>NC_138377.1:97303261-97395564 GCF_054177405.1 Leptonychotes weddellii | reverse complement strand
ACATCAGGTTATTAACTTTTGTTATTTTGGGGGAGGGTCATTGGCATAAGGAGTTTTCTGCTTTCTACGCTACTGTGTTTGAAAATTTTTACCATGCCTTCTTTTGTATTTGTAAGCAGAAGAAAAATACGGTTAATAAATAAATCATGAATTGAAAAAAAAAAAAGAGTGTGGACTCTGTGAAGCCAGAGCCGGAGAAAGGATTCTAAGTGGAGGAAGAGCATGATAAGGGCTGGGGGTACAAGGGGAGGTGAGTCTAGACACAGCGGGGAACGGACTGTGTGGGGCACCACTGAGCGTCTCAGGTTCCCCAGAGCAGTGCGTCAAAGAGGCTGCCTCCCTCAGACACCTTGACACTTGTGCGGGGCCCTCACAGAGGAGGGGAGGAGAGCTGGCTTCACAGAAGGAGGTAGAAGGTGAAGGGAGAAAGTCCCCATGTGGAGGAAGAATCGAGACCAGAAGTGATGTCCCCAAGCTTAGAGTTTTACAATTTAGAAGACATCCCAGCCCAGAGGCCTGGAACAGAAGAGAGAAGACACAGGAGGGGCATGGCGGGAATCTGGAGGGCTGAGGGGAGCAGTGTGCAGGGGGCAAGGGAGGCAGGGCAAGCTCAGGATCTTAGAGACACCCTGACCCTTAGATGCAATGGCCATCAGGATGGGTCCTGCGAATAGTGGTTCTCCAGGGAACTCCAGACTCTCAGGTCCAAATCTCTGAGGGTCCGGCCCCGGAACCTACATTTTAACCAAATTCCCCCATGAGTGTTAGGCCCTCTGAGGCTTGAGAACCAATGGTTTAGAGATTATAAAGCCCACCCTCTTTATTTTAAAATGGGAACACTGAAGCCCAGAGAGGCTGAGCCACTTGCCCAAGATCACACAGCCAATGCATGGCAGAGTTAAGCAAGAAGCCAGGTGCTTTGTCCTCTGGAGTGTCCAGGGCTCTGTGTCTTCCCATCCGGGGAGCCTGCAGCATGGCCATCATGTGCAGCGTGCCATTTCTCCAGCTCACTGCCTACCAGGCAAAGCCTGGGGTTGGAGCTTTTAGGCCACAGATTTAGATGCTTGTATCTCAACCTGATTTCCTTTAAATCAATATCCTTTAATTAATTTAGAATCTACTTGGGCAGAAATATTAGCTGGCCGGTTTTGAGTCTTCTCCACCATTCCAGTGTTTTGTCAGTCCTGTGGGGGTTTTCCCAGCCCTCCCCACTCCCCATTTCCCAGGGGTTGATTTAAGATTGATGAAGGTGGTGGTTGTGGGGGGTGGGATAGAGCCCAAGTCCAGCCGCTCTCTGCCGGTCCCCCTCCCCACCACCAGGCTGCCTACCAGGCTGCCAGCCTGCAGTCCCTGAGGCACAGGTAATGTCACTTCTGCTGGGAAATGACACAGAAGGCCTGGTCCCCGCTGTTTAGACACCGCACCCAATGACCTATTCCTCTACCCCATTGCCCAGGGCCTCTGTGAACACTGGGTAGCCGGGAGAAGGTGAGGTTCCCCTAGCCTACCTGAGGGGTCAGGTCCACCATGACTAGCTCCCTTTGGTGCAGAGTCGCTTAGAGAGTTGGGCCACAGAGCCCCTCCTCCTTTGAGAACCAACACCAGCCCCACTCAACCTCCTCTGTCTCTCATTATCTTCTGCTCCCCACCCTGCCCCATAACTGGAGTCCCCGTTGCCCTCAGGTGGCGATCCAAAACAGCTCAGTAAGCATCCCTTCCAAACCTACTGTTGACAGTTTTTGAAGCTCAAAAAGCCAAGAGCCTGTTCCCTGCCACTCACTGGCTCCTCAGCCACAGCCCACAGCAGTGGTCCAGCTGCCCAGCATGCAACGAATAGACGGGGCGCACGGGCAGAAGGGGGAACATAGTAGAGACCAAAGCTTTGTGAGATCAGCCTTCCCCCAGCCTGCACAATGCTTCTGATCCGAGCTGGCCCCCGGCAGGAGTGCCCCGCTTCTCTCTACCTGTCCCATTCCTCTATGGCCAGACCCAGGGCTGCCTCCCCCCCACCCCCCGGTGCTCCTGATTGCTCTGAGAACCCCTCTTTGGAGCTCCTAGAATCCTGGTGCTCCCAACAGGTGCCACTCTGTGGTCCAATTACCTGGTTATTATATGGTCCATCAAGGTGTCTGAATGTGTGTGTGTGTGTGTGCGTGTGCACGCACACATTCACCCCACTAAATTGTGGGTGCAATACTTTCTAAGTGCTCCAATGCCCAGCAGACTGCTGTCAGTGTTGGCTGGACCATAATGGAAGCACCCAGCCAGGAGATCAGGCCAGGGCTGGGGCACCAACCCTGACTCACTGTGCAATTCTGGGGGACTTAGTCCCCTTTCTGGCCAGTTTCCTAGTCTGCAAAATTAGGAAGGTAGACCCTCTGTCTGCACATTCCCTCCAGAGTACATAATTCATCTAAACATAGCATCAGAACTGTGACATCCTGAATCCCCGTCCCCCCTCGCCCCTCCAAGCCTCTGGCTCTGGCTGGGCAATTGAGAATTCAATACATATTTAGCTGACTGATGTAAGCAAAGCATAAAAGTCACTGAAAGGGACGTTAAGCTTCCAAGAAACACTGGAACCTTCCATGGTATCTTTCTCTGGTGAATTCTCTCAGAGGGCAGAAAGCATAAATAAAGGAGGCAGTCGTTTTTTTTTTTTTTTTTTTTCTCTTTAAAGTCAAAGACCCATAAATCATGCATGTGCAAATTCATTTCATAATTAACATCACTGGGTATACGTCTGTGAAAGTTGTGCTTCAGCTGGCTGAGATGTTCTGCTAATTAAAGGCTTATTTTGTGATGGGAATCATTTTGTGGATGCTACTTCACACGCACCAGTTTAGATTTTTTTTTTAATGACCCATAGGCTCTGCAAAGTGAGTCAACTGATGGTGCTGAGCAGCTCACGGCTTATTAGACAATAACACCGCGTGCACTCCAGAGCCCCCATTTGCAAATGCAGCCAGTGGCCAGTGTGTTCTCAGAGTCACAAAGAACACACACGCGGCGCCTCCGAGAACAAAGGGAACGCAGCAGGCCTTCGAGGTAACTGAGGCCGAGAGGGGCAGGGATCCACCCAGGGCACCCCAGCAGACTGGCAGAACCCAGTTTGGGAACCCCCTTTCTTGCCAGTCCCCAAAGCTCCGTCTGCTCTCCTTTGCCCCCACACCGCACATGCACACATGCCCCTAGCTGTCTTGGGAGCTCTGGATTCAATCGCTGGGCTTGTCACCCGATGAAGGAGTGCTCGGGAGGTAAGCCTGCTCACCGCTTTGCTGAGCACCCCCTGGAAGCAAGAAAATTGGAAAAAGACAGCTGGGATGGAGTCTTAACTATTTTAATAATGTTTGGTACCATGGCTGTTGCCGGGAGATTAGCAGGGAAATGTAACGGTGTGTAATTTTTCCTAAGAATTCCATTAACAAAATCAAAGGGGCAGACGGAGGTGGGAGTGGGGGTGGGGGTTGGAGAGCTTTCTGGGGGTTTCCTGGGGAGGGAGTTACTAGGCTCAGGAACTCGGCAAAAGCTCTGGGGTTTGAATTCCAGGTTCCCCCGGGCCTTCTCTCATCTTTCCTCCTCCTGCCTATCATCCATGTGGAGAACAGGGAGACTGGGTTCCAATCTGTCCTGCTACTTTCTCACTGTGTGGTCTTTGTTTGGTGGCTTAACCTCTCTGAGCATCAGCTTCCGTGTCCATGACGGGATAACCATGCAGTGTTATTCTGAGGGGCAGACATGATGACCACAGCACCTGAGGCAAGTGACCCTGGGCGAATGCCTGGCGTTGGTTAACTCCCCAAATGTCCACTGTCTGGCCCACCCAGGTCTGTAGCGTCGCCTCTCATGCTCCGGTTCCTACACCTGGACTATTCTATTTGTTCCATGCTGGGCTGGGGCTGGGCGCCAAGGGCAGTGTCAGAGAGGGCAAGACATGGTCTCTGCCCTCCAGGTGCTTACAGGGAGTTGAGACCCCTGCATCTGCTCCTCTCTGGCCCTGCAGTAGACTTAGGATACTACAAAGCTGGGAAGCCATATCACACAGATCCATCTCAAAAACCTTGGGAGAAAGGGGCTACCATGCCCATTTTACAGATGAGTAAACCGAGGCTTAGATAGGTGGTCACTTCCCTTAGGCCACATAGCTAGTTAGAAGTAGAATTAAAAATGGAATCCAGTCGTTAAGCGTCTGCCTTCGGCTCAGGTCATGATCCCGGGGTCCTGGGATCAAGCCCCACATCGGGCTCCCTGCTCTGCGGGGAGCCTGCTTCTCCCTCTCCCACTCCCCCTGCTTGTGTTCCCTCTCTCGCTGTGTCTCTCTCTGTCAAATAAATAAATAAAATCTTTAAAAAAAAAAATGGAATCCAGGAGTGCCTGGATGGCTCCGTCGGTTAAGCGTCTGCCTTCGGCTCAGGTCATGATACCAGAGTCCTCGGATCAAGTCCTACATCGGCTCCCTGCTCAGCGGCGAGCCTGCTTCTCCCTCTGACTCTCACCCCTCTTGTGCTCTCTCTCGCACTCTCTCTCTCAAATAAATAAAATATTTTTAAAAAATGGAATCCAAATATCCAGATTTGAAATCCCCAGTTCTTTCTCCAATACCCCTTACCCGTGTCTGTCTGCAGTTTCGCTTATTATGTTCTATTTTTCTGTTTGGTTTGGTCTTGCACTATCAATTAGACTATAAGCTCCTTGAGGGCAGACATTTATTATACCTTCTCTCCGTCTTCCAGGAGATGTGCCACACGTTAGGTGCTCAAGTAAGGCACGGAATCAAATAGACAGGGACCCTGTGAGACACCATTTCCTTAATAAGTCCAGTCTCTCTCTGAGTGTCCCTTTCTCTCATCATCCAGTCCATGCGCATCCACACACACACACACACACACAGCTTGCAAAATCTAATAACAACCAGTTTAAAAACATACTAAAAACAGAAAATTTATGTAGCATGACCCAAATTGAATTATACATTACAGCACTATAATTGATTTTTTAGAAGAGAGATTAAATTTATTTTATGCCTCACTAACTAACAGCTAGATTTACCTAATTGCTTGGAGTGCAGAGTTAGTATGATTCATTAAACTCCATACATGCTTGGGTACACTGCGCACTGAGTAAAGCTTCCCTGCTCACGGCAATTAACGAGGAGAAACCCGAGGCCGCACCAGTAATTGACGAGAACAATTCAGCCTGAAGTTTGCTCTGGGTGTTTTATTAAGTTCTTTGAGCAAAATGCAGATACTGTGCATTCTGGTAAAGCAGTTCCAACAAATCAAAGACAACTAACACTCTCTCTCTCTTTCTCTCTCAATTCTGCTGTGGTGGGGAGGGAGGAAGAAAAGAAAACAGGAGAAAAGGCAAAATGTAAACCTTGTCTCGGCTTAATTACATCAATCATAACAGTTTTTGAAAAAATCTCACCGGATCTGACAGCATGCAGGCAAAGTCAGCCAGCCTAACAAAGAGTGAGTTTGGGTGGAATTAGGGAGCGTTTGGTAATTATATACACATTATCAAAAAGGTAGCAATTTAGTAAAATGGAAAAAAATATGCTAATTTTTGGTAGCGAGAGAAAATTAGAACTCTCTGAACCATTTATTTATTACTATTAATAACAAACATTTAAGGTGGCATACTTTCAAATAGTAAGTGTGAGTCCCTTTGTTGGTGCCTGTCTGGTGTGTTTGTGGGTTCTGTAGACACCCTTTCCTCCTCGTTCAGAGGCACCCTCGGCTCTTTTCACGCTCACTCCCAGGACTAGTGAGATGTATATTTTGACTGGTCTGTCTGTAAGCTGGATGAAATTGCTTTGCCCAAGTCATACGTTAAGTTGTAGGCTTTTGCAGTTGTGGAAACAGAGAAAGAAATATTCCCACATCCCTGAACCACATCTCTGGAGCCCCTGCACCTGTATTTTGGGGTTTGAGCAATGTGCTTTGCTCTGGGAGAGGCATTGAAAAATAGAAGATGTCAGCCACAGCTTTTAACTCCCAGGAATGGACGATATCAGTGGGGAGGCAAGATGTCCTAGACATCCACAATGCCGCCATGATACTGGGCCTTCCCCTTCTCCGGCATCCTCCCAGGATCCACCGCTGGGGTGTCCTGCAGCCCCGACTGAAGCTGATTGGACCAGGGATGGATACGTGACCCGAGCTGGGCCAATCACATTGTCTCTTCTGCCAACCTGAAGCCAAAGGAGAGCCCCAGAGGCGGGTGGTGATTTGGAGTCAAGGCACCCTGGGGGCCGCCACTCCAGAGACATGTTCCACCAACTGCCTATTCTGAGGTCTTCAGAGCTGCGGGGGCCCCAGAGGTTCTGCATCCTTCTCCTCCCCCCACCTCACCCAGAAGCTACCTCCTGGACATGCTCTTGAGAGGGGACCTGACTGTGTGTAAAAGGGGGGCTCACGAGGTAAGAGAAATCTCCCCCAAGTCTGACTCATTCAGTGACCATTCGTGGAGCCCAAATTGTCACAGTTGGGCCAGGCTAGCCACCGGGGAGCTCAAAGTCATAATCCGTGTCCCTTAGAGGTGCACTGCCCAGGAATGAATCCAAACAGCACATGAAATCATCATCTGCGTTGAGGCTGGAGACCCAGCTTGGCCCCTCTTTGCCATCTCCTGATACCTCATTTTCCAGAAACTTCAGTTTCCACATCTGCAAGCAGAAAGGTAGAATAAGGTAAGAATTGGGTCTAACTCAAAAACTGTTAGGATGTACAGACTTCCTACCACAGGCAACAGAAAATTGTTGAAGGTTTTCGAGAGGAGGAAGTCTTCCTTTATCCCTACCTTGCTGGGAGGGTGAGCCTGTGGTTCCCCTGAGATGCTCCATGCGGTCTTGAGTCTACGAAGCCAACTCCATTTCCCCCCTTTCTGTCTCCCTCCCAGGTGACCCAGGTCTAGGGCTAAGGATGGGCTGCTGGTCCGTGTCAGGGTGGCAGGAAAACCGGATTAGCGCATTCCTGAACCACCCTAGCATCAGGGGCACACAATCAGAGCTAACTGCTTCTTGGCCTCCCAGCCTGGCCCTCCTCCTTGGCCCTTTGATTCAAGACGGTGTATTCCCGGAGGCTCAGTCCTTTTCCGCCGGGAGCCTGGCTGGATCCACGCACCCCCTTCAGCGGCTTATCTTTCTCTGTCCCCGTGCAAGGTGGGGTGAGAACACTCGTCTGACACAACACGGCCTCCTGGTGGGAGGGCCCAAGGGGGCTCTGCAAGGCCCTCCCCTGACCTCCCGTGACACCCCACTCCGCAACCCTGCTTCTTGGCTGTCCCTTGATGCCCATATTGCAGCCATGCTGACCACAAAGACACCAGTAGGATCGGATGGCCTGCGTAGACTCCTGGCAAAGGCCCAGCCTCGGGTCCTTTCTGTCCTGGTTGCTGTGACACAGGGAAAGTCATTTCACTGCTCTGGGCAGCAAACTTGGGCACAAGGGGGACAGAAGTGATAATTTCACAGGGCATATATGGAGATTAAAGGACACGTGTATTTCAAATGCCTTCACTATTAGCTATTTTTAACACTAGGAGTCCTTTCCCCCCAGTACCTCCATTCTCACCCCAGGAAGGATCTAGAAAGCTTGTCAACATACCTGCTAATCAGCTGTGTGAGCCTGCCAGTTTAGCATCTTCGGAGGGTCGGCGTTTTCTCCACACTCTGGTCATTCGTGCCAGAAGGTCACGAAGCTGGCCTTCCTCCCCACTGTCCAGGTCTTATCATTGCCAAGGGCTCGGCAGATAGAATTGGGGCTCCCATGACAGAAACCAGATTTGTGCTTCTCCCTTCCGCTAGACCGGCAGGATTCTGAGCTCTAGTATAACCGGCCCACTGCTTGGTTAGGGTAATATCCTTCAAGCCAATGTGGGAGTCTCTCCACATTTCTCAGATTGAGGGGCTTCCACTCCCATGCCCTGGTACTCTAGGGGCTACCAGCCAAGCCAGAAGTTTCTTTAGTTCGCTCCAGTGGAACCCTGAAGCCCGTGATGCAAATGAAGCACAAAATACCCCCTGGGAAAACCTGCAGGTGACACAAGCTAATATGATAATATGTAGTCCTTTGGATACAACATTCTAGAAGTTCCTCAGTTCTTGCCTGGTATGAACATTAGTTGTGATCCAGACTAAAACATCAGAGAAGCCAAGCAGACAGGAAGACACAGAGCAGGCAGATCAGATGGTGATACCTGTTCTCTGTGTAGGACTGTTAGGTCCCCAGGACAATTTCACCTTCCATTTCATCCCCAGAGCCACCCTGTGGGCAGGTGCGCCACCTCACCCAAGGCCACCTCCACCAGCCACGGGCCCGAGAGTTCTGGCGCTGACCTCCACGCACTTCCCCTGCAGCGATGTGGCATTCAGGAAGAGCAGGGCTGAACACACCGCAGGTGGGAAGGACCTCAAAAGCCGTGTGATTGACTCCAGGTTTCAATGCGAAATCACCTGAACATCAAGGCCTTTGTACGAGAGCACACCTGGAAAGTCGCGCTGAATGGGGAGCTTTTCTATGTGAAATCAAACCACGGTTCACTGCACGTTAACATCACCAGCACAAAGGTTCGTTGGCAGCACAAACAAACCTGAATCACCAGTGAATGGGGGAAATTTCAGGCATGAATTCCATGTTTGCTGCTCATGGACTTGGCATAAGCGAAATCCATTTGCTCTCAAAGAGGAGAAAGCTAAGAGTTGAACTAACGTTTAAAGAAAGTCTTAGGAATCTCTTTATTTTGTCCCTCAGTCCTCGGTGGAGCCATGGTAATAAAGATATCTAAATTGGCCCTATTTATATCTTTCTAAAGGCAGTTTCTCTGTTCCTCAGAAGCCCTAGCCTCGTAAGTAATGGTTTGGGGGGCATCTTGTGGAGGTCTCTGATGAAACTTGGGGGCATCTTTTGATAGGGAACGCAAGGAGGGGGCGAGAAGGGAGTAGCTATAAAAGGGGCTTTATTGAACTTTTACTCGCTAATGAATGCATTTAATGGGAACAGCGTCGGATGTCAATGCAACATAATGATAATTTAATCTATTTGGCTAGATGTGTGTGGCTTTCAAGGAGGAAAGAAAGAAGGACCTGCATGAGCAGTTACTCACCCTGTCTTTAGCCAAACTTCATTTAAAATTTTGCTGTGTTCTCTAAACTGTGCCAAGGGATGATGGCGTGTGTTTCAATGAATCACTTGTCACCATAATTAAAACCAGCAGGAGGCCCAGGCTTTTACCCTCTTATTTTGAGGCTCCATATTTCTGGTGACTCGGGATTCAGAGACACGACAGAGCCTGGTCGAACAGTGATGGCAGTGACTTCCACGCCTGGCCCCATTCTAAGCATCCATTCGCCTCTACTCTTGGGGAAACTGAGGCCCAGAGAGATTAGGAGACTTACCCAAAGTGGTCACGGAGGCAGAGTGGGGCTCTAGACGTTGTTCTGGACTCCACAGTCCAGCCTCTTCAACAAGCCCTTGTAGTAGATCCCTGGAGTGGGGAAGCGGGCTGGCTCCGTTCTTGCTGAGAAGGCACCTACCCAGGCACCCCCCTGGTCAGCTCTGCTCTGAGCACATCTGGGAAGGCGCTGCTCTGCGAACCTTCACTCACAGTGCCGCGCACTATCCTCCAACCTCTGGGGAGGCTCACGGTTCCGACCCATTCTACATGTGGGAAAACTGAGCTCCAGAAGGGTAGAATAAGATCCGTTGGATGACTGGGGCACACCGTTCACACAGCTGGGCCATGTTAGCACTAGATTTGATCTGTGGCTGTAGATTCCAACACCCCTGCTCTCTCCCTCCCCCCGGGGTGAACTCTGGAGGAAAAGCAACCATTTTTATTATCTGCATTTGACAGATGGTGAGACAGAAGCCCAGCAGGCAGAGAGGTTCATTCTAGGGTTTTGAGATAATGGCTATTTCACTAACATGAAGCTTCATAAGTAGATGCGGTACAAATGGACAGCGGTTGACCACAGAGTAATCACACACCCAAATGCAGTTACACACCCCTCCAGGAATTAAAGATGTAACTTTAAAAAGAACATGTGATGTCAGAGAACGGGGCCTGGTTGGTGTTTTGTTTTGTTTTTCTTTCTCTCTCTCAGGAAGCTAAGCTCAGAGACGGTAAGTAACTTGCTTCTCTGTGTTTCTGCTGGGAGGTGAGCCCGAGCTGGTTTGGCTCTGCCCTATCATACCATCTCCCAAGCTGGATTCCATTATTGATCTATTTTCCCACCTTGCTGTGAGCTCCTGTGACTTTTTCCATCCATACGGTAGCTTCCCACCTCTGTCGTAATTGGCATTTCCAGCCCTTGCTGGCCAACCTGACCTCACTGTCCCCGAGATGGAGCCCAACTTCCCACCCAGAAGGAATTCTCCAAATGGAATTTCAAACTCATTTAAAAACCAGATTTCCCATGTGGAGCCAATTGTGTTACACTCTGTCTGGTCCCACTCATGAGCTAAGTGTGACTTAAGCTTTGTGCTGTGATCCCAGTCTGGTTTTATTGAGGACTTTCTCCAGCTGAAGAATTTCAAAGGGAAGTCAGAGACGCAGCCAGTGACCCCTTGAACCTGGCGCCTGGCGCCTTCTCACCAGCCAGCACACAGAGCAGAGCTGGCCTGCGGTGAACACCTGCTGAGAGGTTTGGGGAGGTGAGGGAGAAGACCAGGAGCAGGAAAGGGAGGGAGAGACAGAGAGACCAACACACGCCCCCCCACCGCCTCAACCCCCCCACCTTCCGCACACGGGCCTCACCATCTCCAGGAAGTGTCCTCTCTCTCCAGCCCAGGATTCGAGGGATCCAGCATCAAGGCTAGTGGCCCACGTCCACGACGCACCAGCCACGTGGCTCAGCTCCGGGCATGACGCGTCCGTCTCCACAAGGACCCAACCGCGCAGCCTTCGGCAAAGGTCGAGGGTGGGGAGAAGAGAGACCAACCCCATCTTCTTTTTCTGAATGGAAGCATCAACTCCAAAAGTCAAAGAGTGGACAAGCCTTCCCTCTGGTGAGAAGAGTGAAAAAAATTGATATAGATAGATGTAGATCTATAGATGGAGATTCAGCCTCTTAGAGGGGAGTGGTGTTCTCTGCCCTCCAAAACATTTGCTTGTTCTGGCAGATGGAAAGTAGGGCAGTGTTGACAGAGACACCCAAGACACCGCTGAACACGCCCATTGTAATCACTGCAGAGCAGGGGAGATTTCTGGGCACAGGGACAGGGGTTGACAGACAAGGAGAACCTGGCTTCGGGGTTGCCCCAACGTGCTTCCATGTGAGGGCTCACTTCCCAGGGCCTGTGTAGACCTGGGGGCCTCAGCTTGGCTTCTAGCTCCCCATCCCCCACCCTCAGGAAAATTCTAGGAAATGGAAAATGGCTTCTGGCTGACAACGAAGGGTGTCTCTGCGGCCAGTTCCACCTCCCAGAATGGGTGCTCAGCCCTCTGCTTCCCCGACCCTGCCTCTCCCTCAAGAATCAGCTCTGGGCCCCCCTGTCCTCCATCAGGAAGCTCTGCGACTGCTTGGGGCCACCTGGCCTGCCCCCCTCTGCACACTCTCAGCTGCACACATCAGGCTGGAAGCTCCTGGGATTGTGAAGCCAAGCTAGGGGCCCTCCTTCATGAGACAGTACACTCCTGCAGGCAGAGCTGGAGCCCATAGTCTGGTATGTTCTTCATGCCACAGTCAGGACTCCATCAACTGAGGAAGTCTGGGTTCATATAAACCGCTGAGTAGAGTCTGAAGAACTCTTTTGGCAGGATGATTGAGTTATCCAGGTACTTCCAGAACTACATTTTCCTGCAGCCTGCACCGTGACTCTCTGGTGTTACGTTTCCCATTCTGTGGATGAGAGAACTAAGATTTGGAGACTTGCTCACAAGTGGCCAACAAGAAAGTGGCAGATCTGGGCCTCAAAACCACGCTGTTTGCAGACATCGGTGGTTTCCCTGTCGGCGGCCTCCATCCCCTCCTGCACACGCACCCCGGCTGGGTTCAGAAGGAATGCACTTTATTCAGCACTCCCTCCATGGCCCACTCAGGAGGAATAGGGGCTCTGCCCAAGGAGCAAAGGTAGGGAAAGCTGTGAGCAGGTCTCCAGGATGGGGAGCCAAAGTGCCAATAAACCTCCTTTTGGCCCGCCACTTGGGTGGAACAGCTAGTCACAGAGGCCATGCTTGCCTCCCTCTTGGTCCCCTGCTGAGTTCTGGACAACCCTGGGCTCTTGCTGCAGTCCAAAATTATTTCCAGGAGGAATTGTCCAAAGACTCCTAAAACAGCAATAAAACACTCTTTTACGTTTCCACATGCCCAGATGGGCTCTCATGGGGCTCTGAGCCCCCGACCGTTGGGCCAAGACACAGAAAACAGAGCGATTCTTACCCCGGAGGGCCTGACTTTATGTAGAGGTGGCCTGCATCCTTGCCTGGAGGTTCCTCTTCACTGGTTGGACAGGCTGGCTGGAGCCTCAGTGTGCAGCCAGGAGGAACATGCATTTTGGACACATCCCTTGGATGTGTCCCTTGGACAGACACAGACAGAGCGCCTACTATGTGCCAGGAGTGGTGTCTGGGAAGAGAGCAAAGGGAAAGACATTGGAATCCAGTGGAGGAGGGCCAACAAGTCATCAGGCAATTATAATCACACAAAGATGCACAGTGTTGCAGGGGCACAGAGGAGGGGGAACTGTCAGTCTGGGTCCTGGAAGGCTTTTTGGAGGAGCTGATGTCTGAGTGGAGAAGACTGGAGAGCTGAACAATTTCCTGGAGGCCAGAGAGCATGTATGAGTCAGGGTTCTCTAGAGAAACAGAAGAATAAGATGGATGGATGGATGGATGGATGGATGGATGGATGGATGGATGGATAAGAGATGGATGCATGAATGGATGGAGAGATGGATAGATATGTGATGGATAGATGGATAGACAAATAGAAGAGATTTATTATAAGAATTCCAACCCCCACCAAAAAAAAAGAATTGGCCCATGCGGTTATGGAAGCTAAGAAGTCCCACCATCTGTCGTCTGCGAGGTAGGGAACCAGGAAAGCTAATGCTAGAATTCAGTCTGAGTCCAAAGGCTTGAGAACCAAGAGCACCGCTGTCCAAGGACAGGAGAAGTTTAAGCTTGTCTCGGCTCCGCTCCTGTTAGTTCAAAAGGAAAGAGTGACTCTGCATTCCTTCACCATGGTCTTCTATTCGGGTCCCAGGAGGGATGATCCCCACTGCATTGGCCAGGCCACCTGCTTCACTCAATCTACTGATTCAGATGCTCGTCTCTCCCAGAGACACCTTCACAGACACACCAGAGAAAATATTTTACCCCTTAGACCATCCAGTTGGCACACAAAATTAACCAGGAGTGTATGTGGGGAGGGGTGGTGAACTGCGAGTTGACACCAGAACCAGGCAGCCCCGAGTTAGAACCAGGTCCCCGGAGTTCTCCTCCTTGTGACCTGAGGGGCTCCTTGTCCATGTCAATGCTTTCCATGTCGCCGGCCGGAGCGAGGATTAAGTGTGACCCTGTGCCAAGGCTCCACACAGCGCCGGGCACACAGCAGGGTCAGCCCAGCCTTATAGCCGCCCTTCCTGCGTGCTGCTCAGGGACAGACCCAAGGCTCCATCCTGTAGGGTCGGTCTGTCCCAAGGCTGACCGTGCATCACGTGGGTGCAGCTTTAGAAAGGCCAGAATCCTTCCTCCCGCCCGGAGTCTGGAGTGAGTCCTGGGGCGCCCCTGCGCTTCCTCGGCGGCCCTCCCAGTCCTGCCCTGCGTTCTGTCCATCTTTGCACTTGGGTCCCCCTCTGCTGCCTGGCAGCCCACCAGTGTCCCTACTGAGACCCAGGCCTTCTTTGGACCCCAGCAAGCTCTGCTGGAGCCCTGCCCCCTGCGTTGCCCTGGCCTCCCCGGGATGATCCAGAATTGTTTTCATTGCCCTAAACATGTATGAGAAAGAAGAGGCAAAAGTATTAGAAAGCGAGCTGGGACGAGGGGTCAAGAACACAACGTGCAGAGTGTGCCTGGGGTCAGAGTGCGTTCAGCCAGCCCTTCCCTGCACACGCCCCACCTCCAGCCACCGAGCAGGGCAGAAGGCATCCCGGGCCGGGGAATGTTCCCTGAGACTCCCCATGCTCTGCAGACCACAGAGGACACCCAGGCACAGCCCCTGGGCCATGACCACAGTGATCTGGGGGAGGCTGAAGGCAAATTCTTCTTACTCCCAAAGTTCCCACCAGCGGGTAAGTTAAGATTTTGCTAGTGGAACTCGGACGGTCCCTCTTCTATAGGATGATGAGGTTTTCTAGCTCACGTCAGAGCACGGCTAACCCCATCCATCCCCCTGTCTGGGGGCTTCCTTCACCATTCCTCACATCCATATCTCAACCTCTCTGCCAAGATGGTGTCCCCTCCTGCCACCCCGAAGCCACTGCTCATGTTCCTGGCTTCTGTCTTTCTCCCTGGGCCCTTGCCCCCTAGCAGACCCCTTCCATTCAGTCTCTCTGAAGTTGGAAGTGTCCGCCCCAGTGAGCCAAGGTCATGTGGGCAGTCCGGTCGGAGAGCTAGGCTTTCGAGAAATAAAAGTCCTGGCCCCAGGATCAGAAACCCTCGGGCTAGCACAGGGGACACAGAGCAGCTAGTTGGGGCTGGAAAGTAGGTCTTCGAAAGATCGATCAAGGGAACCTGCCATTTGAAACCCAACCATGGAGGGCCTTGATGCCAGGCTGTGGCATGCCATCTCGCGTGTGCAGGTGGCTGGCTGTGACCCTTGCTGGAGCCCTGGGCTCCCGCAGAGTTCCACTGTGACTGCAAGCACGGCGCCGGATCTGTGTTCTGTGCTGTCGGCGGGGTGGGGTGGGGGGGTGGGGGGAGCACACGGAGAGGGGAGCCAAGGCACCCTTGAAATTTGTCACAGAGGAACGGACGGTTGATGAAACATCCCGAGCAGGCCAGGAGGCTGCCTGGGCTGACTGGGGGGACGGCGTATAAGATGGGCTCTAGAAACCAGGCCATATTAATAGTCTGTTGTAGCTGAGCACGTGAGGGCCAGCCCGATTCCCAAGCAGGCTCGGGTGGGGGCTGTGGAGAAGTGCGGGGGGGAACAGCACCCCAGGGGCAGAGTAATGAGCCAGGGCATGGCAGCAGTGGGTGCAGGTCTCGTCTCCTGTGCTCAGTTGCTTGAGGGGGGGAGCCGTGGTCTGCACGCCTTTCTGTCCCTCGCAGTGCCTACCCTGGGCCATGCCTCACAAGGCACAAGAGCTTTCTAAGCACCTGCTGGGGGGATGAACAAGGCCCAGGCCCTGCAAGCCTCAAATGTAACACCTGTGGAAAGTGAGAAAGAGGGTCCTGGACCCCATTCAGAGGCCCCATGGGAGCGTGGGTAAGGGCATCACCTCTGCAGCTGGGGGTCAATCCTAACCGTTCTCCCAGCTCGTTCCGTGACCTCGGGCAAGTAACTTTACCTCAGGTTGGCTCGATTTCCTATCTGTAAAGTGGGAATAAGAGCCCATTCCGTAGAGTTGTTGTGGGAACTGCATTAGGGATTGACTGGGTGTGTCCTCCCCAGATTCTTGCGTTGAAGCCCTAACCCCCTACACGGTGGCGTCTGGAGGGAGGGCCCTTAAGGGAGAATCAGGTTTGTTTGTTTGTTTTTAAAGATTTTATTTATTTATTTGACACAGAGAGACACACTGAGAGAGGGAACACAAGCAGGGGGAGCAGCAGAGGGAGAGGGAGAAGCAGGCTCCCCACTGAGCAGGGAGCCCGATGTGGGACTTGATCCCAGGACCCTGGGATCATGACCTGAGCCAAAGGCAGACACTTAACTGACTGAGCTGCCTGAAGCCCCTGTGATGGGATAGGTGCCCTTGTCACAAGAAGAGACACGAGAACCCCCCTGCCTTCTCCCCCCCTCTCCCTCTCTCCCTGCCACGTGAGGACACAGCAAGAAGTCATTCTGCAAACCAGGAAGAGAGTTCTCACCAGGAACTGAACCAGCCAGCACCTTAATCTTGGACTTGCAGCCTTGGGACCTATGAGAAATCTGTCTGTGGTTTCAGTCAGCCAGTTTGTGGTGTTTTGTTATAGCAGCTGGGCGTGACTCAGATAGACTGCACACACAGAATAATTCCCAGCAGGCAGATATGCTAGGAAGTTAATAAATAGGGGTGCCTGGGCGGCTCAGTCGTTAAGCGTCTGCCTTTGGCTCAGGTCATGATCCCAGGGTCCTGGGATCGAGCCCCGTATCGGGATCCCTGCTCCGTGGGGAGTCTGCTTTTCCCTCTCCCTCTGCCCCTCTCCCTGCTCATGCTCTCTGTCTTGCTCACTCTTTCTCCCAAATAAATAAACAAAATCTTAAAAAACAAACAAAAAAAAAGAGTAGCAACCAGTGGGAAAGGAAATATGGCCCAGAGCCAGCAGCCACTTGGCTCTGCTGCTAGGCCTGTGTGTTCAGTGGTAAATTTCTTAGCCTCTCTGTTTGCTCAGCTGTCAGACGGGAATGGTGATAATTCTTCTTGTTTCCAGAACAGGTAAATAACACTCCACAGCTCTATACAACAATGCAGCCACGCTTACAGCTAAAATATTGAAATGTTCCCATAGCAGCTGGTGACAGTCAGCGGCTCATCTCCCTGAGGGCCACTCAAGACCTTCCCAGATGTTCCGAAATCTCACAGCTGGAGAGCTCATAGCTAGTAATAGCCAGTACGAGGGGCCGACACTCACTGGGTTCATCACTGAATTAAAAAGGGTTCCAAAGATGCTTGGGGAGAGGACATCACCAATATTGGAGTAAAACATGCCTTCATTCATCCTTTCATTCAATAAATATTTATTGACAGCCTCCAGATATCACAGATGTCAGGGCCTGAGGATCTGAAGAGAAAAAGGCCTGCTCTCTGCATTCAGGAGACCCACAGCGTAGTGGGAAAAAGACCATCAGAAAGTAAGGGGCTATGTAACAGGATGCACAGGGCCCTCGGGGCTTCCAACCAGGAGACTGAGACAAAGGACAAACTCCACCGAGGGATTAAGGTGTGACACTCTCTTGTCCAGCAGTGATCTCTCTACTTTATACTCATTCTCCCCATGTAGGGTTGCCAGATTTAGCAAATAAGAATTCAGGGCACTCAGTTAAATATGAATTTCAGATAAGCAATGATAAAAATTTGTAGTGTAAGTATATCCCCAATATAGCATGGGACATACTTACACTAAAAAAAAAAATTTGTTTATCTAGCAACCCCATTTCTGTCGGTTATAACCAGTGTCTTTTAACTGTCAAACGGGATCCTTCCACATCTTCCTGTAAGACCATCTAGGATACAGTTTCGTTTCCTGGAAAGAGCAAGAGAAGGACAGAGCAGAGAGGGGAAATGAGAGTGAGGGGGCCCAGAAGGAGGTGGGCAGAAGACGGAGGTGCCTCGGGAAAGGTGGGGGGAGGCCAGGGGAAGAGGAGAGGGATGGGCACTTGGAGCTGGAGGGAGGACTCACCCTCTCTGCAGCTGCTCCGCCCAGCCGGGCTGCCACCCCAGCCATGTGCTGGGGAGGCGCAAGGCTCGTCTCGGGAACCTGAGAGTGCGCTCTGAAATGTCAGCAGAAATAAACCTGGCTAATCCTCCGCGATGGCCCGTCACATTCATATCCCTGAAATTCCAAGCGGATTAAAATAACCACGGGCCTGACACCATTTGGAAGGCCGGGGATTTACTTGGAAGCAGTGCCCCATTGGCAAGCATTCCTCTAATTGCTGCTTCGTATAAATAGAGTGTTCTTTAATATCGCCACCAACCCCAGCCGACAGATTTAGATGGGGGCTGTCGAAGTCATTAGTGCCCTGGCCCTGGCCGTGGTAAACCGAGGCTCTGCTCGGGCTGTAAATGGGATTCTCGGGGGCCGATCAATCTCGCCAAAGCCGCCAGCACTGCGTGTTGGTCTGCAAGGTCCTGTGAGGATGCAGCTTCCCAGAAATGTGCTTGCATCCGTCAGAATTCCAAGCGGCTGACAGCTGACACGAAGGTCAAATTTGCTGCCAGTGTGGAAATGGAATCTCCCCAGTGCAAGAAATGCTACTTAGCAGTATATCAGTTGCAGGCGGGTCATTAAAGGAGGGGTGTGTGTGTGTGTGTGTGTGTGTGTGTGTTACAGCTTCAGTTGCCTGGAACCCGCTTCCTCTGTAGGTCCACACAGCGCACAAAAACAGGTGCTCAGATGAATAAAATTCAATAACAGCTAGTTCCCAGTGAACTTTTTAGCGTTATCATCATCAGGCAGTTTTTGTTCTGTCATCTAAGGAGAATTTATTGAGTGCTCACGCTGAATCAGGAGCTATTCTAGGCAGTGTAGACTGGGTTAAGGCTTCTCTTATTTATGGGCTGTGTGGCCTTGGACGTGTTATTTATTGGCCTCTCTGAGCCTCAGGTTTGACATCTTTAAAATAGGGATAGGACTGGGCGCCTGGGTGGCTCAGTTGGTTAAGCGACTGCCTTCGGCTCAGGTCATGATCCTGGAGACCCGGGATCGAGTCCCCCATCGGGCTCCCTGCTCGGCAGGGAGTCTGCTTCTCTCTCTGACCCTCCCCCCTCTTATGTGCTCTCTGTCTCTCTCATTCTCTCTGTCTCAAATAAATAAATAAAATCTTTAAAAAAAAAAAATAGGGATAGGACTGCTAGTTGAGACTGCATTGAGAGGCCTGGAATAAGCTCCCCGAAGTGCTGGGCCCGCTCACGCTCAGTGCGCATTGGCCAGCGACAGTAACGCTAACTTGTGTGGCATGGCCATCTGCGAAGGGGACAGAGGAAGCGAGGAAGCCAGAAAGGGACAGGCCCAGATCCAGAGGGGGTACACCAGGGACGTACTAAAAGTCTATATCCCAGTGTCTGAAGCCATGGGGACTCAGACTGCGTCTGAGAGGCAGGTCTGGTTTGGGGGAGGGTTTCACAGCAAAGGCAGTTTCCAGCGCCTGGGGATGCTTCACACTCCGTTTCAGCTGGACACGTTCCCCAGTCAAGAATGGGGTCCCAGGGAAGCAGGTTCTGCCCCACCCAAGGAGAGGGGCAGATGAGAGGCAGACCCCAGAGCCTCCTGCATCAGCCTCAGGGCCCAGCAGAGCCATGGGGAGCCCAGGCAGCCTGGTGGGTTCTGTTCTCGTCTGTTCCATCAGTGGCAAGGCTCCTAGACACCCGACAGATGGGCCACCCTGGTCTTGGAGTTTATTCTCTGTACATGAGTTGGGTCTGCGTCAAGGCAAGCCATTCCTGGATGAGTTGGCTTATGAGATTTTATCAGACACCATAGACAAAGAGTGAGTTTTCTGTATTGTGACAGAATTCCACCCAAATTCCATTCAAATTCCAATTCACCGAAAATTTGCCTATCCGAGGTTGCTTCCGCAGGAGTCAGCAGGTGATTTCTTCATTCCAGCTGTTGACACATCCCTCCTGGTGATGAGTCCTTGTGTCGGCACGCTTAGAAGTCCTCTTTCGTCCTGTGGCTCTTTCAAGTCCCCACATCAGCATGGGGCAGCTAGACTGAATGTAGAGAACATGAGCTTTGGGTCCGCCAGTCCCTTTCTTCTCTGCAACACCCGTGACCTGGGGCCAGCAGAAGCCGGCAGGGTTGATCGTGAAGATGCAGCAAGACACCAGCGGGAAGGCGCCTGTGTGTTACAGACCCTGGAGGCGTGAGGGCTGGTGGCTCTTAGTGCCCAAAGTCACACAGTCCCAGCAGAAACAGAGGCTTTCAGAGGCCTCTCCTGGGAAGCTGTCATCAGTGTCCACAACCACTCGACCAGGAGCAAGAGTGACTTACCGAGAGTGCAGCCCAGGAGCCTGACCTCAGTGGCGCTCCCGGACACTTAGCCCCTGGTGGGGCAGGAGCCACCAGCAGAGCCCAGAAGGCCACCACTAGGCCAGCCCTCTTTTATAGGACGGAACCACCGATGAGCCATCCATCATTTTAACTTTGGCCCAGGATGTGGTAAGGAAAACCAAGGCAGATAGTGTTTGATAGTCATTCAAGGAGATCGGTGCTCAAAACCTTTTAAAGACTGCGGCTTAGTTTTAACTGTATTGTATCAGGATGAATTTCACAGGCCACAGATTCAGGTGGGAGGGGGGAACAAAAAAAGAAAAGCTGATTTCTCCCTTATCCACGATTCTGCTTTTGGCAGGACCTCCGTTTGGGCTCATTTGGGGTTTTCCCCATCTCTCCTTCAGAGGTTTCCCCCGGTCGGCGTTGGGGAGACATCATGTGAGGGCCCCCCAGCGACACACGTATGGTTCTCCGAGGTAACCTGTCCACGCCTCTGCTGAGCTGGGCATAGCCCATCCAGTCCTTGGTGCCACCATCACGGGCTGGTGAGGCGTCCCATCCTCGTGGCTCTCAGGCTCTTGGTCCACACTTGCCTTCTGCTCTCACTTCCCCACCACCCCGGGCGTGAGGCCCTTGACATTTGCTGGCTCTCAGGGTCATGGGCAGAAACTTCCTACAGCTCCTCACATGACACCTGGGGCGTCGTGGGGGGCTTGCGATGCTGGGCTTCAGGCAGGCCCTCATGAACACCGGAGCTTCTCTATGGAGCTTCCAGGCTCCCCGGCTTCTCTCAAGGAGCGGGGCACCTACCGCTTGTCCTCTGCTGGCCCCCCACTTCAGGCGGTGGGGGCGTGGAGCGTGCAGCAGGACCGTTCCCAGAGACCCACCTAACTCATTCTTTCTTTCTGAGGCCTCTTCTTCTCCCCCAAGCCCCCTCCGAGAATCTTTAATCTGGGTAGGTTGGAAAAAGTGGCTTAACTAACCACACACCTCGAGTCCTGAATGCAACATTTCAAGATTCCCAAACTGTTGCCTCTGCTATGAGATTCACAAGCTACGCGCGCGCCTATTTCTTTCTCTGTCTTTCTGCTATGATGACTGTACAATGAGGTCAGCGAGTAAAGATTGGGGAAAGGGTAGAAAACACCAAGAACGGTACAGGTGAGTGTTTCAGATATTTCCAAAATGTCATCTTCCGTGGTAAGTAAGGATGCATCAAGGTCCAAGTTGTTCATTCCATCAAGACTTTCAACATTTATAGAAAAGAGTACACTTGGCTGCATCCTGTGAACTGGAAGGTAAGAGGTGGGATGGGACCTGCAGCCTCACTCTGCCCCCAACCAAATGGGTGCACTTCCTTCCCATGTGAGGCTTGGTGAGAGACAGGCTCCAGGCTTCAGCTGCAGAAACCAAAACAGCCAGACACCTGTTCTCCTGGACCCTGACAGCTGGGGAAGGGCACAGGGCCAATCGGCTGCTTCCACGGGGAATAACACTAAGAGCCACCGGTCAATTTCTAATGCATAGTGGCCCTGGCTGACACAGACTAAGCTGATTTTGTGGCAGGATCTGGCCACGCCCTCAGCAGCCCACCTTCTCTGGGCTCCTGCCTGTTTCCTGAGCCTGGTTCTTCAGGCTTCCAATGGGTTCGGTGGGCTCCCTGATATCCCCCCATCAATTCTCTTTCCCCTAGGTTATCCAGCATTGGTGCCATGGTGTACAGCCAAGAACTCTGACTGATGATAACAAGTAACACAGTTTCCCTCTATGGACCTCATTGGCCCTCTCTATAAAATGAGGTGTTTAAACCGGATGAACTCTGAGATCTCACAATCTACGTTATGCTTGAAATATTTTGGGGTTGAATCACACAGCTCACTCGGCTGGTTCACTCATCCATGCCCAAAGCTCCACCATTCTCTAGGTGGCCCCTGTCCACATTTCAGGGAGTAGTGACCCTCTGCACAGTTGGCCTCATACTTCATTCCATCCAGCATGTGGGTGATCCACCCCAAATGAGTTCTGTGATCATTCAGTCAACCAGGTCCTTTTACTGCAGGACTTGTTTGAGCCCTTAATATGCCAATATACACTGGCGATTCCCCAAGGCAGGACTCTAGTATACATGAATTATTTCCCAAGTGAATTTTGCTACAAACGCATTTCCTTGCTGCTTATTTATTTCAAGAACTAGAATACAACGGAACACACTTTGAAAAACGGTGCTGCCGAAAAATAGATCCCAAATGTCACAAGAGAAAAGACATCTTACATGATTTCTAAAATTTTCTCTCCCATTCCCTCTTCCCTCTCACACACGCACACACAAACTTGCACACATAGGAATTCCCTGGCCCAGCCTGATTGCATTTTCTTTCTTTCTTTCCTTTTTTTTTTTTTTTTTAACCACCACTTAGCTTCCTGCAAGTAGGGATAGAGGTAGCATTTGATGCCTTCAGCTGGAGTTCTTTGCCTGGGGCAACAGTCAGCAGTGACTCAGGATTTGGGGTTTCCACAGTCCACGCGGCTCATGTGTCCTCTGTGCCACTCAAGATACAGCAAGTGCTGAAATACGTGTGCTTTCCCAGCCCCGGGCGCTCAGCTGGCCCGTGGGCCGGGTGCTGCCCGCCTCCTCGCTGAGTCCCTGACGTGGGGAGAACACACACCGGCGATGCAAGAACAGGCCCCGCCCACCGGGGGGCCCCGCCCAGCCCGGCGGGCCCCGCCCACCGCCCCGCCTCCCAGGTGGCCCAGGCTTGACCCCTCCCGAGAGTTGCGGTGGGGGGGGGGGCGGCGCCGGCTCCCTGACACCCACCCCGAAGCCCCAGACAGCCCCGCACCTACCACACCCCTCTCCACCTCTGCAACTCAACTGCCACACCGGGAACATTTCAAAACCTCTTGAAACCATTTCTATTTTCAACTCGTTCCCTCTCTGGTGAGAAGAGCTGCCCTAAGTCCGCTCCTTATTGCATAAAGAAGGATTTCCTCCTTCAGCTTTAAGGGAGCTCCTCCCAGGGGCGCCTGGGTGGCTCAGTCGTTAAGCGTCTGCCTTCGGCTCAGGTCATGATCCCAGCGTCTTGGGATCCAGCCCTGCATCAGGCTCCCTGCTCTGCGTGAAGCCTGCTTCTCCCTTTCCCACTCCCCCTGCTTGTGTTCCGTCTCTTGCTGTGTCTCTGTCAAATAAATAAATAAAATCTTAAAAAAAAAAAAAAAAAGGAGCCCCTCCAATGGCTATTGGCGGGGGGAGGTGGGACCCGCGCGTCCCTCCAGGAGCGCCTGACAGTGATTCCATGAGTTCAACAAGAACAGAAGTAACTGGCCTCTTTAGCTTCTTTGCCTTTCCAAACCGAGGAAGCAAATGTTTAATATAATACTTACCGGAGGCTTTGCTTCTTTGTTTCCTCTTGTTTACAAAACATGCTTGTTACCCCACAAAGTCAGAAAATGAAATATACAAAGAGATTAAAAATAACCCACAGTCCCGCCACCCAAAGAGAATACTATGAACTGGGAATATATCCTCTGGATATGTGGTCCTTCTTTCTTTCCTAACCCTATGATCACACCTGTATAAATGAGGATTCATTCTCTTCCCGGTGACTGACAACCTGACTCAAATGGGGCTTAAACATAAAAGAGAATTTATTGGTTCTCATTGCTAGAAGATCCAAAGTCGGGCCAGCTCCAGGCAAAGCTGGATCAGGAGCTCCTTTCTGTCCCC
This sequence comes from Leptonychotes weddellii, assembly GCF_054177405.1. Lineage (NCBI taxonomy): Eukaryota > Metazoa > Chordata > Mammalia > Carnivora > Phocidae > Leptonychotes > Leptonychotes weddellii. The sequence goes on along the minus strand of NC_138377.1, from coordinate 97,372,034 downwards.
AGGACACAGCCTCTCTCCAGGACTCAGCCTCATGCTCAGGTTCCAGGATGCCATTGTGTGCTCAGGTCACAAGCCTTCAGACTCAAGTCTAGAGGGGAAATTGAGCTTCCTTTCTAGGAGTCTCCACAAAAGTCCTGAACCTCATTCTGATGGTACCAACCTCCAGTCACATGCCCACCCCTGAGCCAATCACTGTGGCCGGAGAATGGAAAGTGCTGATTTGTTAAGGTCAAGGTCATGTGCTCCACCTCCAAAGACCCACCCAGGCCACCTGGATGGAGAGATGGCTGGTGCCCAAGTGAATACTCAGGAGCTGTTGTTGGAAGATGATCAATGCAAGGGAGGGATTAAACAGGAAGAATGCATTAAAAATTGGACATGAGATGTCTAGCTCAAAATAGTGAATGGCTCACCAATTAGCCTTGAAACGTTCTCACTAAGTATGGCTTGGAATTTAGACAAAGGGAGAATTCCCAGCAGTATCACCTGACCTACCCAGGATGCCCTTCATCAAGCAGAGGCCCACCGGGAAAAGGTGAGAAGATTCTTCTCACCTCTTCTCTCCTCTGTCTTGTCTCAGTGGCCCAGGGTTGGACCCACTAGAAAGGGGGTCAGCTATTCCTCTCCATCTCTGATGAGCTGTCTTTGAAGCAGTCTTCTTACCCCTCCGCACCACAGTACCCCCCTCTTCCCTGTCACTGTCTGCTTATGAACCAGGCCAGAAACAGCAAGTTGCAGAAATGGGAAGTACGTTCTGGAAAGTGCCCTGCTCATCAGACAGCTGGAGCTGGGGCCAGAGTGTGCTGGAGAAACACCTTCTCCCCCGACAGTCACTGAAAGTGCCAGAGGCCCGGGCGGGGGGTTACGGGACCCCAGCGAATCTCAGCACAGACCAACCAGGAATGAGGGACTGAGCTGGGCACCCGCCCCCACTAGAGATTCCAGAAGCACATTTGTCCACCTTCCCAGTGAGCTCAGTAGAAGCGGAGGCATGACCTGCTTAAAAGAGACGCAGAAAGTCTTAGGGAAAAGATACGGATCTCATTTCAAGATGAAATCACAAGGTGGTATTAAAAGGAGGTGAGAAATAGAAGTTTTACCAAGTAGCTAAAAACATAATAGCTGAATTAAAAACCACTTTGGAAGGAGGTAGTAAAAAATACGATTGATGACCCAGAAAAACAGATCAGCAAAGCACAGAAAGAATGTGGCCAGCTCTCTTGGGACACAAAGGGGACAAAGAGGCAGCTGTCATGAGAAATAAGATGGGGCGGGGGGGGGCGGACACGGAGGAGAGCTGAGATACAAGCATTAGAACTGGTTCTGGAGCAGAACCACCAGACGGAGCCATCCTCAGCAAGTCTAATCAGGAAGAAAGAGAGGAGAAAGGGGGGCGGTCTAACCATTGGAAAGATGTCCCCAGTGCGCAAAGAGACCTGGGAATTCCATGAAGCGTCCTGTTCTCGGTCTGGCATCACCTGTTACAGGCTCAGTTTTCAGCATTGCTGTGGGTTTTGTCTTGACCTGCAACATCACGGGGCTGCAGTGAGCTGTCGGGATCGGGGGTGCTCATGCCTGGTGTTAACAAGGTACCAGCAGCGGGGGCGAGGCTGGGCCACTGCAGGGACACCGGGCAGGGCCAGACGGGAGGTGAGCAGGCAGCAAAGACAGCTGTGCTCCTAATTTTGCCAAGGGGGTGGGTAGCACCATCAGACCCCATTAAGAGAAACATCCCATAAGAAGTGGATTTGCGCAACAGAGTAAGCGCATTTAGGGCAATTCTGGAAAATAAAGACCCACCAGCCCAGAACCCCTAGCAGTTCCAATGAGGCTGGCGTCAGCAAGCGGCAGAATCACAGAGTTTGGGAGGAGGGCAGAGCGGCTGACACAGGAAGGGCCATCTGGCCCGTTGGCAGCAACCCATCGCTCCCAGGCTGGCCTCGAAGTCACCCAGAGCTCAGCCCCAGGGCAGCCCCTGCAAGGAAGCTTGCTGAGTCAGGACTCGCTCCGCCTCCTCGAAACGCCCACCGCGCACCTACTGGAGAATGAGAGAGGGCACTGATTCGGGAGTCAGAAGTCTTGAAGTGCTGACCTTGATGTGCCCTGTGACTGTCCCTTCACATCTAGGGGCATGGTCCCTGCAGCGAAGGCATTCCCCAGGCCTGGTTCTGTCTCCCTCACAGAGAGCACTGTGACATCCTACTGAGACATGTTTTGGGAACGTGCTCTGAAAAAGAGAACGTGACCCAGTAATGCAGGTTCAGAGGATTCTAAGGACATTGAGAGTGAAAAGAGAGAAACTAAGGGAGAATATTCTAGAATGGGGTGGGGGATAGTAATGCCTGAAAGCCAGCATTCCACTTATAAGAAAAAAAATAAGTCTCTGCGGCTCTTTAGTGAGAAGGAAAGATTCTAGAAGCGTATTGGAGTCCTGACTCTCACACGAACTATGGGGAAACCACCCCCCGTCCCTCTCCGTCCCTCTGCCTCTACTCTGTGTGATGTGTGTCATCGGCTTTGAAATGACTGCATAGGAAGCTCAGAAGGAAAATCCCAAAGTTACGTATATGTGAAGTGAAGGAAAAAAAAGGATAATTTCCCAGTAGGTTGGAGATGGTGGCCTGTTGACAGAGGTCAGAGTCAAAATGGGATAGATCTCCTCCTGCTGTACATCTGCTAACCCAGCCTGTTCTCTGATTTATTTTTTCAGTCCCACGGAATATTTTCTATAGGCCAGAAGCAGCTCTTCAAAGTACCAGTACTAGAACCAGACATCGCAGAGAAGGAGCTCAGAGCTGGCGGCAGGAGATTCAGAATCAAATGCCCCTCTCTGTGCCTGCCCCTGGGCCTCAGTTTCCCCTTCTGCAGAGCAAGAGAGTAGATAAGAAGATTCTCATCTCCCCATCACCATTCTTTAACAAACAGAGCTTTAGCGGAACAATTCTGGGGGATAATCTTTTTTGGGGCGAAAAAAGTGTTTTGTTCATTTTCTTTTTAGGTATACTGCACAAATAATTAGCTTTTTATATGCGCATAAATGTGGTCACAGGCATGTACGCTCATCCTTGCTTTTCCTTTTCCTTTTTGTTGGTTCCTCTCCTTCCCCAGAAAGAACTTTTAGGATCTTTGTGGCTCTGATGGTCCACATTTCTGAGTCTGGGAGAATCCCAGGGAAAGTTGAAAGGAAAGCAAAGAGCACCAAGGGCCAGTTATGTCTGGTGCTAAGACAGGGAGTCAGGCTCCACAGGTGTGGTCCTTGTTCGCTCCAGGAGCATAAAGGGATTGCCATTCCTCTACCTCTCCAGGCTTCCTCCCCTGACTCTGCCAGGTCTGGAAGCCAGGCCATACCTAAGTTTGGTCTCCAAATTCCCAATTTTTCATGGAACCTGAGGATCAGAGAAACCACCAGAATCATTTGGTCCAGCCTCTATATCAAGGCAGGTCATTGTCCATTCTCCCTATAAAACTCACCATGGAAAGCTCTCCCCCCGTCTTCCTGCAGGGAGTGGAGACTGGTGCACTCCCAGGCTTTTCAGGCCAATCAGCTCATTGCCTTTTATCTTAGAAACCTCTGGAAGCTAGGATGCCCATATCCTGGCTCAACTCTTCGCCATCAGTTCAGCCCCAAAGTACTCCTTCCAGGCAAGAGAAAGCAAAAGCAAACACAGAAAGGTCAGTCTACATGAACAAGTAATTCACAAAAGACACAGAAGTGGCTAGGAAACACACGGAAATCTTTTCAACCTCAGTAAAAATAAAATAAGGAAAAATAATAAAATAATAAATAAAAGTGCAGAATCAAACAACAGTGATATGCCTTTGGCAGAGATGAAAAAGGAGTAGGTACTATTCTGTGGGGAGAGGCTGTAGGGAGGTGGGCTTCCGTCTAGACCAGCAGACCCTCTGTGTGGGACAGGCACCAAACACCACCCTCTGGAGAACCATGTGGCAGCGAGCAGCACAACTCTTACCAGGTGCTGGCCTCTGAACTCAGCAATTCCACGTCTGGGAGTCCATCTCAATGGAACGATGAAGATGGGACACAAATATTTGAACTCAGTAATACTCACAGAAATTAGAAAGAACATACGTGTCCAAGGGGATTGGCTCAATTAAATGTGGTACATCTATACAATAGAATTCTTTCAGAATTAATGTCGTAAAAATGGACACATTACCATAAAAAAGATGTTCACGATTTATCGCTGGGTGGAAAAGGCAGCTCAGCATACGCAACAGTCCATATAGTAAGATGACATTTCATTTCTATTGAAAGGCATGTTGTGTCGCATGATAGATCTGAGATACACAGACTTCTGGATGACTTACAAATATTTTAACTACATTTTCTGATTTCCCATATAAACAAGTATTACTTATACATCACAAAAAGGAAATGCCTGCCCAAAGAAAGGGTTGCTTCGTCCCAAGCAGAGGGGTGGTCTGGAGAATGGGTTGAGCCTTAGCTCTTCCCCACAAAGCCCTCCCCTGCCAGAAGAGAGAGAGGCAGTGAGGGAGAAGGGGTGAATGTTTAGGCATAAATCCTGGAGCCAACACCTTTCTCTTTTCCCTCTGTAAAAAATGTGCCGCCAACACTCCCCAGGAAGGCCTTCTCTCCCAAACCCTCTTGTGTCCTGTCTTTCCCTACCTGTTAACCCACCTCTTCCCCTCCCCTTCTCCCCCTGACCCCCTCCCCTCCCCCCAACTCCTTCTCCCCCTCTCCTTCCTGTACCAGGAACAAGGCTGACTGGATCTGAACTTAGCAATGCTACTTCCCAGCAGTGTGGCTCTGAGCTGTCAGAAAATGCCTTTTTATGCCTCAGTTTCTCATTATTGTGAGGATTAAGAGTAAGAAAAAAAGAAGAAGAAAGAAAAAGAAGGAAGAGAGGGAAGAAGGAAAGGAGGGAGGAAGAGAGGAAAGAAAAGGAGGTAAAAAAAACTCCTACATGTAATGTGATATCTTGGATTTTATCCTGACACAGAAAAAGAAATATTGGTGGAAAAACTGGAGAAATCCAAATAAAGTCTGTAGTTTAGCTGATAATAATATACTAAGTGTTAATTTCTTGGTTGTGCCAAATGTATCTCGGTTATGGACAATGCTAGAGTTATGAGAAATTGAATAAGGAGCTAGGAAACTCTCTACTCTCTTTGCAACTGTTCTGTAAATCTAAAATCACTCCAAGATAAAAATTTACTGGGAAAAAAAAGCAAAGTGCATAGAACAAGGCCTGACACAAAGTAAACATGCAGCGAATAGTGACTACTATTTAACTGTTCCATTCTATTTTCACTGTAAGCATCCGGTGGTCGATTATTTTGGAGGGGGCATCCCACTATTTTGCACAACTCACAGAACCTTCTCTTGGTGCTGGGCACCTGGAGGCTCTCCATGGCGACTCACCTTTTGGCCTTTTTATTCATTCCTATCCCTTACCTCTGCTTTTTATTACCAAGACCTTGACTTGATGTTATTTTATTTTCAGATTTATTGTATCTAAGCTACATATTCTAAGTCAGTTTAAAATTCTCTGGAAGTAGGATATCAATAAGTAAGAAAAACATTCTTAAATGAATTACTTTATTTTTCACCTGCACTGCACACATAAGCACACATTAGCTAAACCTCTATAATTACAGGATCTTGGGAAGAGTGTGGGTTTGGAACCAGAAGAGCTGTGTCTGTGAGTCCCAGCCCCACTCCTGTGGACCGTAGGACAATGGGCAAGCCCCACATGGGTACACTGGGGGCTGCAAGTGGCCCCTCCTTCCCAGGGCGCTCTGAGGATCTGTTAAGATGATGCTCGTGAAAGCCCTCGGCAGAACTCCATCTCCCTGACCGCTCTCTCCCTCTGCAGCCGAGACTCAGAGAGATAGTGTTCACTGACGGGAAAATCCAGGCCTGGGACCAGAACCTGCCCGGTGGGACGCACGCCTCCTGGCCCACCCCTTCTCTCAGTCACATGTGGCTCCAAAGCACCGTGTGGGGCAGGCGGATCCAATTCCTTGCAGGGCTTCTGCCACTGCCCCAGGAAGTGGGCCTGAGGCCAGCCACCAGGGCCTCCCACCCCCGTTCAGGTCTCCTGCCCAGGCCTGGCCAGCCCCGCTGCACTGCGACATGACTGCATAGACCCTTGGAGAAAAGGTCTCCTCTCACCTCCGATTCCCTAGCAGATGGATGCAGCCTTCAGTATAACCTTGGGTGGGATATGACGTCTGAATGGTTATCTCTGGTTACAGGGGCTTAGGGAGCAAGGGGGCAAAGCACCTGCAAGACGCCCTTCAGGCAATTCCCATCTCGAACCCCAGGTGCTTAGGCCCCCGTCAGAGGAGAGAGGGAGGCCCAGACACACCCCTCACTCATACCTGGCCCAGGCTCATGCTAAGTCCCCCATTTGGGGTGAAAAGGGGAGAAAGAGTGGTGCTTCAGAAGGGGGGACTAAAGGTGAGGTCTTAATCCATCCAAGCTGGTGAGCTCTCTGCTTCCCAAAACCAGGTGAATGAGAACAGGTGAGGGAGGGGGCAACCTTGCCAGGCTCATTCCCTAGCTCAGCAGATCCCACCTGCTCAACTCTTCACCCCTCATATCTTTCCAGGTCAGTCCTCTAGCATTTCAAATTCAGGTTCAGGGCTTGACACGGGAGAAATAGGTCCTTCAAGAAGCGGCAAGTGGGGTGGGGTAAGGGGAAGACTAGAACACAAACCTTACGTGGATATTCCAGAGGTGTGGGGCAAACAGAATGAGGAATGTTTATCGAGCACTAACTATGTGCCAAGAACCGCATCATCTCTTTTAATTCACATGAAGACTCTGTGAGGTCTGATGTTTATACATGGAGAAAACGAGATGCACAGAGGTTATGTGACTTACCTGAGGTCACATCGCTAGACAGTGGTGCTCTTAGGGTCTTAAACCCGGTCGGTCTGGCTCCAGAGCTCACCCGTACCCTTGGTCATGATGTTACAGAAGCAGCTCACAGGAATTCAAAGGGGTCCTGTTGGGGCTGGCCTGTGGCAGAAATTCCAGATGGATAGAAATCAGCAGCCCCAGTCAGCTGTGAGTTCATTTCCACAGGGAGGGGGGGAGGCTGAGATGTGGGGGACAAGAGCCACCTCTGGTTCCTTTGAGGCTAGAGTGCTTAGGGCTGTGGATCCTCAGTCCCTGGCGCTCAGGACGGAGGCAAGCTAGAGAGGGAACAGTTGAGACCAGGTCCAGGAGTCAAGAAAGAATAAGCTAGGTCAGGAATGGGGGATGCCTGGTGCCGGTGGTCACTCAGCACCGAGCCAACCGTCGAGGTCGCAGCACCGAGCACCCACCCCGGGAGGGACCCATCACTGAAGTCATTCCTGCCTCTGCCAGGAAGCATCTGACGCCCTCTGTGCGGGGCCTGCCCGGAGCTGCCTGGTCGGAGAAAGCGAGCCGTGCCAAAACGTTGTAGAAGACAAGCAGCCTCTTTATTGGGCACCTACTCTGTGCCAGGCCGTGCACTAGACATTCTACATCCCTGACCGCTTTCCATTTTTCTCTTCCCAACGACTCCATGAGGTCTGGAGAACTCTCCCTATCTTACAGCGGCAATGAGAGCTGGAGGGGGGTCCGTGGCTTGTCTGGGGCCACACGGCTTCTACTCAGCAAACCGGATTCAGACCCACAGGAGCCCCAGTCCTCACCATCTCACCAGTCAGCCTCTTTGGGCTGGAGGTGGCTCCGTCACACTCCTGCTCAGCTCGGGGACCCCCGTCGACAGCAGCGGGCCTACAGGCCTGAACATCCTCACCACCCCGGCGTGAGGGAGGCCGGACGGGCATGTCCCCCTGTCTCACAGGTAAAGAACCTCAAGCTCAGGGAAATGACAGAGTTGGCCGCCAACACCCACCATTCAGGACACGGTTGGACAGACCCAGGCCTCTACCTCCAGGGTCCTTCCGTGAGAGTGGACTGCACTGTCTGTGAACTCAGCCCCCCCACACACATCTTTAAGGCTCCGTAGCTCACAGTGGCCAGGTTACCAACACTGTCTGCATCCCGGGGCTCTCATGCCAAATCCTACCAGGACTCTAGGGGCCTGTGGCATCCTCCCCCAACCAGGAGGCCCCTTGTCCAGTTGCTGAGCAGGGGCCTCCCTTGCTGAGGAGTCCCAAGGCAGCACAAGTTGTGAAGGAGACCCCATAGCTGGAGGGGTGTGGGGTCACTGGATGGTGTGTCCTTCTGCAGGGCTCCCACTGCCCGGGAGGCCTCTCTGACCGGGGGCTCAGTGGGGCGGTGCCTGTCTGCTGGCAAGTGGGAGCATCCCAGAGAAACCGTGACACATAAACCACAGAGAGGACCCCAAGAAACCCCACAGGTCCCCTGGAGAGGCACTCATCTCTTCTCCAAGAGTCTGGCTTCTGTTCTCTGATGTTTTTCTCTCTAGAAGACAGAGCAGGTCTATGTGTTGTTTGTTGCGATCCTATTCGACACATGGAGAAACTGAGGCCCAGATAATTAAGTCATAGCCAGTTCGGAAAGAGCTGGAGTGAACACAGAAGCCTCACGACCCCAGAGCGGACTCCTCCTGCTGAGTGCCATGACCCAGCACTCTGCCCTCGCCCCAGGGCTCTGTCTAGAAGTCTCTGTTGGCACAGACTAGCCAGGAATTTGGCCATGTGTCCACTCTAGTGAATGCTTGGTTTGTACACCCTCAGGTTTATCCCAGAGCCTTGGGCTTCTGGAAAGGGTGGGGTTGGGGGAATTCCAGGACCTTGACCTGGAAGGAATTCCAGGAGACTGGGCTGCCTCTTCCACTCTACCAGCCGCTGGAGAAGGTCTGCACTAAACAACAACTTGCGCAGATCTCACCGTGAGGATCCCCCGAGCCACCCCTCGGTCCCTTCTCCCTCTCCCCCTCACACCCCTGAAGCCTGCGCGGGCGGGGCGGCTGGATTCCACAACATGGAAGTCATAGCCCAGTTCACCCTGCTAAATGGCATTTTCATGGGGTCATGGAATGCGAGAACTTGAAAGGATCTTATTGATGGTTATGACCAACTCCCTCTTTTAGTAGATGAGGAAGATGAAGGTGGGGGAGGGTGGGCGGCTCACCCGGGGCGGCCAGCAAATCAGCACAGGGTCTGGGCTAGAAGCCGGGCCCGCTCTCCTGGGCCCCGCTGCTCTGCCTGAGCTCCCTTCCCATGTTCCACCGCGAAGCCCCAGCGCCCTCACAGCAAGGAACCGCGGGAAGCCTGTGGTCAGATCAGGGCAAGAGTTGGGGACGAACCCGAATGCCACTGGGAAGGGGAGCACAAGGTCACGTCAGAGGAATAGCCGAGCCAGGACCTGAGGGGTGATTGCCACACAGATTATTATTGTCCCACAGGCCCAGGAATTCTGGACGTTCTGACTTTTTGAAAGAACATCTATAAAATACAATTTTTTAATGTAAAATATTCCAACTCGTAAATATAGAAACAATTCGAGTTTAAAAATAAAACACCCGAGACTAACTCGTGACCGGCTATAGAATCCAACTCCGTCCCCTTTTTATAGATGAGGAATCCGAGACACAGAGTAGTGGCCCGTCAGAGACCACACAGAGACCACCATCCAGTGCGGCTGAGTCATTTGCAGGGAGTCCCCCATCTGGTCCACTGGTCCTGCCGCACCAATCACAAGATGGCATTCTCTGAGGGCACACTGCACCTACCTGGAGCCCCAGGCCCGAATCCTCGGGCTTTCTGTGATTGGCCCTGAAGGACCTAACCCTTGGCCTTCTGTTAGGTTCTCCCCGTGGTCCACATTCCCCAGATCTCTTTGAGTGTTTTTCCCTTGACATGTCCCTTTAAGAGTCCAAAGTGGGCCAGAACATTCTGAGACCCTGCCGGAGGCTGGGAAAGGCTGCAGACTCCTTCCCTCTGCCAAGCCCTTCCCACATACCATTCCCCTTGCCTCTGGACATTCTGCCCTTCGCGGTCCAGCTCAAAACAGCACAGCTGACACTCCAGAAAAATCTCATAAAGCCGAATTAGGAGCATGTCAGCAAAAGGGGAGAATGAGATCATGGCCACCCTGCCACCTTCCCTGGCTGGCTACGCCCGCAGGTCATCTGTCGCCACACCCTCCCTGACCCCTCCTGCATGTCCAGTCCTGCGCCTGAGACAGGGGCCCGGGGCAATGAGGTGAGGAGGTGACCCAGGCTCATAAAACCATAGGAGAAAGTCAAGTGCTGAGATGAACACCGAAGATAGTAAGGGTTTGCGGAGCTGCAAGACAGGGGTGGCCAGAGTAAACCCTGGCTTATCCGAGAAAATGGGTCCGGAGCTTTCGCAAAGAAACGATAGAATCGGTTTGGACAGAGGGCAGGGGAGAGGACATTCAGGTGTCAGGCATCAGCGACGTGGGATGGGGTAGGGCACGTTGGGGCACAGTGCTGGCTCCGGGACCCCAGCCGCCCCAGTATGTGGGCGAGGCCCCTGGCTGATCTGAGCTCTGCGTCCTCATCAGCAGATCAGGGGCTGGGGCCAGGTGGGCCCCACGTTTTCTGGCTCCTTGGACAGGAAATCTGTGCTCTCTCCTGCCAGCACCCAGCTTAGGCCAAACATATGCACCCCTCGAATGAATGAGGGAGTGAGTGATGGAAGAACAGCATCAACCCAATGAGAAAACTATGAGAACTGATCCCCAAATAAGGTAATTCTGTATTTTAAGTTTTTCAAGCATTTCTGCATCAGCGTTTGGGTTATCCCCATAACAACCCTGGAGGCAGAGAGTACGGGGTTCATTAACCCCGTCTGCCAACTAAGGAAACGTGCACACACTTGTACCCAAAAAGGTGTTATGTGATGTGGGATTTAAACAAAACAATTAATAGAAAAGTAAGCTTTCATTTGACGCAAGGATTCTCTGAGTTGCAAAACGACCCACTGGTTTCTTCAAGTTGCAAACCCCTGCTGGTCCCTCTCCTCCAGGCTGATTTAAAATAGGGGACAATTGGAAATACCTGGATTGATCAGAAACATGTCTATTTATAAAACAAAGCTCAGGTATGGCGTTCTGTGAATTCACTCCCGTGCTCGCCAAGGTCCCATTACACCCTCTGGGGCCTCAGGGTGAGATGCCCGATGAGCCCTACCTGGTAAGCCAGGCCCGGTGCCTCCAACCTTTCCAACAAGAGTTCTCCCACAGCCGCCCTGTGTGAACACCCACAGACTCAGCGACTCCTCTCCTCACTCCCAGGCCAAGTTCATGCCCATCTCCTGCTGCCCGGGACTGGCTCTTCCTATGGCAAAGACAGTTGGTTCCCCTCAAGGACCCATTCTCCCCATGGCCTTTAGTAATAGAACTAAAGGCTCTATTCCCCAGGCCCCCTTTGCTGGAGGTGGTGTGGCCTTGAGCCCAGGTTCTACCACCAGTGAGATAGGAGGGGCAGCGGCGTATGCAAGGTCTTGGTCTTGCCTGGCCTTAATGGGTGTGGCATTTCCTTAACGTCCACTTATGATGGCAGGTGCCGGAGCATCTTGGACCGTATGATAAAAGTTGCTGATTGATAATAGTAGAGCAACAAAATGGATGGATCCCCATGAAACTGCCATATTAGCCCTGGACTGCTTAATCTACTACAACTGTTACGTGAGGGGTGAATGAATTTCCCTTGTGTTTCAGCCATCGTTGTTTTGGCCTTTAGTTACAGCAGCTGAACCGCTGCCCTTTGCGTGGCCTCTTCCAGCCATTTTGCGAAACCCACCCAAAGGCCACCACCCCAGGAAGTCTCCCCTGATTATGCCAATGGTCTCTGGACCCACATTCCACATCGCCCATCCCACAAGGTATTATCAAAACCCAATTTTGATGCACCCAGTTCTATTTTATTTAATGTCCTTTCCGCCAGGGTAGAGCGAGGCAAAGTCAGGAAGGCAGGGGGAGACAATTATATGACCTTCCCTTGTCCTGGTTGGTTTGGTGTCTCTTCCGTGGGCATCGTGCTTTCCAGACAGAGCCCTATGCCTCTGCAGGGCAGGGCCAGGTCATAGACCTCCGTCGCCACCATTCGTGGCATAGAACACATAACTGAGACTCAGGGCCTTGACTTATACATTACCAGAAGAAACGGATGGGGAAGGAGGGCCAGCCAGGGCTGGTGGGGTGTAGCAGGGGACCGTCCCGGCGCCACGCCTTTAAATACAGCCTGATGTCAGAGAACTCTGTGACATGTAACCCAAGAAAAGGCGTGCTATAATCGGATTCTTCCGATGTGGAAAAATAAGGCAGGCTGACTGTTGCTGCCATGATGAGGTGACAAATGTTTGACCTCGGGTGTGAGGAAGACTGATTCTGTGCTGTCACAGGGACAAACGCACACCTGTTCAGCTGGAACCCAGTCAGCCCCAGCCAGCCACCCTCAGAGAGGCCAGCTGGAGTCCTGGAAAAAAATGGATCATGCTAGCTCTTACACAATGAAGCTCTCGAGTGGCTGCCCAAAACGGAAAAAAACCTCCCTCATTGAGGTAATGAGCTCCCAGACACTGGAGGCAATCAAGCCAAATAACCACTGGTGGGGATACTTTAAGGGGATTCCAGCTTTAGGTCTGGGGAGGAAATGACTCTGGGAGGCTTGAGGTTTTCTGATACTGTGATTTTTCAGGCTTCAGGGGGAGTCCCCTCTCCACTGGTTCCATCTCGATATTTCTCCCTAGAAGCCCACCATGGTGCCTCAAATTCTACCATTAGAACTTTATTCATTGGAAGTCCAGCGTCACGGTCTCCTGGGGATGTCAGTTAAATAAAGGGATGCCGCGTAATGTTACAGGTATTGACTTTTCTTTGTCAATTCATTTAGCAGAACTTTCTCCCAAGTGGCTGGGGGTAGGGGTTACTGGGGAACTGGTCACCATAGTAGAGGGCTCTGACCATCCAGAAGGCAGAGTGTGCTTGGGCGGGGGGTGGGGGGCAGGAATGCTGAAAGTACATGAGACTCTGAGAAAGTAGCAGCATGAGTACACCATCAACACGGAGTTGGGCCAATTCACAGCTCGGCCCAAGGCAATCCTGCCTGGTCCCAAAGCCCAGCACCTACACGGCATCTTCCACTTCCCAAAGGGAGCACTGAACTAGGAGTCTGGAGACCTGGCCAGTGGCCCTTCGCTGGGCCACTCCTGGCAGGGGGCCTTGATTATGTTGCCGCACTGCCCTGCAGAGTTCAACTCCCTCCACCACCAAATAAGAGGAGGCCTGGGCTGTCTCCAAGGGACCCTCCCCCTGATGGGGTGTGGGGTCAGGACCAAGGGTCCTCCCAACCTAATTATGAAACTCAACTCTGCCTTTCCCATTTTACTTGCAGCCTTGAGCAAATTATCTACGCTTCCCGAGTCTCAGTCCCCATCTCTGTGAAATGGGAACAGTAACTCTTGCTATGAAGAATTATTAAGATAATTAAATCTAAGATGACTTGCTTGCAAAGTGACAGGCTGGGAGCTAACAATGGCCATTATTTATCATGTCATTATTAGTTAGTGCTCCAGTGAGATATAGTAGGTTTGTCCATAAAGGGCTGGGACTCAGACCCAGTTACCAGACTTTGTCATCTCCCCCCAAAAGCCAGTAGCCCTGCGCTCCTGCTGGCTTGGATACCAGCCCTCTTTCTTCTTTCTGGCAGCCCTGTTCAGAAGAAGCCTTGGTTACAATGGGCTCTGTGTCCCGGAGCTGCAGGCCTGGGAGGCCTGGGGCCCTCTCCCAACATCCTGTCGCCTCACTGGGCATTCTCCCAAAGTAGCCTCCACTGCTTGGGATCTCTGCCCCTTCAGGACTCAGGGGGGCCAGCCCGGGACCAGCCAGAGAGGTTGCCATCCTCACCCACGCCCTTCCTCCACTGCCCCTCTGCCCAGAGGGGGTCAAGCTGCTGCAGGCTGGAAAGCCAGTTTGGCCACTAACTGCTGTGTGCCCTAGGCTGGTTACTTCAGATCTCTGAGCATCAGTTTCTTCATCTTTCAAATGGGCGTCATTAGGTAAATAGGTAGGTCAGTGCCTGGCACACCACGGGTCCTTGGTGGGGGAAGAAAGGTGACTGATTCCCACTCATGGAGGACTTGTGATGGGCCAGACATTGACTTACCTATTTATACACACTGCTCTTCCTCTGTTATGACTATCCCCCTCCCCTTAGCTACACCAGCATGCATTTTCTAGGAACTAGAACATTTTCTCATGCATCAGCCAACTCAGGAAACTGAACAAGGACGTAAGACCACCCTCTAGAATGCAGTCTATGTTCAAGTTTTGCCAGTTGTCCCCATCACGTCCTGTAGAGCAGTGTAGGCCAGTTATTTTGTAGCATGTCCCTCACGTTGACCTTGTCTGATGATGTCTCCTCATGATTAGACCCAGGTCCTGCACTTTGGGCAGAAATATCACAGAAGAGATGCCGAGTCCTTTCCAGGGCAGCTTATCAGGACACGAGGTCGATTCATCACCCCGATGGGGACGTTCATGCTCACTGACTTTGGGTGAGGGGGGCGCTTTCTCCACAGCACGGGTGCCATTTTTCCTATTCTTTGGGGAATGTGATCTCATTTTAAGCCCAGGTTCTTGAGTCAAACAGAGCTGGGTTGTATCTGGGCCTCAACATTGACCAGCTATATGGCCTTGGTCAAATTAATTTCTCTGAACGTGTGAAACAAAGATTGTACCGCTACCTTTCAGGGCCAATTCCAGGAGCAGATGAGACCACCTATGTGAAGCGTGGGGCACAGTTGGTGGAGGTCCCTGGTGTACATCAGCGATGTTCACTGCACATCTGCCCAAGGCTTAGAGGGGACTGATAGAAGGAGCTCCCTGTAAACAGCAGCAGAAGAACCTGGTGTCACTGGTGCTGTCGTGATGCCCTGAACTCAGAGGCGACAGAGCAGGTTTCTGCTGAAGGCAGATAACCCGGGCAACGGAAATGGACTAGTAAGGTGTGACCCATGCTTGTGAGCCAAGTGTGGACTTTGGGGTCCAGCCAATCTGGGTTTGTGTCCCATAATCTATGTGAATTAGCTGTTTGTCCTTGGGCAAGTCTAATAACCTCTCTGAGTTTCCATTTCTCCCTCTGTGAAATGAGGATAATACCACAACTCTCATAAAGCTGTAAGGATGGTTAGATTAATGTATGTAAGGAGCATGGCCAAGTTTCTGGCATATGGTAAGTGCTCAGAAACAAAGAACTAGCACTGACCATTCCGGCCAGGGTCCCAGTTCTAAGGGGGCTTCTTTAGAAATGTCTTCCCTGATCACATTCCCCTGAGGAGAGAATCAGGCTTTCCCAAAATGTTCTTGGCATCATAGGTACGACCTCCCTGCAGGACGTTTTGCCAAACAGGGATCTTGTCAGTCAGCGTTCTTAGTTGTCAACAACAGAAGCCATTTGACTAGCTTAGGCAGAAAGGAATTCATTAAGCAGAAGAGATAGCTCTCCTCCTTAATCATTGGGAAGGAGGAGCAACACATCTGAGGCTGGGCTTCCAGGGATTCGTCCTAAAAGCGCAAAGTGGAACTGGGGAACTGGCTGCCATCAGAACTGTTGCTTCAGCCTCCATCAGAAAGGAATGGCCACCATGACTCATGGTTCTAGAACCATGCCACTTGTGCCCTGACCTGTGCTGGCAGAGATGCCACTGGCCCGACCCCGACATAACTCAGTGTTGAATCACACTCAGAGAAGTTCATCTCATTAGCAGAGCCAAAATCACATCTAGAACGCATGCTGCGAAGGAATCTTGGTTTTTAGCTGTCCAGTATCTGGACATACTAGAAGGAGGTGAAATATGTTTTAAACTAGCCAATCCACCAAATCAAGAACCATAAAAATGTTCAGCTCTTTGACCTAGCAATTGCTCTTCTAGGAATCCATCTGAAGGAAATAGAGGTATGAACAGTATTTTGTATAAACTGGAAGGAAGGAAGAAAGGAAGGAAAAGGGAAGGAAGGAAGGGAGGAAGGAAGGAAAGGAGGGAGGATGGAAGGGAAGAAGGAAGGAGGAACAGAAGGGGGAAAATGCATAAACGGGGTTGGTTAGATAAATTTTGGAACATTCATATGAAAGAAATTTTTGGCCAATAAATATGAGGCATTTGAATAATTTTAGAATTTGCAATAACAAAGTGTTAAGGAAAAAAAACAAAAACCAAACTATATATACAGTATGACCCCAGTTTATAAGAAGGGCATGCACATGCTCATTATTGAAGGAAGTACCCGAAGATGGACTGGAATCACATGGGATTTTCTATTTTCTTGCTTACACTTTTCTAGATCAGCTACATGCTCTACCAAGAACGTGTATCACTTCTTCTAATGAATAGTAGAGATCGAGAGATGATACAAATGAAATGAGGTAGTCCTACATGTGAACACACGCCCTTGCCTGGTGTGGGGGAGTCTGCCACTGCCGGGACTGGAGCCGGGTTAGACCGGGGAGCTAGGAAGAAGTGACCACAGTGGATAAGAGAGGACAAGGACCAAGTCTGGAGGGTGGGCAGAGGCCATCTCTGATTTATCTGGCATGTAAGTGGATGTCTATAATTATTTGTTCCGTACCTTATGAAGAAATTGTCAAAGGGCTTGAAAGCAGCCAGTTCATAGAAAAAGGAATACAGACGACTTTGAAACAGATGAAAAGATATGCAGCCTTAATCATAATCAAAGAAATGCAAAATAAAACGAGCTATTTTCACTTACCAGATTGGCAAAGATCACAACGTTTCCTGAGAACACGGGGTGACTAGACTCTTGGTAGTGGGCTGTGCCCTGCCCTGACGGGGATGTCTACCATCGCTCAGAGTGGAAAATGTGTGTGCCCTTTGATAGGGCCACTCTGATTCTAGGAATTTGTTCTCAGAATTGTGCATTGCTCATATGCAAAAGAGGGGTGTACCAGGGTGTTTACCTTAGCAAAGATTGGAAGCCTCTTCAGTAAGGGTCTGACTAAACCATGGGACATTCATATGACGGAATATTTGCTAAAAAGGAATGATCTCAAAAAAAAAAAAAAAAGAATCCCAAAGATATATTTATATGCACTAAAGTCAAAGTGAAGAGTAAAGTATATACTATCCACTTTTGTAAGGAAAAAACATGCATGTATATCATTTGATATTATAGCATATTTCTGGTGTCCCTGGGGAGAGAGATTGGGGTAATGAGGGTTGAGCTAGAGCCAGTATTCATTGTTTATACTTCTGTATGTTTGTTGGTTATTTACCATGTTCATGTTTCATGTTCATACCAATTTCAACATGTAACTTAAAAATAAATAAATACTCTTTGAATTAATAAATGGACTAGGAAGCCAGAGAGAGGCATCTGGGTGTGATGAGATGAGCCATAGGGAGCTACTGATGGTTCTTGAGTAAGGCAGTACAGCATACAAGTAGTATTTGGCAGGGAGGACCCAGAAGAATAGCAGAGAGAGGAGCTGGGAAGCTGGGAAGCTGGACCAGCCTGAGGCATACAGCTAGGCAGGTGGGCTGCATCCGGGGGACCTGGGGTGGGGATGGGTGGGCAGAGAAGGGTTACTCCATGGGGAGCCTCTTTCAACACCTGTCCAGATGGAGCCTGCTCTCGCCCCACACACAACCTCTATACTTCTCTACCAGGCTCTCACATCTCAGCCCGCACCGCCGCCTCCCCCTCACACCTCCACTGTGCTCCCCTCCTCCTGGTAGCACCCCAGAAAGAGCCCTGTGAGATAGATTACATATGGACTTCCTCTTCATCCTAGCTCCCAATGAGGTTTTGATGAGTGTTATGTCCCAGGAAGAGGGCCTGGGGGGCACGGGGAGGGGGCGGTGGAGGGAGAGCAGGGCTGGTGGGGGAAGGAAGAAATCTGTCCCGCCTAGCTACACTTTAATAGGTGTACTTACTTTAATATTAAATAGTTTTAAAGTATTTGCCATAGAGTCAAACAGATGCTTCTGGAGATGCCCTAAATGGATCTATTTGTCCCATAGTCCAGGGTTTCTCAATCTTGGCACTATTGACATTTGGGGCTAGAAAATTCTTTGTTGTGGGGACTGTGATGTGCATTGTAGGATATTTAGCAGCATCCCTGGCCTCTCCACACTAGATGCCAGTAGCAGCACCCCTCCCATTGTGACAAACAAAAATGTCTCCGGGCTTTGCCGAATGTTCCCCTGGAGGGCAAAATGGCCCTAGTGAGAGCCACTGCTGTAGCTTAATGTGCTCCCTAGTACGGTATTGTGCGCTGGTGGAGGGGAAGGCATGGGTGCCCCTCTGTTGGTCTTCACCCGAAGTCATAACGGGGAGTTTCTGGCATTGTGGGGAAGGCAGGCAGCTGCTGGCTTGACGCCTTATAAATCATAGCACAGGGACAACCTCTACTTTGCCACTTGTCCCCTGAAAACACTAACCTGGAACCCCAGCCTGAACTATTTGCAAAATTACGAGATTCTCAACCTCCATATAACTAGATTCTTTTTGGTTCTTGGGTTTTTCACCCAGAACTACCAATAGCTCTGCTTCTTAGAGTTTTTTATTGTTAGGTCTACAAGGGCAATAAAAAGCCTCAAAGGGTTTCCGGGACATCAAATAGCTCCTTTTAAATTAAAAAGAAAGAAAGGGGAAGGGGAGACCTCCAACCTTTGTATTTTGTTACACACTGAATTAGACACATGTGGAATATGTTTCCTTCTGGCTGGGCACTATTTTAAGACATAAGGAGGTTGTCCTTAAAATATTTCCCAGCCTCTTATGGCTACCTAGTGTTTTAGGGGAATTGGTCTGTGTGTTGCCAACTCTATAGGATACAGCCCAGGATTCTGGGGGAGTCAGCTGGCCCACGAGGAGAAGGCCTGAGCAGCATGGCCCAGGACATCCAAGGGTATGGAGGTTGTGCTGTGAGCTGGAGTGGTAGGGAGAACTTTGAAAGAAAGCAAAGCCTGGATATTTTTATAGTCCTCCACATTTTCTGAGCATGAGATGCATTCTCAGCCCCCTGGCTCTTTGCTAAAGCTGTCCTCTCTGCCTAGAAAAGCGTGTCTCCTTTGTGTACTTACTGTCCTCCTTACTCGTCCAGGAGTACATCAAAGTCTCCCCTTCCTCTTTCCCAATGAAATAATCAGACAAGTGAGCAAAGTTATGTATAAATCTATGTACGTACATGTGGTGAATATATATATATATATATTTCATTGCAATGTAGTTTATGGTGATGAAAAAGTGGAAATAAGCTAAAGTGTACAGTAATAGGGAATTAGTTAAATAAATTACAGTATAGTCATACAATGAAAAATCACTCAGCTATAAAGAATTGAAGACTTCAGTGACTGTTGACTTGATTAGATGAAGAGAAGTTAAAAACAGCATATATGATCCTATTTTTAAAAAGTATGTTATACAAGGAGGATTCCGGGAAGAGGTGGAGTAGTAAGCACCAGAAATCTGTCTTCCCACTTAGACAACAATTGCAGAATCTGTATAATATAACTATTTTGGAACTTCGGAGGCCACTGAAGGCTTACAAGTTACAGGGAAGGCTTGGATGATAATTTTGGTCAACTTCAGCTCTTAACTTAGTAGAAGCTACCCGTGGCTCATGCCCAGCCCCATGGCAGGCAGCTGTGCACATGTTCCAGGAGCAGCTTGCACACAGCTTGTAGGAGTCAGGGTGGGCAATAAGTACCCTGCCCTCAACCAAGCATCCTATATCCTGCAACACTGTCCTTCAAAAATGAGGGAGAAATTAAGACATTCCCAGATAAACAAAAGATCCAAATATTGGGAATCTGTGCTATGATTGCGAATTGCTGCTTCTGATCACAGAGGTGGGCCACCATTGTCATTACATCTCCCCCAATTGTTTCAAGCCCCTTCCCTTCCAGCTGAGGCAACTTCTAGGAGCCCAGCACTTTTTTCTCCTCCCTTTATTTTTCTTTCTCCCCCTTTTGGTAAAAACTAAGAACATTAGACTCCCAGACTTTAAAGACTAGGACATTCAAAAGCTACCACATTTATGGGGGAAAGTAGAAAGTCACTGAGCATACCCAGGGAAAGGCTCAGAAAAGACATGAGAAAACCTTAAGTTTGTACCTCAGACTGATCCTCAGTACAGAGATAGCCTACCAGTCACAACAAAAACAAAAAAATGGTAAATCTGGGGCAGGGGAGGGGGGGCAGGGATCTGATTCCCAGAGTTACCATATTATTATATTTAAATGTCCAGTTTTCAACAACAAAAAATTCACAAAACATGCAAAGAAACAGGAAAATATGGCTCATTGAAAGGAAAACAACAACAACAACAACAGAAACTATCACAAAGAAAGACCAGATGGTGGACCTACCAGACAAAGGCTTTAAAACAACTGTCTTAAAGATGCTCAAAAAAACCAAAGTAAAACAGGGAGAAAGTGAAGAAAACTGTATGAACAAAATAGAAATATCAATAAAGAGAAAACCTAAAAAGAAGCCAAGAAGAAATTCTAGAGCTAAAAAGTACATTAACTGAAATGCAGAATTCCCTGGTAGTGTTCAAAGGCATACTTGGGCAGGTAGAAGAATCAATGAATTTAAAGATAGGACAATTGAAATTATTGAATCTATGTAACAGGAGTTAAAAATACTGAAGAAAATTTAATAGATCCTAAGGTACTCTATCAAGCACACTAACATATGCACTGTGGGAATCCCAGAAGGAGAAGAGAGAGAAAAGGGGGCAGAAATATTTGAAGAAAAAACAGCCTGAAACTTCCTAAGTTTGATGAAGGACATGACTATAAACATCTAAGAAGCTTAACAAACTCTAAGTGAGATGAACTCAGAGACCCACATGAATACATATTGTAATAAAAGTATTGAAAAACAAAGACAAAGAGAGAATCCTGAAAGAGGTGAGAGACGTAACTGCTCATACACAAAGGATCCTTAATTAGATTATCAGCATAGTTCTTATCAGAGACTTTGGAAGCCAGAGGCAGTGGGCTGATGATACAGTCAAAGTTCTAAAAGAAAAAAAAAAAACAAAAAAAACCCCGTCAACCAAGAACTCTATACCCAGCAAAATTGACCTTCAAATGTGTGAGAGAAAGTAAGATCTTCTCATTCTCAGATGCACAAAAGTTGAGGGAGTTTGTTACTACTAGATCTGCCCTGCAAGAAATGGTCAAGGGAGTCCAGCAGGTTGAAATGAAAGGGCACTACATAATAATCCTAAACTGTGTGAAGAAATAAAGATCTCAGTGAAGATAAATACAGTGACAATTATAAAAGTAGCTATTATTGTAACAGTTTGTAACACCACTTTTGGTTTTCTACATGATTTAAGAGACTGAAACATTTTGTAAAAATTATTAGTCTAAAAGCAAATACCATTGTAACTTTGGTTCATAACTCCATATTATATTTAAAGACTAATGCACTCAAGGAACAACTATGAGTTTACAATTTTGGATACACAATGTATACACATGTAATTTTGTGATATCAGTAACTGAAAGGAGTAGCAGTGGAGTTATAAAGAAGCAGAGTTTTGGTATGTCATTGAAGTTAATCTTGTATCAATTCACATTAGAATATTACAACTTTAGGATGTTAATGTAATCCCCATGGTAATCACAAAGAAAATAGGTATAGCATATATACAAAAGGAAATGAGAAGATAATTAAAACATTTCACTAGAAAAAAGTAAGTAAACAGAAGACAGTAATGCAGGAAATGAGAAGCAAAAAGCTACAAAGTATATAGAAAACAAATAACAAAATGACAGAAGCCTCCTTATTAGTAATACCACTAAATGTAAATGGATTAAATTTGTCAATGAAAATACAGGGATTGGCAGAATGAATTAAAAAAACATGATCCAACAGTATGCTGTCTACAAGAGACTCACTTTATGTCCAAAGACACAAACAGATTGAAAGTGAAAGGATGGAAAAATATATTCCATGCAAACAGAAACCAAAAGACAGTAGGGTGACTATATTAATAAAAGTTTCAATATATCAAGATATAACAATTAGAAATATGGATGCACCTAATAACAGGCCATCAAAATATATAAAGCAAAAATTGACAGAATTGAAGAAAAAAATAGACAGTTCTACAATAATAATTAGAGACATTAATACTCCACTCTCAATAATGGTTAGAAGAACCAGACAGAAGTAAGGAAACAGAGGATGTGAACAACACAATAAACCAACTATCTCTAACAGACACATACAGAACACTCTATTCAACAAGAATACATGTTCTCACATGCACATGAAGCATTTTCCGGGATAGACCATATGTTAGGCCACAAATTAATTCTCAATAGATTTATAAAGATAAATACCCTCACAATGGGATGAAGTTAAAAATTAATAACAGAAGGAAAACTGGAAAATTCACAAACTTGTGGAAATTAAATAACACACTTTTATACAACCAATGGATCAAAGAAGAAATCACAAGGAAAATTAGAAAAGATTTAGAGGCAAATGAAATTGGAAACACAACATACCAAAACGTGGAAGACGGTAGGAGCAGTGCTAAGGGAGAAATTTATAGCTATAAACACTTATTTAAAAAAAAAAAAAAAGGGTTCCTGTGTGGCTTAGTCAATTAAGCATCTGCCTTCGGCTCAGGTCATGGTCCCAGGGTCCTGGGATCAAGCCCCGAATCAGGGAACCTGCTTCTCCCTCTCACCAGCTATACCTCACCTTCCTTCCCTCTCTTGCTCTCTCAAATAAATAAATAAAATCTTTTTAAAAATAAAATAAAATAACAAGAAAGCTATCAAATCAACAACCTAATTTACAACTAAAGGAACTAGGGAAAGAACTAAACCCAAAGCTAGTAGAAGGAAGAAATAAAAAGATCAGAGCAGAGACCAACAAAATCAGGAATAGAGAAACAAGAGAGAAAATCAACAAAACCAAAAGTTGATTCTTCAAAGAGATCAACAAAATTGACAAACATTTAGGTAGACTAAGAAAAAAAGACAGAAGACTCAAATTACTAAAACCAGAAATTAAAGTGGGAACACTATACCTAATTCTATAGAAATAAAAAGGATTCTTGGCCAGTACTCTGAGCAATTATACCCAAACAAATTGGATAACCTAGATGAAATAAACAAATTCCAAGAAACACATGATCTACTAAGTCTGAATCACAAAGAAATAGAAAAATCTGAATAGACCTATAACTATAAAAGGAATTAAATTAAGCTGAGAGGGAATCTAGATGCCCCTAGACCTGGGCCACACTGGCTGGTCCCTGGATGCCAGACCATGAAACAGAGGCTTGGACCTCCGTCCATCTGCTCCCTGTCAACAGGGGGACTCCACCAGGCAGAGAGCACCCTCAACGCCTGTCCTCTCCAATCCCAGGATCCCACCCCTCTTCCCCAGCCCAAGTGTTGTCACCCTGCCTACTCACAGAATCAGCAGCTCCCTCTTGGGTGCAAAATAAGGTGAAGCCATACATTTCCCCCTCCCAAGCCCTGGAGTTCTCTGTTATCAAGGGACCTAGTAGAGGTAAGCATGACCCTCTCCGGGTGCATCTTTCCAAAGGCACATTCCTGTGGGGAGGGAAAACATGTTAATGCCCATGGATCACAGTGTAAATAACCGGAGCTGTTGGTTCTGCTCCCTGCTCTGTCTGGAAGATCCTGAGCAGGTGGGAGCCCTGGCATGTGGAGCCAGCTGGCAGAAAGAGCATGGCTGGTGAAGGACAAGGTGCGCCAGCTCTGCCCAGGACCTGGTGCCTCCCAGGGAATTATAGAATCCTAGACTAACAGCTTGGAAGGACTCTTGCATCCAACTCCATCATTGGACAGATAGGGAAAATGAGGCTCACAGAGGCAAAAGAAACGCCATGGCTGTCGGTGGCAGGACTGGGACTAGAACAAGATGTATTGCTCCCAGTGTAGGGTTTGGCTGTTTTCGTGAGATTTCTAGAATTCTAACTGAGGTCAGGGAAGGTAAGTAATTTATTCAGTCACCGAGATAGTAAGTTGAGATTATGGGATTTGAAACCAGGTCTGTGAGACTCAGAAGACCACGGTTGTTCCATTAACTCATCGTGGGCTGTCTGTGTGTGTGTGTGCGTAGGGAGAGAGAGACATGGTGACTGGGATAGTAGTGAAGAGCTGATTGTCCACTTCTCAGCCTCATCCTTTAGCTTAGCCCCGCCTTCACTGACCATCCTCCCAGACCAGGTCAGACTCTGCTATCACACACCTGCCCTCAGAGTACCCGGTATTTCCCTTCACAGTGCTTACCACTGTGATTCAGTTCCCCAGAGCATTATTTGTCCAATACTCCTCTCCCTCAAGACACTATGGCCTCGTGCAGTAGGATTGTGCCTGTCTTGTTTACCATCATATCCTCCTAGATCTAACACAGGGCCCATACAAAGTCTGTGCTCGCAGTATTTGTTGAATGACCGGATGGATGGATGGATGGATGGATGGATGGATGGATGGACGTGTGGATGCCTGGATGGACGGCTGGAAGCCTGGATGGATGGACAGATGAGTCTCAACTGCCTGGAGACCTGAGATGTGTGGTGACTCAGGGCCCCAGACTGGAGCTCTTGGCTGAGAATTGCAGCAGACCAGGACCGTATCTCTGTTCCCAAACCTCGCCTGTGTGGTGAGTCACCCAATTTCTGAAAACCACATGCTTCTTTCCACAACGAGGCTGCCCAGAGGGGCCCCAGAGCCTCAAAGACAGTGAGGAAAACGCTGCTCACACGCACAATTCCTACCGGCCCCTTATCAGGGCTGTTTCTTTGATGTGCTCTCTGTGAGTCAGAGCTGCTATTTGCCTCAGCGCTGTTCCTGTTTCAGCACCATGCTGACATTTTTAAAAGAAAAAAAAAAATCGGAAGTGGCAGATTCTGTCATTGGGCTAAGACTGCAGACAGCCCTTTGATTTGATTAGAGACTGAACTGGGGTGGAAAGGGGTGAGGATGTCCAAGCAAAAATGGTGGGACCCTGTTACATCCCCTCCTCGCATGGCAGTTACTTACGTTACTAGCTAATGATAACATGCATGTTGCAACGCAACGGAAAGGAAGAAAGCTGTGGTGTCTCGGTGACAGTGGCAACTTGGGGCCAAAAGAAAGAAGCTGGAGTCCAACTCAGCTACTTTCTTCTTAGCTGATCTCAGACAAGTTATGACTCTCAGTTTGTTCCTCCATAGAACTGGGGAGGCTGGTTTTGATAGTTTTGAATATCACATAAGATAAGGGTCATAGGGGCGCCTGGGTGGCTCAGTTGGTTGGGTGGCTGCTTTCGGCTCGGGTCATGATCCTGGAGTCCCGGGATCGAGTCCCGCATCGGGCTCCCTGCTCGGCAGGGAGTCTGCTTCTCCCTCTGACCCTCCTCCCTCTCATGCTCTCTGTCTCTCATTCTCTCTGTCTCAAATAAATAAATAAAATCTTTAAAAAAAAAAAAAGATAAGGGTCATAAACGTGCTCTGTGAACTGCACGATGGGGTGCATCTGTGCAGAATGATCGGCACCTCCATCCTCTGCATTCTCTCTAACATTTCCAGTAACGGCATTACATTTCTATTTCACTTCCCACGCAGACACGCGTTATCTTCCCAACTGGACTGTGAGCCTCCCTGGTTAGTGACCCCTTCCCCTTCTACACCTAGCACAGGGCGGGGTACACAGTTGGTATCCCATGACTCTTTCTTTTTTGTTTTGTTTTGTTTTGGCTTTAGCTATACTTTTTTTTTAAAACTTTGTTATTTTAATTCCAATTATTTCCCATACAGTGTTATATCAGTTTCAGGTGTCCAATGTAGTGATTCAACACTTCCATACATGACGTGGTACTCATCACATGACAAGTGCACTCCTTAATCATTCATCCAGCCTTCAAGGGAGTCCCGAGAAAGGGGGTGGGGAAGCCCCGGTGTGTTAGCATCCCATTCTACAATCAAGCAAAGCGAGGCCCAACAAGGCCAAGGATCTCACTCACTCCGAGATAGAGCAGTGAGTCATTGAAAAAGCCCAGCCTGTGAAGCAGGCCCTGACTCTTGGCCCTTGGGTCTTTTCAGGAGGACACTCATTCCACTGAAAAAGTTCCTACCATCAATCAAGAGAGAGATTTTATAAGCATTACTCAATTTATTCCTCATGTTATCCTTGAAATGACCTGTCATCATCCCCCTTTCATACACAAAGAAACTGAAGCTCTAGGAGGTGCAATGACCTGCCGAAGGTCAGAGGAAGGAGGTGGTGCCAGGCCCTCATTTCCTAATACCTGCTGAGCACATTCTAAGCATGTGGGCTGAGCCCAGGGCTGGGGTGTGAATCTCTCCCCCTGCTCTCTGGTTCCCCCATTCACAGGAAGCTTGGGTCAACCACATCCTGCCACGTCCTTGCAGAGAAGATAATGATCCCCACCACCACCATTCTCTGTCCCACCACAGCCTAGCCCAGCCCAGAGAAAGCAGACAGACTTCCTTTCCTCTGTTGGCAACCACTGAATGTCAGAGCTGGATGAGGCTAATTCTGTGCTCCTTGGAGTGTCCTCCTTCAGAACCCTCTGGGGGAGACAGGTCGATAGTCCAGAATCCCCAAGCCATCCCTGCAATCCAAGACAAAGCCTCCAACGGAGGGGCCTAGGAATCTGCATTTTTTAGCAAGCCCACTTAGTCATTCGATGAGTGTTCAAGTTTGGGAAACCGCTGGTCCAACCCTCTCATTTTAAGAGAGGCAAACTGATTCCCAGAGAGGAGAAGTGACTTTACCTCCCACCCTGGTGGTACAAAATCCGTGGCCTCTTTGACACACTTGTTGAATCTGTTGAAAGAGACCACTGAATGCTCTTGGGTTCAACCCTGCCATTGGGAAAGCAGCTGGGGACCCATCACACCCAGCTCCACACAAGCAAAGGGAATGATGCTTTGCGGAGATTAGAAAAGACATCTGGAGACCCTCCAGAAGAACTGCCTACACTGAGGGCTGAAGGCGCCTTCTTAGAGTAATCTGGAACTGGCCTTCAGTCCAAGAGTATTAACACTTGAGCCCAGAAGTAGGCACACAACCGCCTACAGGTCAAATCTGGCCCACCGCCTGTTTTTGTAAAGTTTTATTGGAAAGTAGCCATCTCCATTTGTTTATGTGATGTTTATGGCTGCTTTTGAGTTAGAGTGGCAGAGTAGAGCCTAAAATACTTACCATCTGGCCATTTACAGGAAAAGTTTGCCAGCCCCTGCATTAGCCCATCAATCCCCCCAGTCAACCAGCAAAGCCTCCTTCCTGGGGGCATTCCAGAAGGTCTCCAGTTCTCGACGCCGGTACCCCGGGCCCTGGCAGCACGGTGCTTGGTGCATTGCAGGTACTAAAAAAAATTGTTGAATGAATGAACCATCGCAGTAGACTATTTTAATTCTCCTTATACAAATGAGAAAACCACAGCTTGTTAGAGGAGGTAAGTATCCAGTCCAAGGTCTCTGACTTAGAAAGTGCTAGAATTAGAATTTACCTCAATCCAGGGTATGTTATTTTCCTATGAACTTGAAGAAGTAGAATCTTGACAGAAATCTGCATAAATGAGGTCAATGGTAGATCTTTTGCAAGAAGGGCTGGATCGTGGGGCTGGGAGGGGTGGTAAGGCCCTGGGAAAGAACAAACGATCCTCTAAAGGGATGAGAAGACCTTGTCCGCCTGGGAAAATTGCTACCTTGAGACTCTATTAAGCAAATTTATCCTACAGGGTGAGCCTCCATCTAGACCTGCTTTCTTCTTCTTCTTCTTTTTTTTTTTAAAGATTTCATTTATCCATTTGAGAGAGAGAATGAGAGAGAAAGAGCACATGAGAGGGGGGAGGGTCAGAGGGAGAAGCAGACTCCCTGCCGAGCAGGGAGCCCGATGCGGGACTCGATCCCGGGACTCCAGGATCATGACCCGAGCCGAAGGCAGTCGCTTAACCAACTGAGCCACCCAGGTGCCCCTAGACCTGCTTTCTTCTTAACAGAATGTAAGTAATGGAGCGTTTTCACCTGCAGGTGAAGGAAGGCTCGTCAAGGAGCACAGTAAAAGGAGATGAAATGAGTCAAGCACCCTTACCAGAATACGATTCAAAATGAGCCAGACTCTGGACTCAGGGGTGTTGAGTCACGGGAGCATTCACAGAAAGCCTGTATGGCCACTTCGCCGGGGGGCCATGTGGATTTGTCAGCCCCCGGGAGAGCCTAGCCTAAAGACCACGACGCCTCTCCCAGCTCTGAGGCTCTCACGCCAACTATGTGGCTTGAGTTGGCCTTGACACTCTCCCCTTCCAGTTCCCAAAGAGGCATTTTACAGCTACAGGACAGGCCCTGTGAGATCCAGCTTGATCGGGGTCGCTTGGCCCCAACAGTCACAGAAAGTGGGGAATCCTTTGTGTTCACCGATTGGAATTCTTTGTTACCTTTCCCAAGTAAACCACACCCACAAAGTGTCATTGACAATTTCTAGTCTCTGTCTCTTTAAAGCAGAGCGAGGACATAAAGCTGAATGCCAAAGACTCAACTTTCACGGGTCTTTTTTCCCCCCTCTAACCTTTACTATTATCTCACTTACATTCGATTCACCGAGTGTTGTTTAGTTACGGCATGTGTTGATTCTCTCCAAAGCACTCAAGTTCGATTGCAAAGAAACAACTCTATTTTCTGCACTCATATTTCATTGCATTATGGAATAATTATTGCATTATTTAGCTGGAGTAATAGGTACAGCTTGAGAACAAACACAAATAGCACTTGATAAGCACACAGAGCTCAGCTGACGGGAACAGACGAGCCCAGGAAAAGCAGAGAGTACTTGCTAGCACTGAGGGCTTGATGTGTCCTGGGCATGGGGACAGTGTTTGCTGAGGGGCATGGACAGCCTCCAGCGATCTGGAGCGTTGGTTCATTGAAGCTTGTTAAAGAGGATTCTGCTGTTTCAGCACATATGCTGTGACCCTCTGTCATGTGCAGGGCACTGTCCTGCATGAGCCCTGTGACCCTCCGAGGCAGGCAGAGAAGACCTTCATATAGGGAAAGCGAGGATCGGGGACATAGAGTGACCTTCTCAAGGATAAATGCCAAGGAACGATCTCCTCTGGGTCTCTACTGCTGAAGCCCGACACAGAGGGCACATGTGGAAAAGAAATGCATTGTTTATGGGCCCGAAGTGATAGAGCTGAGCCCCAGAGGATGTGCTCTGAGATCCTGAGTTCCTCCCGCTCACTTACAAAGGCCGTGGGAAGCGCGCTCCACGCCTGACTCGGGTACCAAAGATGGAGCCTATTGCTTCTCACCTGCTCAGAGCCTCATGCTTCCTAATTCCTATTCCTCTCCCCACCTTTCCCCTGGCCGGGAAGAAAGGCTAAATCCTCCGCCTCCTTAGGTGTTACCATTAGACCCTTCTGCCACGTGGCCTGGGAAGGAGCGACCGAGGGCATGAGGATGAAGCAGAGGGACGCCCGCCGAATGCCCCTACCCTGTGTCACCTTCACTTCGACCCCATCTCTTACTGCCAACTCCAAGACTTCCCACACTGACGCAAAACATCCTGGCCTGACTCCCCACGAGCTCTAGGGGAAACCCTAAACCTCAGAGTGAAATGAAGAGGCTGATTTGCCCGAGGAAACGAGACACAAACAAGCCTGGGGTGAACCACCGGGCCAGAGCTGTTTCTCTGGATTACTCACAGGGTTACCCACTCGCGAAACGGCCCTCCCCCCACTCCCCCTTTAGCCCCGGTTAATCTGGAAGGCTGGCCTGGTTACAAGCATGGCCAGATGAACAGGAGGTGAAGCGGGGGAGTTGGGGGGAAGGGGACATTCGCCAAAGAAACCACAGCGACCTTCCGCCTGGGTGGGGCTTCTCTTCACCTGCCACTAAACTGCTCTAAACTGCCCGTCAGCACCCCTGCTTCCTGCCCCTGCTACTAGGAGATCTTCACAAGTTCCCTGGGAGGGGGGAGGGGGCCCCCAGCCCCATCTTCGCTCTCAGGGAAGGCGGCAATGTTCCTGTGGCTTATTTCGCAGCACATATTTACTGAAGCCTGCTTTCTGCCAGGTACATGGTAACATCAAAAAACCACTCGATAGCACACCCACCTCACCGAGAGCAGGGGCTTCTGCCTATGGGGTTCGTTGCTGCATTTTCTAGGCCCGGCATGCCAGTAAGTATAGGCACTCAGTAAGGCTATGTTGAATGAATGGAGGATGCAAGGAGTGGCAGACGTCATACTGAGTGCAAGAATTAAACATACCCTGGGCCAGGAGAAGGCGCCACGGGATTTCTGATCACCTTTGGGTCGTGGGAAGGCTTCCTGGCAGAAATGATGACCTGGCTGAGATCCAAGGGGTAAGTAGCAAGCAGCTAAAGGAAAAAGGTGTGGTGTTGGGAAGAGCAGGGCAGGCAGCGGGAACAGCATGGCTGAAGGTCTTGAGACGGGAGGGAGCACAGCTGGTGAGGGGCTGCCCGAAGCAGGTGTCTGGAGTGGGAGGATGGTTGGCAAGGGAAGGCTGGTTCAAGGTGACTCTGAAGAGGACAGCCGAGCAAGACTCGTGGGCTGAGGAGAAGCCTCCAGCTTCCTCCTCAGAGGGATGAGGCGTTCCTAAGTCGTGGTCAGCAGGAACGGATATGGTCAGACTTGCAGCAGCATCCCGAGCTGAAATGCCTCTCGCACAATGCCTCTAGTTTCGGAGTGTTTGGGTGTACGACAAGGAGCTGGCAGATTCCCCTCAGCTGTGGCTGAAGTTTAAACTGACGCGTTTCCAATCTACTACAGGTTTACCTTCGTGCTGCTACATAATGTATTTCATTTAACCAAAACCAATATTGCATTACTACGTGTCAGATGCCATTCAGAGTGCTTCAGAAATACTCACTCATTTAATCCTTGCAGTGCCCTGGTGACATCAATGCTGTGCTGATCGGGTTTGAAAGATGAGGCACCCGGGTTGGGGCATTCAAGTGGAGACAAGAGATGACAGCACCAGAGTCTCCCTCAGTTGCTGTGCACACAGAGGGCTCACGAAGTCTCCATTGTCCTGTGAAGGGCGTGAGAGGAGGCTGGCCCAGGAGTGGCGGTGGGGTGGCTCAGGAAGGCAGATGGGGCTCGATCGAGAGCCAGGCAGCGGTCAGGGGACCCTCAGTGCCAGCCACAGTAAGGTGGGGCCCTGATGGCAGGAAGAGATGCAGCGCTATGTCTGGGCCACAGTTACCACCCACATAATCTTAGGGGTCTCTTCACTTTCTCCATCATGGGATTATCTGCTTTCCACATCTGCCTCTTTTGTGGTTGACTTCCTCATTTTAGCAGAACACTCCCTCTTGTAGCATCCTGAAACAGGAAAAATGGAAGGCAAATTTGGGAGAAATTAGTGTTTTAAAAATGTCTTTAGAGCCACTGGGTGGCTCAGTCAGTTAAGCATCCCTTGATTTCAGCTCAGGTCATGATCGCAGGGTCATGCGATGGAGCTGCATGTACGTCAGGCTCTACACTCAGTGGGGAGTCTGCTTGAGATTCTGTCTCTCCCTCTACCCCTCCCCCACAAATAAATAAATAAAATCTTTAAAAAAACGTCTTTAGAGCCTCTGCTGGATTATTATTTGGCTGGATATAAATTCTACGTCGCAAATCACTTTTTTTCAGAATTTTGAAAATATTGCTTCTTTGCCTCTAGTGTTCAGTGTTGCTACTGAAAAGGCCACACTTGATTAATAGCTTGGCTGGGTATAGAATTCTAGGGTGTAAATCAGCTTCCAGAGCTATTTTTGAGAAATCCAGGGCAAACTGGATTTAAACTGTAAACTGATCCCTTGCACATGTCTTGTTTTTGTTTTTCATTTATTGTTTCTGGAAGCTTTCAGTATCTTCCCTTTATCCATGGTATTATGAAATTTCACAATAATGTACCTTGATGTGGGTCTTTTCATCATTTGCTGTGTTGAGCATGTGATGAATTCAGTCAAGGAAACTCATGATTTTAGTTCTGAGGATTTTATTTTTGTATTATTTCCTTAAATATTGCCTCCCCTGTGTTTTCTCCATTTTCCTCTCTTTGGAACTCTATTTGGATGCTGAATATCCTACATAGATCCTCCAATTTTCTTGTCTTCCCTTCCTACTTTCAATCTGTTTGTCTCTTTGTTTTACTTTCTGACAGTTCTCTTCGTGTTCCAAATGTTGTGTTATTTAACATGGTTTTTGTCTGTTAATTTTAATTTTCAAGAGCTCTGTTTTATTCTAAGTTTGATCCCTCCTTTTCTTTTTACATTTTGTTTTGGTTTTTTGGAATGCAAAACCTTTTCATCTCGCCAAAGATATTACTTATAACTTTTTGACATCTATTCACATTTAAGATGGGTCTTGGGGGATCCTGGCTGGCTCAGTCCATAGAGCACATGACTCTTGATCTCGGGGGTCGTGGGTTTGAGCCCCATGTTGGGTATAAAGATTCCTCTCAAAAACTTTAAAAATTTAAAAAATAAATAAATAAAAATAAAATGGGTCACTAAAGATCAGATGAAAACCTTTGTGAGGTTGAATGAGGCTCCAGGGTAATTATTTGGGGAGCTAAGCATTTCACTGAGGGACCCCCCCCAACCATGGGGAATATCCCCATTTCACAGATGGGAAAACTGAGAAAATAAGTAACTCACCCATGCTCACACAGCTACCTGGGGTAGCTGAGATTTAAACCAAGGGCATCTCCCTCCAGAAGCAGTTTTCTGCACCATGTACCACACACAGTCTTGCAGACCCCCATCAGCTGACACATGTGCTTTCTCTACACCAGCCCCTGCCCTAAGCCCCTAAAAACACTAAATCAATTTAATCCTCACCACAACCCTTTGAAGTAGGTACTATTAGTAGACCCGTTATTGACAAGCAATCTGAGACACAGAGAAGCTCAACAACTTGTCCAAGATCACACAGCTGGTAAGAGTTAGAGGCAGGACACAATCTTTGGCAATCCGGCCCTGGAGCCCTCTTGCTTAGTCTCCCACGGTCTCCGGTTTCCCCATGTGAAAGTGGCAATGTGGTTCCTAACTCACAGAGTTATTTTGAGGACGAAACAAGAGAACTTACATGTAAGAAATGTGTACACGATAGCCCCTCAGCAAACATTATTTTTATTAAAAAACATTCCCCCCTCCAGGACTTTTAATTTCTTTAAAAGCAGAAGCTACAGTTTGGGGCTCCCCGAGGCTTCTCTTGGCTGTGAACTTCATGATTCCAAGAGCTGGGCTGCCGTGTTGTGTCGGGGGGCCTCACGCAGAGGAGCATGATGGGGAGGGAGCGGGGGTGCTGGGGGGGGACATCAAGACCTCAAGGGATAGAGGAAGAAAAAAAATCAGGAGGTAGGAGCCAGCGCAACAGATTCTGGACTGTTCCATTTCCCAACTTGGGCCGAGAGCATCACTCCTGTGTTCCCAAATAGCTGTGAAGTTCAAATAACAGACTCCAACTGACACATAAAAAGGAACACATGTAACCACTTACAGGCCAATTAATATCGGGGCGGGGAGAAAGCCACGGGGCGGGAGGCCACTGGGGTTGAAGTGAGCAGAATGAGGGCCGTGCTTCCGGCCCTCCGGCTGAAATGGGCTATTATGTGTCATCAGGAAACTTAAGAAGGGGGGAAAAACAACCTCTGATCAAAGTCCCTTTTGTCAACTTCTAACAGATTAATAGATGACAGATTTTGCACTTAGAGCTCTACTACAAGGTCAAGGGCAGTGAAATGGGGCTTGTTGGGGCTTTTTTCTCCTTTGGTTCAGAACCGCTAGGCTGCAGAACTCATCATCCTGACAACCTGGCTGCCTGAAATGGCTCTAAGAAGGCCTGTCTTCCCCGGGGTTTCTGTGGGGGAGAGCGGGGAGGGGGCCCTCTTTAGTACAGACAAGCCAGGCTTGTCTTCTCCCCATAGTGACTTCCCAGCTCAGCCTCCTGCTGGAAGTCCTCTCTCTCTGAAGCCCCAAGCTTATCATGCCATTGTCCCCAGTTCCCCAGTTATGGTGTCATGGTGACCTTCCATGGACCCCAGAAGGAAGACACCTCTAAGCCTGGCCTGTAAGTCCCTCGGTGATTTAGCGTCACCCCCATCTCCTCAGGGTGCTTGTATTGGTCACACCGGATCACTCATAGTTCCCCAGACCCCCTTTGCCTTTTCGCCTCCACATCTTGGACTTCTCTGCCACCATTTCTGTCTTCCTCGATGTCCTACTGATCCATCAAGGCTGCGCCAGTGTCCACCTCTTTGGGAAGCCCTCACTGACCCTCTGCCCTCCCCTGCCCCCCAGCCCAAGGAGACACTCTATCCTATGTGACCCCCGCCCCTTCAAACATGCAGCCTTTGGCATGTGCCTTACCATAGGGCCGTTATCTGCTCATAGGCCCATCATCCCTACTTGGCTGTCTGCCGAGACCGGTGTGTGTGCTGCCTGGCATGGAGCAGGAGGAGCTCCCTCTTATATAGAGGTGAGTACATGCAGGCTGATTCACCAAGGTATGAAGGATTATGGAGGAAGAATCCCAAGGTCACCCAAATAATATCCACCCTGGTAGAATCTGTGACTTGCTTCTACCCAACAGAGTAGGGTAGGGGTGATGGGATGTCATTTGCATGGTTAGATTGTTATAAGGAAAGGGTGATAGGCTTTCAGTCAAATGATTATGGAGCTTTATATAAAACTCTAGGCCAGAGTGAGTGTTTCTCCCCACTGGCCTGATGAAGTTGGCAGCCATGTTGGGAAAGCCCATGTGGCAAGAAACTGGGGCGAGGGGGGGGGATGGCTTCTAGGACCTAAGGGTGGCCTCCAGCTTCCAGCCAGCAAAAAAGCCAGGGACCTTGGTCACACGGCCACAAGGAAATGACTTTGGCCACAACCCAGTGAGCTTGGAAGTGGATCTTTCCCCGGGTGAGCCTCCTGATGAGAC
This sequence comes from Leptonychotes weddellii, assembly GCF_054177405.1. Taxonomy (NCBI): domain Eukaryota; kingdom Metazoa; phylum Chordata; class Mammalia; order Carnivora; family Phocidae; genus Leptonychotes; species Leptonychotes weddellii. The sequence continues at coordinate 97,337,135 of NC_138377.1, read as the reverse complement.
TACAACCCAGCCTAGACCTCGGTTTCAGTTTTGCGAGCTTTTGCGCCGAAGACCCAGCTAAGCCATCCCGGGTCTCCTGACCAATGGAACCTGTGAGATGATAAATGTGTGTGTTGTTTGAAGTTGCTGCATTTGTGCTAACTTGTTACTCAGCAGTTAACAAACTGATGCAGAGATCATTCTTAAAAATGCCTTCTCTTGGGTATGGAAGACCTAAATAGTCCCAGTGGAGAGTACTGGGATGCTTTACCCCTAAAAGTTGATACACTGGTCAGGTATTCTTGCCAGCCAATTCATAGAAGACTCCAGAACAAGGGTCAGGCCCTGGGAGAGCAACGTAGGAAGATGAGAAGCCATAGTCAGACAGGCAACAGGGAGAGCCCTGAGTCTGAAATCAGGTTCTGGTTTCCAGGTTCTGCAGATGATTTGCAACCAGGCTTTGGACAAGGCAGCCCCCCTCTGGGCCTCCGTGAGCTCATCCACAACCAACATTATGAACAGTTTGAGTTCTGCACCTCCCTCCGGCTTTGGCATTCTGAATCAAAGATGGTTCCGTTTTACTAAAGAACTCCATATTTTAGAGTACATTCAATCTTTCCCTGTTCACTCATGCAGAATAAGTTACTTCTACTTTCCATAATTTTAGTATTGCTTATGATGAAAGATACATATTTACTAACTTGATTTAGAGAGAGAGAGAGAAGAACGAGAGAGACATAAAATGAATTAGGGGAGGGGACAGAGAGCTATGCCAGAAGCCCAGGCTAAAGTTGACATGTACTGGCCTGGCTCCTCCCACCCCCACCCCATATTTCCAATTAGGGAATACATTCCATATGCTTAAGATAGTGCTAATCTTGTCCCTCTTCCCATCTATAGAGAGGGTCACCATGGCCCAGGTTTGGCCAGTCAAGAGTACCCCAAGTGTCTGGCCACTGTATTAGGTTCAAAAACAAGCCTATGTGCTGAGCAGGAATTTGCTGACGGAGCTGCTGGACGAGAATGCCTTTCTCCTGGGGTTGCCGAACTCATAAGATGTGATTTGGGGGACAGTTTAAGGTATGGGGCTGGTTTGTAGAAAAAGCCAATCTAAGATCTAGAAAGGGAGCCCGGGGAACATTAAGCCCTTGATTCTAGCCATCTCTGAAACCATCTGCTCTTACTTAACCTGATAAATTATCTTTTTATTTAAAGTAGTTTGGGTTGGGTTTCTGACACTGGTAACCAAAAGAATCTTAACTAATGTAGATAGTTATTTCAACTGAGCATATAATTTTGCCCGAGGTCTCTGGGAAGCCCAAACAGAAAGGGCACCACACGGCCTCACGAAACGCTCCTTTTCTGATATCACAAACCCCAAGCACCATGAAGGAGAGCCTTTTCTCAAGGGCTCAGACCGTTTTTTCATGGTCTCTCACCCTGGTGGCCCAGACCAACATCGTCCACAGCTGCTTTAGAAATGACGCAGGAACATTCCTCATGCGGCTGGCTGCCTCTTGGACTGAACCTTGACAAAAGACAAGCAACAGAAACCAAGCGTCGGTCAGCGTTCATGAGGACCTCCTGGGTTTTCAGCAGGAGAGGCAAACGGGCCACGAGGCTTGGGGTCTGGCCAGGAATTATCCCCGGTCCCTCTCCACGGCCTCTTCAGGAGCACCTCCAAACGCTGCTCTGAAGTTTGACTAATGTCATCTCTCTGGTTGCAAGGTTGGTGATTCCTTGTAAGGGACCACGAAGCCATATTACATTCAAAGTTAAATAAACAAACGTTTGAATCTGTGTTTTATTGGTTCCATACCATCTGCCATCTGGTTTGGGGGAGCAAGGAAAACTGTGGTTTTGTTGGTTTTGTGTGTGTGTGTGTGTGTGTTTTTGTTGTTGGTTTTTTTTTTTTTTATTTTATTTTATTTTTTCCCTTTTCCCTGTGAAAATTCTCTAAGGTTGAACGCTGGCAGCAGTCCGGGCTGGTTAAAAGCCACCTAGTTTCCCACATCTTAACTCTCTGCTAAATGTTGGAGGCTGGTCTGGGTCCCCATCTGCTAAGCAGCCTGTTGTGTGAAAATGAGATCTATGCATATGCAGAGCTCCACAGCCTGGCTTCCAAGATCTAAAGAATTGTTATGAGTGAACTACAAGAAGTGCTTATTTAATGTTGACAAGCTGCACCCAGACCAAAGGCTAGAGCGGGGCATATGGAAAAGGAACAGAGAAAACCTGGTGTCGGAGCACCCCGGGCTGTGAGGAAAGGCAGCTCCGCCTCCAAGCCCCTGGGTTGCTAGAGACGTGGAACTTGTAATGACTTGAAGGAGAAAATAGGCCCCAGACACTGGGTGGGAAATACGCCCCAGCCTGCCTGGAATCTTCAATCTGGAAATTGCAATGGCTGGGGGGTGGGGGGGAGGGGATGGGGGCACATTCCACGGTGGGGGTGGGGTGAGGGCCAGCATCTCCGCCTGTTCTGTTGGCCCAGCTGTTTTTGGCCAGCAGAGCCTGGAGCTGCTTGAAAAGGGTGGGGAGATCCCTGGGGGGTTAGTGGGGGATGGGGACAACAAATGCACAGCTGGGGGGGAAGGACCCTCGGAGCTTCGATTTCCGTGACTTTTAAACCAGGCCTTCAGTGTCCTCACCTATAAAATAAAGACAGACTCGGGCATGGGTCACAGACGCACATGCCACAGGGCCAGGCAAGGTAGTGAGAACGGGTGAGAGCGGCTGGGTGGGGACCAAGGCAAACACGCTTTTGGCCGAAGGGTGATGGGGATGCAGCCAGCTCGGGTGATGGTGGTCATGTGGGAACCCAGCCCAGTGTGGCCAGATTTCCCAAGTTCCCAAGAAAGGCCAGATTTTTTTTTTTTTTTTTTTAATGTGAAAACACCCAGTGTTTCAATGCTGGCAGCGATCACAGTTCCTGAAGGAAAATCCCAGCAAATTAAACCTGTCTGCAGCCCACATAAAGCCCACACAGGTCTCCAGGTGGTGACCTCTGTGGAAGAACTCAAGGAGACAGTCTTGGACAAGCCTGGAACAAAGACCATGTTTTTCCGTGAGGAAAGGCAGGCCGGAAGGCTGGTCCAGGCCCACTGACCCTACTCTTTTGCCTGCACAGGCCCTGGACGACGTGGAGGTATTCCCAGGCACTGGCTCGCCCGGGGTTGGGTTCACGGGAGCTGGGAAGGGCCCTCCCTAAGATGTCCTCCCTCACTAATCCTGAGCCCCAGCGCTGCTGAAATTCCAGGCCTGCCATTCCTCCTGGCCCTTCGGTGACACAGTGACTGTTCTGGGCCATGCGAGCTCTGAGCTTCCCGGGTCTTTCTGCTCTGCAACTCATTGCCGGCAAAGAAATGAGCACACATGACGTTCCTGTTCCACGTACTCCCTCGGCCCCCACAGGCTGGTCCCCTCCCAGCCACCTTCTCGTAGTATCACAAGTAAGCAAGTCGGTAACCTGCACAAAGTGAGACACAACCATTTGATCTCTGGCCCGATGTCACTTCTCTTGGCACAATGCAAAAGAGCCCTTATGGCCTCGGCAGCCAAAGAACTTTTAGTCTATGTTTTCTGGAGTTTTTTTGTGGTGTTTTCTTTCTAACTGAGGTGTGAAAAAGTCCTAGGCTCAGTTTAAGTCCTTGATAAACACAACTCGGATTTTTTTCGGTGATAAAATCTGCATACTTATATTTTAAACAGTGTAGTCAAAACAATGCAAATTCCTCCCCTTTTTTCCCCCTTTCTTTGGCTTAATGAATATCATTTGCCCAGTATGAAATCTTTATATTATATGCCCCATGTGTTGAAAATAAAGGTACATAAAGCTTGATAATCTGTTCAGAAAAAAAAGGAGGCAGGAGACCTGGTCTCCCATCGGCTGCCATCTTGCTATGGGGTCTTGGTGAGTCAGTCACTCCTCTGAGCTTCATTGGCCTCAACTCCCACATGGACAAGAGGGCATACAAACACCCCTCCAGCTCTACACGCCTCAGAGCAAGCATGTGGGGTGGGGAAAGGATGAGAACGTTGCGGGGAGGAAGGTAGGCAAGCATGGCAAGAACTCCACAGCCAAAAACTCACGGGCAGACAGATTCTATGCTACCTAGGCACAAAGACTGGAAGTCCACTTCTAGAAACAAGGATAGACTGTTAGCTTGTGGGGGCAGAAGGTAGGTCCCGCCATTTCTAAGTCCTGGAGCCTGGCGTAACCTTTGCACGGAGTCAGTAGGAGCCCCTGTGGAATTCCCTCAGGTGAGAATCAGCTGGAACGGACTGACCTGGCATTTCACAGGCTTCCATCTTCTCGAGCCTTGTTCCGCTCCCGTGAGGCAGGATGGGGCAGGCATTGTTGTTCTCCAAACGGAACTGGCAAACCAAGGCCTGGCGAGGTGAGGCAGCTTGTCAAAGCTGGATTGGTGGAGAACCACACCTAGATTCCCACGTCTCTTACCTGCTGAAGAAAAATCTTCCTTTCTGAGCGGTGACTTTCAGTGATTCTCAAAGCTTTCTGGGGGCAGATAGTCTGGAAAGGAAGGTGCTCTCTGAAAGAACCTAGAGACAAAGAAAATAATTAACTTAGCTAATTTGGTGTCAAATCAGACCCCGACTTACACCAGATTCTAACAGGGAGGTAACGTCAGGCATCAAAGATTCAAGAAAATCTGTAAGAGCCAAAATTAGCATGAAGAGAATTCTATTGCTTACATGGTTTTATTTTCTGTGGTTTGCACCATTATTTGATTTTCCAGGGGCGCTACCCTACCCCACTTCCACCCGTCTGCAAGATGCACCCCATGAACACTCACTGTGGTATACATGTGTCTGGCGGGGCCCCAGAACATCTCAGCATGTTGGGCAGGTCTGAGGGTCCTGGGCTCCTCTGGTGGACATGAACCCTGTGGCGAGCGAAGGACAGATAACTAACATGCATGCACACTTGCACGCACACACAGGCTCACACACAGAGAGAGGAAACCACACTTGGTCTGGGCTGGCCCCAAGCTGAGGAAGAAACTTCGAAGAGTGACTACACTCTCGGTAAATCAAGTTGTGGGATTCAAACCACTTCCTCCCCCCGCTTTGTGTTAGGAACATCACATACCTGCTCTCGGAGGGCACTCCCCACACCAAGAGAGAGGAGTCACTTCCACCATGACCTGGAGCAAGAACCCACACTCAGATGCCACGTGACTTACCCGCGGACACAGCTCCTAAAAGGCGGGGCCAGGATAGGCATCCAGAGCTGCTTCACCTCCCAGAAGAGGCCTCCTGGATGCTGAGGCCCGTAGCCCACTGGTCCATGAAGATGTCCAGGCTCCTGCCCAGAATTGAATGCTGGGCCATTTCCTGCACTTTCATCTGCCCATCAATTCCAACTGAGTGTCCGGGACCATCCCCGCCCATTTCCTGGGCTTGTTTCCCCAGAAGGAGGTTCTGTAACACCCTCTAAGTGCTGCGGCCTTTCATCTAGTTAGACAGCCCCTCAGGGGCTAAGGTTAAATAATAAGACCCAGACCTACATTTCAGAGAGTGTCCCACAAAATCTTTGGTTGATGGCCAACAATGAGACCTCTTTAGGCAGAAGGCTTTTTCCATCTTTGAAGCTATACCCCACCCCTTCCTCCTCCCGGACTCTCCCAGAAGCAAAGGCAAGAGTCTTGGATCCTGGGGGCCTGGGTCCTTTGGGTAGGCACCGAGGTCACTGAGCTCTCTTCAGTCTGAACCCTGCTCCATGGTGGGGGGGAATGTGTGCAGCCTCTACTTGGTCATGTCCCACCACAGGGAGCTCACTACCTCTCAGATAATCTTCTTGCCATTCAAACAACACTGACCATTAGGACGTGCTTCCTCAGAAGAGCTGGCATCTGCCTCCCTGCTCATGAGGACCCACAGGAAAAGACAAATGTCTCCTCAAACCTGCAGCCACACCTTGCAGCAGAGGCAACGATTTCTGGTCTTCAATGGACTGTAATCTCTGTGTATGCTTGGGTTAGTCACTTCTATCCTTTCTGGCCTCCGTGTTTCCTCTCTAAAATAGGGAAGGCCTCTCCAATCTGTGCTGGTGTCCGTGCGGGGGCTGGCTTAGGCAAGGGCTGGAGGCCCCTGGAAGCCAGCCCCATGGAGACCACGAACAGACCCTGCATTTCCTGGCTCCTGATCTGTTGTGTTGTTTCCACCCATGGAGACAAGAGAGCACCCGAGAATGTAAACACAACCTAAGGTGGGGAGGGACCCGACGCACTGTTGACGTAGAAGTGATAAGAGATAGGGTCCAAAAGGTTTCGGTGGACAAAGAGAGCATGAAGGCAGCACAGCAGGTCAGAAAGGGCTTTAGCTGAGACATAAGGGACAAGGGCCCACATCCTAGCTCCGTCCGTCATCCAGTAGCTAGCTGACCTCGGACGTGGTGCTTGACCTCCCGAGTCCTGGATTTCTTCTTCTGCTAATGAGACACATTGGAACGGCTGATTTGCAGCTTAAGAAGTCAGTGAATCAATACAAAAACATAGATGTGGGCCCAAAAAATAGCTCGGAGTTTGGTCAGTTTCAGTCAAGCTATCCACAAAGCCTGGTGAAGCTCTCAGGAGGTGGGGACCACATGTTTGTCGGGGCGAAAACCTGGTGTCTGGCCAAAGGAGGGGAAGGTTCGAGCGCTAAGGTGGCAGAAACAAAGGACAGACTCCGGGTCTAGCTAAGCGGGGGCCTTAAGCACACCTTGGAACCTCTTCTGCTCATGGCTCCCTCATCCTGCACACAAGGGGGGGGTCCCTCCCAGTGCACGGAGTTCCTGCGGAGCGCGATAGCGCGAGGGGCTGGCACATAGTAGGAGTTCGGCAGCAGGCTACAGAGGTGGTAGCCGACCCTACGTGCACCTGCATGGAAGGAACACGCCTTCGTGAGATCCAGAATCTTCTGTAATTATTTAGCAGCCTGTAAGGACTTTGATCCTGCATCTGGCTCAGAAATGGCTCTCTTTCTCTCTCTCTGTCTCTGTCTCTGTCTGTCTCTGTCTCTGTCTCTCTCTCTCTCTCTCACACACACACACACACACACACACTAAAAGAAAGAGAAAACCACAGTCAGCCTGGGGTGTTCCCAGGCGTAGGAAAAACATGTGTGCAACAAGTACCCAATGCCATAAATCAAACTGCGGGATCCAAGTCTGAGCTGGGGTCCAACCTCCTGCTCCAGCTGCGTCAGAATGTGGGCCGTATTCTCTGTTCCTGCAGCCAGCCATGCCCGGAGGTGCCGGCCTGCTCTTCCGGCCACTCCTGAGGTAGTTGACCCCTTCTAGGGAGCTCCAGAGTGCCCAGAATGGGAGGGAGAGAGGAGAAGCGGGCTGTTGGCCATCAGGATGTTTGGCTGAGCCGAGCCAAGGAGATGGCTGTAAAACCTGCCTGTGGCAAGCTGCCTCGAATCCCACAGTGTTCCTGTTGGAAGGGATTGTGGAAAGACACGGAGGTGTGCACACAAGCGCCCCTGGGTGGGGGGCGGAGACTCAGACTCGAGATGAGCCTCAGCCCTTCCTTGCTGGATGACTCCAGCAAGTTTTATCACAGAAAATGAGGGGCTTAGGTTACTAGATACCCTCCAGGAGCCTTTTCTGCCGTGAGATGTTGCTGAATTCCTCTGATACCATTTAGCTAGTCTGCATCTCACCGGGCTTCAATTTATTTCAAGAAAGCCGTTACTAAATGTTGATTGCATGCCAGGAACTTGTGCTAAGCACTGGTTGGGCTGAGAAGAAAAGACATGGTTCCTGTTTTGCGGCTGCCAAGGAGCTCACGGTCTTCTGAAGGGAAGCGTATATCTAATCAAATAAATACAATCCAAGACCACACAATACTAGAGTAGTAAGCCATTCTCCCAGGGAGACTGCAGGAGGTGCGGTAAAGGAAAGGGATACCCGAGTGAATGTTTCAGAGATAAGTAAGAACTTTCCAGAATCCTGAAGGCAGAGGGTACTACAGAAATCAAATCAAAGGGAAGTGTCAGTGGATATGAACAGTCATCCATGTGGTTGCTGCACGGAGAGGGATGGAAGGACAGGAGACTAGGAAAACCAGCTGGGGACAGAGTGTGGAAGAGCATGTATGAGAGCCAAAGAATTAGTTCTTTTTCCTGTGGGTAATGGGGAGCCATTGAAGATTTCCCGGCAGGGGAGTGACAAAATCAGATCTGCCGTTTAGACCATGCATTCTGGCAGTAATGAAGAACCTCTGTGTCAGCAAACAACAGCCCATGAGCCAAATGTGGTCCACAGCTTGTTTTTGTATGGCCTGGGAGCTGAAAATCTTTTTTTACTACAACTTCACTGAGAAATCATTTGCATATCACATAATTCACTTATTTAGGGGCACCTGGGTGGCTCAGTCATTAAGCGTCTGCCTTCGGCTCAGGTCATGATCCCAGGGTCCTGGGATCGAGCCCCGCATCGGGCTCCCTGCTCAGCTGGGAGTCTGCTTCTCCCTCTTCCTCTCCCCCTGCTTGTGTTCCCTCTTTCGCTGTGTCTCTCTCTGTCAAATAAATAAATAAAATAAAATAAAATAATTTAATAATAAAAAATTTAAAAAAAATAATTCACTTATTTAAAGTATACAATTTAATGGCTTTTAGTGTACTCTCAGACTCCTGCAACCTTTACCTCAGTCAGTCTTGGAACATTTTCATCTCTTCAGGAAGAAGCCCTATACCCTTTGGCTACTACCTCCCATTTCCCCATCTCACCCCAGCCCTACTTTCGGTGTCTCTGGATTTGCCTATTCTGGATATTTCCTATAAATGGAACCTATAATATATGGCCGTTTCACTTAATATAATGTTTTCAAGGTTCAGTGATGTTATAGCATTACTTTTCATTGCTTTTCATGGCTAAATAATATCCCATTGAATGGACATACCAAATTTGGTTTCTCCATTCATCAGCTGGTGGACACTGGGGTTGTTTCCACCAAGGAAGAATATGCAACATAGACATATGTGGCCCACAAAGCCTAAGTATCTACCATCCGGCTCCTCACAGACCTGATGCAGACCCTGCATCACAAAGAAGCAAGAGGCAAGTCAGAAACCCAGCTCAGGGCTTCCGACAGTTCCCCAGTGACAACTTCGGATGGGGGCTTCAACTAGGGGGAAGGACACATATTTTGGGTGGTAAAATCAACTGGACTTGATTGGATGCCTTGGTGAAAGAGAGAGTTATTGAGGAAAACTTACTTACCATCAAGAAACTGAAATTCAGACGGATAGAGTGAGTAGTCCACAGTGAAGCCACTGGCTGATGGCCAAGCTGAGCTAAGAATCCAGCTCTCCTCTTGAATACAACACACGGACTTGTGAGATTTCTGATTATCATTACCAGAGAAGCAGACTAAGCCGGTGGCCTTGACCTTGCTATATAAGGCTTTCACCACTAGGCTAACCAGCCACAGGCATGCATCCCACATAGGCATGGTGCCTCACAAAGAGCTGACAGTGTCTCCTGGAGCCATCCGGGGTGTGAATGTCTCATGTGTCCCTCAGAACACTTTTGCAGCTTCTCCTGATCAAGCCCCTTCCTTCCAAGTGAATGGACAGGTTGCTGTTCTGCTGTCTTCCTCCACCCCTCCAGTCCTGCCTCCAAAGCTATGAATTGATGCTGTGCTCATCTCGGTGCTGGGGTGTACTTCTGCTTGGGTACAAAGCAGAAGGGGCTGCAGTGTCCCTCCCAGGTTTGCTGGGGCTGGGGCTCCTGCAAAGCTACAGGGCTCCAGGCCAGTCCTTCAGGGGTCCCAAATGAACCAAGACAAGGAGTTTTCTCTGCAGTACTTGTCTCTGGCAACTGCCTTCTGGTCTTCTTCAACTTCTCTGAATTTCCAAAGAATCCCAAATCCAGCTTGGCAAAGTGCCTCAATATACCTCTCCAGCCACACCCTCTCTCTGCTTCTCTCACACTCCTGGTTCCCCAAATTTACCATGCCTCTTTCCTGTGCCTTCCATGTGCTCTTCCCGCTCCCGGCATTGTCCTCCCCCACCCCCTTCTCCACCCAGAAAACTCGTGTTTATCCTTCAAAACCCATTCAAATATTCTGCCTCCAGGAAGTCTCTCTTTCCAGCTCTTGTTCATAACATTTGCCACACTGAACGGTGACATTCTTGTTCTTGTGTCTTTCTCCTCCCCCAGGCTGTGCCTTTTGTCTACCTCCTAGGGGCTTCAGGGAGAGACTGGCCCAGAGTTGCCCACCCCTAACTATTTGCTGAATGCGTGGGTGAGCAGGCAAGCGGGTGAGCCAGCACACATTCTTTCCCCTCATCCTTCAATTTCAAGGGGAATTGCATTCTTGAAGCCCCTCTGGGTCTTTCAGAGGAAGCGGCTCTCAGCCTCGCTGCTTTCCCTTCTATTGATCCTGGGATTTATGGCACTATTGTTTCCTTTTATTAGGCTGTAATGGCCTCCGTTAAAACATGTTACATGGAAATAGGCTAATTAAGTGTGTCAAATAAGTCATCATCCCACAGAGTGGTCAGCCCTCTCCGGGCAGCGCTGTGGTGACTCACAGTGAGGGAGGCAGGCAGGGCACGGGGATAGCGTGTCCTCCTCACCCCTGTTTCTCAGAGCAGTGAAGGCCTCCCCAGGCAAGAGGCTCCCCGCTTTGCTCTGGGGGCCCCCTGGAGTCAGGGAGTCCGTTCACCTGCATGGGTTGGAGTTGACAGCGCCTAACCTCTTTTCTGCTCCTCTGCCTGTTCCTCATCTAGGTCCTCATGGGAAGGGGAAAACTTCTAGTAGCGGGCCTGATGATCGACTCTGGTGGGAAACCTGTTTCACCCACCTCTGTCTGTCTGTTTCCCACCCAGCAACACTTCCCAAATCCATGCTTGTTTGTAGGAAGCCCAGCTGCCAGGAGATGCTCCAGTTCTTGGATGAGAGTGAGCACCTACCTTTTGAGGAATTTCCAAGGGACCCTTGGGCTAGGACAGACTGGACTCCCAGACAGTGGTGTTTGCTCTTTTAGACAACAAGGGTATCATCCCGGGTTCTTCTTGTCCATGAAGGAATGGAGTATTTGATAAAATTCTCATGAGAAAGGGTCCCTTGAGGAGAGGGGACATCAACTCACATGAAAAACTTGCATTTTGCTCCACCAGTGGTAAAAGCCTCATTGCTTGCTTGAATCCACTCTTCAAGACCCAGTGAAGCCCCACTGTCTTCTCCCTTGAACTTCATGAGCATGTCTCAAAATATTAACCCTGTAGGTTAATAGTCGGGCTCTGTTCTCCAAAAAGCTTGGGGAACACTGTGTGAACAGAGTTAGACAAACTTATTTTCTGCAGGACTTCTCAGAGCTGTCCGCATGTTGACGTGAATTATGGATCTTCAAGGAAAGTGTGGCAGGTCACAACTATTTACTACCCCTCCCCAATGTGAGGATCATGCATCCCTGCCTTTTGCTATATGATTCTGCAGTGCCTCCCCCTAGACCATGCCGTGTATAGTTCCACATTCTCACGGATGTTCAGCTTGGCCATGTGACCAATGGAAGATGGGTAGAAGTGGGGTGTCTCGGGGCTGAAATGGCCACGGACATGGTGAGCGTCTGCTAGTTTGCTTTCCCATTTTTGCCATTGCCATGAAAAGAGCACACCCCTGGCAGCCACTCTCCCAGAATGCAGCTGATGAGGAGACTTAAAAGCAAAACCTATAATCTGAACCACAGTTGCCCCACCCAACCTCTTACGGCCAAGGAATGAGAAAGTAGCGCTTAGCAGTAACGGCCTGTATCAGTTTCTTATTTTGCTGCTGTAACAAATGACCAGGAACTGAGTGGCTTAGAGCAGCCCCATTTATTCTCTTACAGCTCCAAAATCTGTCTCCCTGGGCTAAAGTCAAGATATTGACAGGGCTAGTTCCTTCTGGCGGGGGGGGCGGCGGTCCAGGGGAGAACCTGCTGCCTTGCCTGTTGCAGTTTCGAGGGGCCACCTCAATCTCCTGGTTAAGGGCTCCTCTCTCTGTCTTCGAAGTGCATCACTCCAACTTCTGCTTCTGTTATATGACATTTCTTCCTCCTCACTCTGACCCTCCTGCCCCTGTCTTATAGGGACCCTTGTGATTACATTGGGCCCACAAGAATCATCCAGAATAATCTTCCCATCTCAAGATGCTTAACTGAAACACATCTGCAAAGTCCTTTTTGCCACATAGAAGGTAGCATTCATAGGTTCTGGAGATTAAGATGTGGTATTCGGGGTCCATGATTCAGCTGACCTCACTGGCTGATAAAATATATATATATATATATATATATATATATATATATATATATATATAGGGTTTCCCTAAATTTTTTGGAATTTTTTTTCCCACAGAGCATCTCAGAATATCTCCTCCCCCCTTCTGAGGTTACCACTTGAAATTGAGCCCTACCCCTATTATTTGGTATTTCTATTGCTAATTTGCAGTTATTAGTAAACCGATATCCCATTGCCTCCTGTAGGATTATCAGTTCCCGCAGATTCAATTCGGCCACTTCCTTGGCTTAGAGATTCACCTACTTTCCTAATCTGTTAAAGAAGGATAACATCTGTCAGGGTCGAACTTAACAAATTCCCCACGGTGATTTTAAGTGTGTCTGTACGGTGAGCAGTCATAATTTCTCAACAGACAGCCCTTGCCTTCCTGGCCTGCCTGCTTTTGTGGGCATGGAAAGTTGGCTGCCACGGTGGGCGGTAAATGCTGGTTGGCTGAGAGAGGGAAGGTCTCCCTGATATCCACGTCCCTGCTTTCCATCCTCTGCCCTTCCTTCCACAGTGTCAGGCATGTGGCATGCACAGGCCTGTGTCTATTTGCCCTGTGGTCCCCAAATATATGGAAGTCCCCGGGGGTAGGTGGGCAGGAACTGTGTTGCATGAACAAATGAGCTTTATCACTACTCAGTAGCTGTGTGACTTTTGGAATGTTCCTTGTTTTCTCACGGTTTCAGTTCCCCTACATGCTAACACGAGACTAGATTCGGGACCCTGTGGCCTCTCCCTGCCAGATCCAAAACCCTTGAGTCTAGGACTCACCCTTTTCCCACCATTTTGCTCAGCACAACCTTTAGACCTCCTTGGTACTGAATAAACATTCGGTGAGTAGAACATTGGCGCCCCTCTTTGTACCATCTTTTCATATTTTGCATTGTAATGGGTTCTTTAAACCAAAATACCCTTCAAAAACCAAAAGAAAAAAAATGGACCCAGACCCCAGAACAGACCACTGGGACACAGTCATGATTATTTGGGCCTTTCTGGAAACCTCAAATCCCCCACGTGAAGCCGGTGCTGCCAAAGTAAATGGCACTAGTGAGTTCTATATCACAGACAGAATGACAGGTTGCAGACCCACTGGAAAGCTCAGGTCCTGAAACCCACAAAACTCTTTAGTCGTGACTGATCTTTTCATGCTTGAACGAAAGCTCTATTTTGTGAGAGGAAGATGACCCAAAAAAGGGTTAAGCCCTAAAAGGTTCATTTCCTCTACTCTGCCTGCTCTAGAATCTGGGATAATTCCTGCCATTAATATTTTAAGCAACTAATTTGACATTTTTCCATTTAATTAACTTGCATACATATGAGAACAGGGCTTTGAGAGTACCATGACATTTAAACAAAGTCATTTAAGTTTTCCCATTTCTGGCGGAGCGCGGCTTTCTTCTTTGCCTTTTTTCTTTGTGCTCCATTTCTGTTTTGCATTCCTGATTCTGATGCTGGCTTATTAGCTCGGAGAAGTGACCAAATTTCCCCAAGCAAATGTCCCACCGCCTCAACCTAGGTGACGTGGGTGGGCCTGGAGCTCTGGGCTGCGGCTCTTTTAAACTCGATCCTGCTCTTTTCCAGGCCTTTCTACAAATGGCGTTTCAATCAGAGCAGGCTAGCGTCACAGGCTAATGTTTTCCTGTTGCCACACCAACCCCCGGTGGGAGTGGGGGAGGCGCGGCGGGAATGCAAAACATTTATCAAATGTAACCATCTCCACAGAAGAGCTGGGGTTTCAGGAGGCAAACAATAGCTCCGTGACGATTTTCTCTTCCAAATGACAAATAATTGCTGTCATATCATCAGATGATTAAGAAATAAAGGAAAACAGACAAATGGAGTGTATCCATTGAGGGATGGTGTGGGGGTCCGGGGAGAGGCTCGCTCAATGTTCCGTAATTGAAAAATTGCACCCTAATTAGCTCCCACCCCGGAGGATTCATGAGTTCTATGCGCCATTCAATCCGCAGCCCGCCAAGTCACAGAACTTGCAGCCATTAAAGTTTACTGCTGGTTTCAGAAGGGGCTGTGCAGTCTCCAAACGCATCCAGAGAGCCAGGCTCTTCAGCTTGCCCAGCCCTCAAGAAGGAGTCATTACTTCATACTTTCATCTGCCATAATTAATCACAGATTTTCTCTGCCTATCGACAGCGCCGGCTGCTCTCCCCAGATGAACCTGGGCACTCATGCCTCCAGCTTATCGGTGGTGGCCAGCCCAGCCCGGCTCACGCAAGGTCACGGGAGCCGCATTCCCAGGATGCAAAATGGCACCCCCCAATCCCAGGCGCCAGGAGGGAGAATGGGTCCTGCATTTAAAATGAAATCCCGTTGCAAACCAAGCTCAGGGGACTCTGGACAAATTCCACGTCTTCATTTCCACCCACGTTCGGGATATTCTTTGGGGACTTCTAATGAGGCTGTCATGAAGAATGGCCCTGTAAGAGAGGCGTGTCTCCATTCTCTTGCATTCCCTCCCCCTGGACCTGGGTTTAAATCCCAGCTCCATGACCTCATTAGCTGCAGGACCTTGGGAAAGTGACTTGGTCTGTCTGAGCATGAGTCTCTCCTTTTGTAAAATGGAGATCATAGTACCTACCTTTCAGAAGTAAGATGGTGACCGGAGGATGCCATGGCGAAGGATCTGGGTTATGGTTGCTATAGCAGTGCCTCGTGATCCCTATATGAGAAGGGGGGATAACGATCTTACCTCCCCACTAGGATTTTAATGAGGATTGAGTAGAGAATACATTATATGTGCGTAAAGTGCCTGGCACAAAGTTGGTGCCCAGCAAATATTTGAATTGAACTGAACTGAATCACGTAATTTGTTCATTCATTCATTTAATCCATCAGCTAATAGTTGTTAAGTGATTACTTTTTGTCAGATACTTTGTTAGGCATAGGGTATACACAGGGGAGTGAGATGAACTTGATTCATGCCCTTGATTCTAGGGGGGGAGCACGATGAAAAACAAATTTAAGAAAAACGACATACAAGTTGTAAAAAGTTCTATTAAAAAATAGACAAGAACACAGATAAAAGCTAAAAGCTGGTGGTGATGTTTAAATGAAGACCGGGAGGCTAAAGACACAAGCATGTGAGGAATGATAGGGAAAAGCATTCCAGGCAGAGGGAACAAACAGCCTGGCAAAAGCAGGAGGGTGATCTTAACATATTCCAGGAACTGAGAACAGGCCAGGAGTCAGGCCATAAGAGCACACAAGCCCAAGTCTCAGTGATTTCAGACAATACAGGTTTATTCCTTCTTCTTGTCAGAACCAATCAGGCGTTTGGTGGGTGGTCTTTCACTCAGTTATTCAAAACCCAAGCTCCCTGTTGTCCCCTAAGGTCTCCTTGGAGTGGTCCATTATATCCTCTGCATGCAGCCAAGAGCAAAAAGAAAAAGTGCCTGGGGGGACATGTGGGGGCCAAGGCCAGAGGTGGTGTGGGTCACTTGCACTCATACCCCATTGACTGGAGCTCAGAGATCTGCTCCTGCCTCACCACAGAGGGGCGGGGGATGGTGTGTAGCCATGCATGCGGAAGGACAGTAACAGGTTAGGAGAACACACAGAGAATAAGGAGAGACAGAAGCCGGGTTGTACAGGGCCATGGAAACCAGGGGGAGAAGTGTGACGTTCATGCGGAGAGAATGAGAAGCCGTTCCAGGACATTCCTCACATGCCTGTTTAGATCTTATTCGGTGAGAATGAGAAGCTAGTCAAAATTAACGGCATGACCAAATTTATACCCTAAGAGGACTTCTCTGGCTGCTATGAGAAGAACACATCTGCAGAGGGCAATACTGGTCCCTTGAAGGTGCCTTGGATTAAGGTGATGAAGAAGGGGATGGACAGAAAGCGACAGATTTGAGAGACTTCAGTCCCCATAGAACTGGCTTCAGCCTCACTGACTAGCCAACACGTAGGCCCCTGCCGACCTGGGGCTATCATGCGAGGCTCCAAAAGATAAGAGAAAACACGAAAGCCCTGGGTCGAGCCCCTGGCTGTGCAGAGTGGAGGAGTTCCAGAAGTTTCCACCTGAACCGAAAGCTGGGTCTACCTCCTCGCTGGCCCTCTGGCCCAGTGCAGCAGAAGACCCTCCAAGTCCTGCTTCCATCGAAGTGAGAGATGTTGACATTCAGCCAGCCTGGTTCCCACCGGTCCCAGGGCAGGCAGGTGGGGGCAGCTGGGATGAGGTGGACAATTTGCACAGAGTGTGACCACTCGCAGAGCACGGGCTTCAGGTTGTTCCATTTAATCCTCCCAACTGGGCTGGGGCTGGGAGGATGGACGGGGTTACTGTCGACTCTCTATTTTGCAGACGATGAAACAGACTCACGCTGCTCCTGCGACGTGCCCGACGTTACCCTATTAGTAAGAGCAGCAGGTTTGAACACAGGTCTTCCGTTCCGTCTGGTACAATGCAGCGGAGCACTCCACTAGCAGGCTGTGTCTAGACTCACACGGAGGCCAAAAGTGAGTGAGGATCTGCCTTTTATGGCCCCTGCTTCCTGCCAACATGGCAGTGGACTCCTCGCACTGGATGCTGTCCAGACAGTCCCGTGGGACACCAGTGTCCCGTTCTGCGATGCCTTTGGACAGGTCACTGGCTTACAAACCTGGCGGATCTTCAGAATCACCTGGCAGTCTTTAAACACATGGCGTCCTGAGCTACCCCAGACGTAGTGAAGCAGAATCCCAGAGACAACGGGCACCAGTCGGCTGTGTTTTGAAATCTCCCCAGGCACACAGTGAGCCGGTGCTCGGATAAAAGCACCGTGGCGTCGTCAGCGTGCCCAGCAGTGGGCTAGTCGAGGCACAGGGAGAAACTGTTATTACCTAGTGAACTGGCGACAGAGCCAGGAGGAGACGATGGGTCTCCTGCCTTTCTAGTCTCTTTTCTGCAGGACTGTCATGATGCCCTGAAGAGGTCATGGGAAAGTCCAGCCTTATCGGTGGTCTGAAAAGGTCGGAGCAGGGTGGGAGCTTTAAGGTTATCTTTCCAACCCAGTGGTTCCCCAATTTCTGTCGGATCAACTGCGTTGGAGTCACGGGAGGTGCTCGTTACAGCGCAGGCTCCTGGCCTCCCTCGGCACCTACTGTGCCCGCGACTTTGGAGTTCCTGTTTGCTAAAGTATCCCTGGTGACTCTGCTGTCAGCCAGTTTGGAAACCACTAATCCAGCCTTCCCATTTTACAGTCCATAAAACTGAGGCCCAGAGAGACGTGATTTGCCTAAAATGACCTGGCCTAGAAGCCACGTTTCCTGGCTCGGTCTACAGCTCCTTCTGCTAGCCCTCACTCATCAGAAAGCCCATCTGCGCATGGGGGCAGGGGAGGGGGCGGTGGGCCAACACCGGCAAGAGGGGCCATCGTGTTGAAAGAGCTGCCTCAGAGGGACATGTAATTAGCTGACTGTAGCAGGTTTCCTTCCCCTGGTTATCGATGCTTCTTCTCCCTCTCCTTCCTGGTACCGCCCCTGCTCATCCTAACGTGATCAATTACTCACAGGAATAAATTACGCACGCAGCCTACAGTCTATTAGGTAATCGGTGATGCGCCGGCTCAGGGAGCCAACAGGCAAGACGGGTTGTCTGGAGCCATGGCCAGCAGAAGGGACAGTGTGGGCCCAGTGCATGGAGGAGACTCTAAACAGAAAAGCTCCAACCTCAGGCAACGGTTGAGCCGTCTGGACCCCCAGAGATGGACTCGCAGGCCAGACTTGAAAAAAACATCTTTTGGAACAACTACCGCTCTCCTGGGGCTGCAGCTCCGCAGGCCGCCCCCCAGCCGCCCTCCCCAACTCCCACGGCCCCAACCCCGAGGAGGCCCAGCTCAGATCCAGGGATCCTGCTGACAGGGAGGAGGGCTGGGGGGCCTGAAACTGCAGTTCTCACCAACTTCTGGATAATACCAGTGCTGCTGGTCCAAAGAACAAGACCCTAGCGAGCAGCATGGGAAGAACTGGGTGGTCAGCCAGCTTGTTCATACATAGCTTCTTCTCCCAGTCAGCTCCTTCTGCATTTCCTCGGCCCGCAACGTCCTTCCCTTCTGGAACCTGCTTAGAAAAGTGTTCACCGTGCACATTCTGGCTTGGGCACATCTGCTCTCTCCAAGTCTTCCTTGACCCCCTCTGGCCCCAACTTAGATCAGATGATATTGTCACCAGGCTCCGTTCACTCTCCATTATGGCAATACTTAACTCTTGTCGGAGTAGGTCACCCACTTGTCACTCGATGGCCTGGGAACTCCGTAAAAACTGTACCGATTCTTTTGTTTCTCCACGTCCAAGCCTGATAGGGCTCTGCTAGCCACTGGGCACCGTAGGGCCTGGGAACTTTTCAGAGATCCCTAAAAGAGTTTGAGACCTGGAAACAAAATTACTGGACCCAAAACACGAAGGAAAGACTTTGCAATAGAAATTAATAAAATTTTAATGAAACGTCTCCAAAACAAAATATTACATCAACCGCATTAATGGTTTCATTTCGTATTCATAAAAATTCATAAAAATTTCATTATATTTGAAAACGATGTGCAGGTTAGATTTTCTCACTTTGCAAGAATTCTTGAGTACCTCCATAACTGCTGAGAAATCAAAGCCGGGCATAGATCGAATGAATTACTTGTAGCCAAATAATTTCAAAAGCGAAGTTATAAAAATAATCTTTATTTTTCTTTACAGAAAAAAAAAAATACACTTAATATGGAATATGGGTGATCTGCAATATGTTTGATCTGTGTGAGTTGGAGCTTCCAAAGCAAGTGTGTCCAGGTCTTAGAAGGTCTGAAAACAATCTTGACGTCTGGCCTGGGGGAAGCATGTAATAGATTTCTCCCAAATGAATGGATGAATAAATGGCAACCCGAAGTGATTCTGAAAAGCGTATAGGTGGGAGGAAGGGAGGAAAAACAGGCAAGAGAAATATATAAAATGTAAGCCAAAGTTTTAAGACAACAACAAAGGAAGTCCTTGTTAGCAAGAAATCCCAGCCCCAACTGGATGACAGAAACAGGCGATATCGCCCCCTCCTGGCTGGAGGAGTTGTCCGCACACACACTGGCTTCATTTATTGATCTGTCCTTGTTGTTCTTCCAACATCAAAAATATCAAAGCCCTTTGGATTTCCCTCAGAGAAAGAAGTCAGTGGTCCCTGAGGACCACCCTCTGCCTCCGTCCGGGAAGGAGGCTTGAGTGGAGCTGTGTAACTGACTCTGTGTCAGACATCCTGAAATGGATCCAAACCCATCTTGAACCTATTTCTACCTTCCTCCTGAACCACCTCTCGGTTAACGTGTTCCATATGTTTCTTTCCCTAATGGAAAAATAGGCTTTGCTTTTATTTCAAAGGGCATCATTGAAAAGTCTGGGGGACAGGGCTTTGTTCTAAGACAAACAAGATTTGGGGAGTTCTTCTAAGGAAGCAATCAGAGATAAACAGAAAGATTTCTATACAAGATGTTCACTACAGCATTATTTATAATAGTGAAAGAGCGGAAACAGCCTAAATGGCCAGCAACAAGGGGCTGGTTCAATAAATTAGGATCTACCCACACAAAAGAAGGTTACACAGCCATTAAAAGTCATGTTTTTGAAGATTATTTTATTTTGTTTTTTTTAAAGATTTTATTTATTTATTTGAGAGACAGAGAGAGAGAGCAGAGAGGGAGAGGGAGAAGCAGACTCCCCACAGAGCAGGGAGCCTAACTCGGGGCTCAATCCCAGGACCCTGAGATCATGACCTGAGCCGAAGGCAGACGCTTAACCCACTGAGCCACCCAGGCGCCCCTGAAGATTATTTTATAGAAGTATCCAACCTCTGGTGAGCCCTTCAGAGGCACCAGGCGGCATTGTCTGTGCTTTACAGGTCTTACAACAGCCCCGAGAACAAAGTACGCTGCTTGCGTTATCTCTGTGTGAAATGCAAGGAAACTGAGGCGCAGGCAAGCCAAGGTCGCACCGCTAGGCTGGGCATTGCCCTGGCACCCCAGAGCTGCACGGTGACATGATGGACTGCAGGATGCTGCCTCCCTCGCACACAGAGTCATGGGGAGTGGAGGCAAAGTGCTGAGCTCCTTCCCACATCTGCGGGGCTGTCACGAAGGAGGGCAGATCGGGCTGCCGCCAGAGGTGTGGGGGGGTCTTGGCCAGGCAGCTCTCACAAGCAGTGCTGACAGAGGAGGATAGAGCCCAAGTGACATCCCAGAGGTGGCAGCATGTGGGGGGGCGGGGCTTAGCTAACACGGAGGGGGCAGGGACAGCTAGCACGTCAGGTGCATTGTAACCGCGCACTGGAAACCAACAGATACCCCACGGGGGACTGGGCTGAGGCCCTGCAGTGTGCGCCAAAGCGGGGACAGTAATCATCAAAACGGCCAGCATTGGTGAGCCCATCCACACACCATGCTCAGTGCTTCTCTGGGGCTCTTATTCAATCCTGAGGACCCCTACCTTTCTTTGAGCTGTCATTATGCCCATTTCACAGGCGAGAAAACTGAGACCTGGCAAGATTTAAGTCATTTGCCTGTACTTTCGACCAGTAGGCAATAGTGCTGGAGTTGAAGTGTGTGGTGCAGAGGCCACGTGCTTGGCCACTGTGCCACCTCCTCCGTCCCGCGGGGGCGGCCTGCCACGCACGGGGATAGGAGCCCACGTTCGCCCCCCAGCAGCCCGTGCTGTTTTCTGTTCCATCAGCTACAGCTGGCCTCCCTTGCTATTCAGGGAATCCATTTCCATAGGAAAACGAGGGCAGAGCCTCCTGGGTTTATGAGAACCCCCTGGGAAGCCCAACACGAGAGATGGGAGAGGGGGAAGATCCCTCCACATTTGGGGAAAACCACCAAATGATTTCTGGTTCCTCACGCTAACGCTGTGTGAAGTCCAAGGGGAATCTGAAACAAAGGAACACCGCAGGCCCACCCCAGAAGTCCTGGGCCCCTCCTCAGCCCCAGGCTGCTGGCTCCTCACTGGGTAGCCTCCCTCCCTAGGGCCTCACATGCTTCCTCCAAGAGCGGCCACCTCCTACCAGACCCCTGGGCTCTGAGCCTGCCTGCTCTCCAAGCCTGCAGCAGAAGGGCCCAGCCCTCCCACACCCCAAAGGCAAGCTCCTCTCAGACTCTTTCATGGTCTGCGTTCACTGTCCATAATAGCAAACATGGGGATTTTTCTGGGTTTCACTTTCATGGTCTAACTCCCTTCTTGAAGAGGTAAATGGAGGTCTCTGTGGATGCTGGCTACTGTGTATCTGGAGGGCAGCCTCGCTGGAAAGCCCCGCGACCCATCCTACCCACCCCCCTGGGGTAAGGGTCTCCATAGAACAGACAGCCCTCGGGGGCCAATCCAGTGCCAGCACCCCACTCACTCACAAGCACACCCCCCAACAGACCCACAGGAGCCGGTTCTGGAGCCACGCTATCTGGAGACACGCCCTCTCTTAGCCACAGGCCCCCTACCCCAACACCATGAATCTGCCCTCAGGGCTTAGCCACAGGGCCTGCCGCGCCCCCCTCACCCCCTGCCCCAAGACCAGCTCCAGGAGGGAGATTTTGTCCTCGCCTCTGCAGGGCATTTGGCAGGGAGGAGTAGGAGCCGGGCAGCGGGGCATGCCTCTACCAGAGAGAGCTGACTCGAAGATGGAGAGAAGAAAGAGGAAGAAAAGCCGTGGGACTGGGAGAAGGGCCACAGGCATGACTCCACAGTTCCTGATTCTAGTTCCTCTGAGGCAGGGCTGAAGTTTTCACCCCTGGGTCTTGTGAAATGCCACCCTATCCTTTCCACAAGGTCATCATTTTGCTTGAGCGAAATGTCCCTTGCAGCCCAACGGGCCCCAGCTCGAGCAGCCTCGACTAGACCACCATGGCTGGAGGAGGCCATCCCCGCAGAGGGCGGCTCTGGAGACCTGGGCCCTGGGGGAGACTTCTCATGGCTTGGGGGCCCTGTCCTCTCTGGAGCAAGGGAGGGCTGCGTGGGAAGTTTGGCACCCAGTCTGTGGAAGCTCGGTGGCGCTCTAAGGCTTGCTATAGGATGGGTTCAACCTCCGACAAGCGCCTTTCACGTTGGCATCTAGGACTTCTGCAACCTGCCTCCCCTGGACACACTCGCAATTGCCATACAGGTGGCCAAGCCTGATCAATCCTTTGTCTCGTGCTTCTGAGTCTTAAATAGCTCCCTGATACATACAGGATCAAGACCAAGTTCCCTAACACAGCGTTCAAGTTCACCGTCTACCTCCTGCAGCCTTCTCGCTCCCCATTTCAGATTCTGTGTCTTAGCTGGACAGAACTGCTTTTGGCTCCCCCCTGCATGCTTTTGCTCATTCTGTTCCCTCCGCCTAGCGTTCCCTTTGCTTGCATCTCTGCCTTGCTAACTTGCACTCTAACTTCCCAGGCTGGGTAAAAGGGGCTCGTCCTCTGGGCTTCCCTATGTCCTGGCCTCGCTCAGCCTACAAAACTCAGACCAGACTGTGTGGTAACTGGCTGCTTTCTTGTCTTTCCACTGCACTGTGGACTCTAGAAGGGCCAAGATCACAACTTCTCGGCTCCCCAGTGCTGTGTTCCGTGTAAATTGGCTTCTATCCACTCACCCACCCCATCTTGTGGTTACTCCTTCCAGCCAGAGATGAAGAGTTCCAAGAGAATGTTCAGGTCACCTGACCCAACTTTAGAGAGGATGAAACTGAAGCTCAGAGAGGTTCGTAGTGACCCCAGGTCACAGAGCTAGGCCTGAATTAGAAGCAGCACTCTCTGCTTCAAACCCCATGCCCTTCCCACTACACCCATCATTGATCAAACCGCTCTGGCCCTGCTCCGTGTCCATGCCATGATGAGTGTCTTTAAATGAGGGTATCCCATTTGGGGCCATCAACTTTTCTGAGCTCCAAGAAGACTCCCAACGTGCACCCTGGGATCAAAATTTGGAATTAGGTTCACATGCTTCACTGATGCCCTCGTGTGGGTGGGCTTCTCACCTCGATGCCTTCATGCATGCTGTTTCTTCTGCCCAGGTTCCCACAAGGATCCTGCTCCTCATCCCCGCTCCCTCATCAAGAGCCACGTCAAGTGTCCCCTCTATCGGAAGCTTTCCAGCAGCCTTCCTGAGCTTGTTGTTCATTGCCTCCTTGCCTCATGCCCAGTGAACACATCCATTTCTCTGGGACAATCCCTGGCTACCAAACAGAGCTTGGTCCCTACCCATTTGCTCAAGTCTGTCTCCTAGTAGACAGTGATCACTGTGTTATTCAGCTCCTAGCCTAGAACCTGGCTTATAATAGGTGCTTAATCGAAGTGTGTTCGGAGGAAGAGGCAGGGAAAGGATGATGTTTGCAAAGCATTCCGCATTGAGAAAGCCCACTAGCCCCATGATGGGGTCCCATTTATTTCTCTACAGCTTCTAACAAAGAGCTGGGAACACAGTAAAGACGTGATGCTTAGGGATACAGGGAGTCCTTAGCCAACAAGTGGCCGTGCTCCCCAGATCAGTGGCCTGGAGCATATAGTTCAGCCACCCTCTGCCTTGTCATTCCATTCGGCGGCTCCGTCCCCTCCCAAGCCTCCCACCACAGAGCTTCCCATGGCTTCCCAGTTCCTTGTGAACCAGGGTGCCCTGGTTCAGGATGTTAGATGTCACCCGGCAGGCGGAGCCAGCAACCACATCCCGTTCGGCCTTACTTCTTAATGAGTCCGCCACAGTGCTACTCAGCTGCCGCCTCAGCCCCTCCAGTTTCCAGGGGTCCGGCCATGCTGCCAAAGCCAACCCGATCAGTAACGCGGGGCCCCTGCCCCTGAGGTCTGCTCCAAAGACCTACCAGAGAGATGACAATGGCGTCCCCGGGAGCCACCTGCCATTGCCAGGTCAGCCCAGGGCTCGGGAAGCACAGCAGACTGGCACACAAGGGGTTGAGGCCCAGAGGGGCGCAGCCACCCTTGGAGGACCCCTGCCCCAGCTCAGGTCCCGCTTGCCCCCTGCCCCCAGTGAGCGACAAAACAGCAACGTCCAAAGCAGCTAATCACGCCCAACCAACCCTCTCTCTCCGGCTTCCCCTTCGAACTCACTGACCTCGGAGCTGCTCTTTCCAGATGGTGAAGGTGTCATGTGACAGAGCTCAGAGGTGGCCACGCACCCGGAGCTTCCAGCCCTCCCTCACCACAGAGGCCAACCTCCGGGCAACCGCCTCTTCTCTCAAGAGACACACTAGAGTGGCTGCCAGCAGAGAGAGGGGGGCTGGCCAGTTGAGACCTGAGTTAGAAGCCTGGCTTTGCCACCAAATTGCTGTATTTGTTTGGGCAAGTGGCCCCATTCCTCTGGTTTCAGGTGGCTCCCCTCCCAGGGAGGGTGGTGGCTTCATCAAGCTCTCCATTTCCTCTTTCCTCCTTCCAGGCCTCTCGATAACCAGAAACTACAGTTCTGCGGCAGGGATAAAGCTAAGGGCACTAACAGTAAAGCTTCCTCCCTTTCTGCAAAAATAACAAACCAACAAGAAAAATAGCAATATTTCTATTTAGTAACTCTGTGTCAGGCAGCCCTCTAGGCGTGTTTCCTTACACAATCTCCTCTCATCTTCACGGAAATGCTGACAGGTGCGTATTCCTATTGTTCCCGTTTTAAAGATGGAAAAGAAATGCTCCAAAAAATTCTGTCTTTCGTCCATGGACACACAGCTGGAAACAGAGAGAAACTAGATCTGAAACGGGGCAATTTATCTGCAGAACAAGGACATGTTAGAATTCCATTCTTTTCCACATCGGTCTGACCTGCTCAGCTTTTCCTTCCCCATAGAACATTTATAAAATTCGATTGCATCCTTGGGCACAAAGGAAAAAATTTTTTAATTTTAAATTAGAGATTTTATAGGTCACAATCTCTTACTGTAATCCAGAATTTTCAAATAAAAAAAATAACGTGGCTGAAAATATCCTCAACTACTTGGGAACTAATAGACACAGTTCTAGATAACCCACGGATCAAAAGAAATATTAAAATGAAAATTAGGGGCGCCTGGGTGGCTGAGTCAGTTAAGCGGCCAACTTTTGGTTTCGGCCCAGGTCATGATCTCAGGGTCCTGGGATCAAGCCCCGCATTGACCTCCATGTTCAGTGGGGAGTCTGCTTGGGATTCTCTCCCTCCCTCTCCCTCTGCTCCTCTCCCATGTGAGCTCTCTCTCTCTCTCTAATAAATAAATCTTTTTAAAAAAACGAAAATTAAAAACCGTCTAGAAACAGAGAAAAGGGGAACATTTTATTTCAAAACCTATGGGATCCCCAAAAAAGCTCAACTCGGGGAAATTATGGCCCGAAATGCCTTCTTATTAGAGAAGAAAGACTAAAAATAAAGGAGCTGAATACACATCATAAGGAATTAGAAAAAAATAAGCAAACAAAAAAAGAAAGTACAACATGGGAATTGATCAATAGCTGAAATTAATAACACGGAAAATAAGAGAAAGGGATACAAAATGCACGGAACAGGTGCTTTGAAACCAGAGCTGGTGGGAGAGGCCAGTGGTGTCTCGGGGCGGGCAGGGGCCCCCTGCTCCATGCGTGCCCTCCTCATGCGGGCCCCGCGGGCCAGCTGTGGGCTCCTGGCGCTCGGGGTCCGCCCCCTGGGCGGGTGGCTTCCTTCCACCTGGCCAGCGCGTGGCCTCGTCTGGCAGTTTGACTGCCCACCCGAGACTCCTTGGACTGGAGTCGGGAGCATTTCCTCCCAGAAATAAAACTCCTCCGTCTGGGCTTATTAGGCAAACGGGTCAGTTTTGTGTTTTCAGCAATGAAAGCTGCTGTGGTTTTGTTTTCTCTCTGTTGCCAGGAGTCAGGAGGAAGCCTGTGGTTAGACATCTTCGGGTGGAGACGTACACAAACACAGCGGCTAGAAATGAGCTCCTCGCATTCAGCCCGCCCTGCCTGGTGGAAGGAGGCTAATGAAACTGAACGCATGGAGCAGGGGGAGGTGGGGAGAGACACGGAGGAACGCCCAGACCTGCAGCAGCACTCACCCCTCTTCTAGTCCCCAGCCGGCAGCCTCTGCTTCCCATTCTGGCAGTGGGATCCTGCGGATCCATTTTCTCTTCCAAGGATGAGGCAACCCAGTTTGCCCTCGCTCGGTCCAGAGACTGAGTTTAAAAGATCCCGGTGAACTGAGTGCCATTCTCAGGAGATCTCTCGGTAGCAGAGCCGTGGCAGGTGCTGCCGGCCGCCTGCACTGCAGGTCCCAGCCTCTCCCTCTTTTCCATCACAACCCTGGACTTGTTCTGCGGGGCAGCGCGCCCGGCCACAAGCGCTCACACCTCCAGCCTCCCGTGTGAGCTAGAGGCTGGCCATTTGCTTGCAGTTCTGGCCAATGAGCTATTGCATTTCCGAGAAGACTTTCCCCTTCCTAATATAGGTGCCATTCTTCCTCGTCTCCCTTCTTTGTCCTGCCTGGGACTTGAACACAGGCCTGGAGGTACGGCACCCACGTTGGGTGTTAAAGTAGCAGCATGAGGATGAAGGTAGAGCGGAAAACCAGAAAGAGGCCAGGCCCTGGATGGTATAATGACATCACCTTCTGCCCTGCCCTGCACCCACCCCATGGGCTCCTTCTGTCAAGGGAGAAATAAAGCTTCAGCTGTTAAAACCGCTATGGCTGGCAGTTCTGTTACTTGCCCCTGAATGTATTCCTAAACAAGAACTTTAGCTTTTGTAGGGTTTTCAAGATGTTTTCACCCCATCTTCTTATTGGGTCCTCACAGAAATTCTGCAAGGTGAATCAGTGTTTTTCTTCACATTTTTAAATGATGAAACGGGCCCCGAGGATATGATGAAATGAGTCAGACGAAGAGTCAAGGCCCGAACTCCAGGACTCTGCACCCCAGTCCATTGCTTTACCCCCCAAAATTCCTTCTTGCCTACAAGTAGTTCAGGGCTATCTTCACCCTCGCTATACCTCACCCCCCACACACAGAAAGTGGAAGTTCCTCAGCAACCAAGGAGCATGTGAACTGAGCTTGGTCCCACTTGCTAGTGCCAGGAGTTCACACGCTCTGTTATTTGAAAATCCATTACTTCCAATCAAAGGATCTGGGTTCAAGTCTTGGATTTCCCCCCTTAACTTGCTATGTGCTCCTGGGTGGGAAAAATCTCTGAAAATCTCCCTGCCCATCTGTACCATGAGAATGGCAGCCCTTCTCCTCCAGAGGCTATGATCATAAATTCAGAGATCTATGATAATATATGATATATGACAATCAGCTCAGAGATAGTAATCTCTAAGCACTCAGGATGTCAGGGAGAATACTTGGTGCATGATAAAACACTGATGTCCTTATTATGGGGCTGCTATCATGATGACTTTGGTCTGTCTCGAGGCTGTGACTCCTCCCTCAGCTTGGCCCTCCTGTGGTTGACGTGTAAATTACGGATATGTTTCACATGCTTTCATGACCACTGGGCACCATTTGTCAACCTCATGAGAGCCGAGAACGTTGATCTCATGAGCATACACCCTTAAGAAAGGATAATGTTAGTGTTAATAATACTTACCTGCCCATTACACGAGGCTATTTTATTTCATAAGTTCTTCACTTTTTTAGTGACCAAAATTTATCCATTCATCCACTTTCCAAAAAAGAAAAAAAATTGGATTCCATGCTGGAGACTCTCAGGGTTGAATGGGACTTAAAAACCATCTGGTCTCTCCCGCCCTCCCACACCAACCCCCTCCCCATTCAGGCGGTATCTCATCTTCATGCCCCATCCCCCCCAAATCCCTGATGGGCATCTAACCTCTACTTGCTCACCTTAGAGACAAGGAGCTGGCTGCCTCCTGGGGCAGTCCATTTCTCCTGTGAACATTGTCTGTTAGAATACTCTTCCTCCAACAGACATGCCTTGGCAACCACAAGGATGTGTTCTTGGCAAACCTCTAATACTGTGCACACTTGACTGTGTAGGATGGTGACTGGCAGAGTCAGTGGGGGATGAAGAAGCCCACGGGAGGTGTGACCAAACAGGAAGTGCCATCTGTGCGGCATGATGACAGGGAGGGAAAGCGCCCATCAGCCGCCCTGGGTGGCTCCAGGGACAGCTTTTTCCTTCATCACATTAAAGAACTCAAGAATAGCAATTACTCAGTTAATTTTGATGCTCTGAGCATTCTCTGGGACAGGCCAGGCGATGCAGCAGGGACAACATTGAAACCTCAGGGGCTTCGTAGAATGGAAGTTGACTTCTTGCGTATAAGGTGCAGTGGGGGCTGGGAGACCCTCCCCCATTCTGCATGCCGTCTGGAATACAGGGCCTCCAAAGTCACTATGGCAGAAAGGGAAGGAGGAGGCACTTCAACTGTTAATTGCCTCGCTCGCAGCCTCTATTGGTCAGCACAAACCGCGGGCCCCAACCTAGCTGCAGGGGAGGTGGGGAAGGGGCAGTAGGGGGGGGCATGGATTGTGTGGCAGGTGCAGTCTCTCCAGCCTGCCTCCCCCCAGTACATCTCAGAGTACGCCATGAGAGAAAAGAGGGTGAAGTGAAGAAGAGGCGCCCAGGGCAATGGAAATGAGCCACACAGGTGAGGAGGACCTTTTGGGGATGGTCCTCTGCCTGCTGCTGGTCACCCATCATCCCTCCCATTGCCATGTTTGCCACACACACCCCCTCCAAAACCATGGTCCTGGCCTGCTCTGCTTCTCCTCAGCCAGCTCCCATCAGAGCTCCATCTTGGCCATCCCAGTTCCAGGGAGGATAGGAGGGGACAGACAAGTCTTGGGAGACCCGAGAAATGGGGGAGCATCCTGGCTGGCTCAATCAGTCCCACTTTGTAGGGAGGCATTTGGGGCAACACTAAAGTGGAAAGAAAACCGAAGAGGAAGGAAGACGGGGAAGAGAAGGAGGGACGAGAAGAAGACGACACAGATGTTAAGTCCACGTGTGTCATGGAGATGCAGGAAGTCGAGAGCGATGGCATGTCCGGTTGACTGGATGCCGGGAGGGTTCGGGGCACCTTGGGAGAGTGAAAGTTCCTAAAGAAGATTCGAAGCACAAGATAAGGAGATAGAGGAGTAAGCAGGGACCTCATCCCTTTTCATCTCTTTGAGAGATGTGCAGGAAGCCTGAAAACCCTCTTTCTTTTGCTTGCCAGATCGTGCTGCTTTGAATGTGACTTCATGTAGAAACTGGGTCACAAGGAATCCCCACGTTTACTCGGGTTACATGAATAAAAAATCAAAGGGGACCGAGTAGCGTATTCCGAAGGCAGGTAAGGCAATTGCATAAAAGTCAAGAGGGGGCTACAATTGTTCGGAAATATATGAATATGCTTCAGTGATGCCAGGGGACAGAGAAGAGTATAGAGTGACACCCAGGAGCCGCTCCCACCCCCCTACCCCCCCAACCCCCGCTGCGGTGTTGGAAAGCCTGGTGGGTTGTCAGCGACCCTTTCCCTGACGAAGGGTCCCGGGCCTGAACTCCATCTCCTGGATGCAAACTGACTTGGGAGAACCCCCTCCCTCCTCATTGTACCTCCACTTGCGGAGGCTATGGTAACATGAGCTTCGCTGGCTGCCACCTCCCCCTGTTGTGACTCATAGGAGACTTCCTGTCAACTAAAAACCCAGCATCTTTCGCTTGTGCTGTTGACCCAGGTACCCCACATCCTGTGTGTGTCCGGTGGGTAGTCTGAACCCCAGTGCAAGCAAAGGTCTCTATTGCCCTTCATCTTAGGATGCATTCATTTGGGCCCGAGGTTCATTTCGGCCCTGTTGAAGTCCTTTTCAAATCCTGCCCCTCACCTCCACCGAAATGTCCACCCTTCCCGCTTTCCCACATGCCCCTCGATGACAAGGCAGTTCAGGGCCATGGGTGAATCAGTGTCTCAGGCTTTGGAGTCAGACTTACGTGGCTTCCAAATCCTATTACATCAATGACTGTGGGAACTTGGGCAGGCCTCTCACCCTCTCCTGGTCTGTAACTGGGGTAATTAATACAACCTATCTTACAGCGATGCCATGAGTCATCTAGTTTTTGGTAAGTGTTGAACAGGAGGTGGCCAAAGACGGGGTCCCTTGGCCTACCCCATCTAGGCTGCTCAGCTAGGCTCATGTAGCTAGATTCATCCATTGCACTTGCACACGTGGATATATTGTGGGGAAGAAGGCCAATTCCACACGAATTTTCAAAATAAAACTGAAGATTTCTAAGATATTTCCTATCTACCTCTAGCATAGGATCCTCAAACCTGCAGGTTCCAAAGTCACTCTCTGCCCTTCGAAAGCCACTCTACTAGACAAAAGAGGCCCAAGAGGCTATTTGGATTCACAGAGACCAAATGGCGCTTCCTGGCTCCCTCAGCACTCCAAGAAAGAAGTCCAGCCCCCTCAGGCTTCAAGAGCTGCCTCTTCCCCTGGGGCACACTACCACCCCACACCACCCTCTCCCCAGCCCCAGGAGCTCTCCCGGTGCTCAGGAGGAACCACCCCAGCAGCCAGCCCGCTCCCTGCCACAATCGAGAGTCTAAACTGTGGCTACCCTGACCTTGATCTTCGGCCCCACTCCTGGGCTGGCAAGGCAAAAAAAAAAAAAAAAAAAGCACAGGACTTGGAGAAAGACATGCCTAAATTCAAATTCCACTCTCTTTCGCCAGCTACCAGTCTCAGGCAATCTCCCACCCCTCTGTGATCAGATCTTCAGAACTGCAAATTGGGACCATTAACAGGACCATCCTCGCTGGTGGTTGGAGAAGTGATAGGGCAGGGTGTCCTCAACCACCCTGCCCCATCACCCCCCACCCCGCCTCGATTCCTCCAAAGTGTCAGATTCTCTTTCCTTCTAATTTTTCACCTGCGGGGCACAGAATAATGAGAAATGAAAATAGCCGGCCATCAGGAGACCTGACTTGGAGTCCACCCAACTCACAACGTGATCGTCAGGTCACTTACATGAAGTGCGCCTCAGTTTCCTTATCTTTATAACGAGGAGGTTGAGTTAGAGGTCGATGATGTCAGCCTCCAGATCGCATGCCTCTGTGTGCCAGTCACGCCATGGATGCCACTTATGAACATGAACCTGGTAGCTCAAAGAGGCGTTATTACATGAGAGGGGGCGGTCACAGCACTCAGGAGCATGGGCTGTGGCAAACCTGCTCGACCTCATCCCCCTGCTCGCCCTTCGGCTGCTTTGGAATCTAACACAAGTGACTCAATGCCCCCGTGCCTCAGTTTCCCCTCTGCAACTAGAGTGGTTATGAAAATTAAATCAGATCCTTTTCACAAGGGCTTCACCCAGGGCCTAGCACACAAGAAGACCAACATGAGGGGTGCCCCCAGAGGATGTGAGGTGTCAGAAACCTGCGTAAGTTACCCAGTGCGGGACCATGCGGCTCCAAGACCGTGCCCCGGTCCTTTGCAGAATGCTGTCTGTACATGACCGTGGAAGGCCCTCCAGGAGCATCTCTGGTGTTGACCCTGGAGTTGGTAGGCTTGTAGCTTGGTGCCCAGGAAGAAAGGATGTCAAGGGAGAGGTATGAGTCTCTGGGGAGCTAAAGCTTCCTCCCATACATGGCAGATCACCAAGACCGAAGCAGGCATGCCCATAGAGAACACACACACACACACACACACACACATACACTGCAGAGCTATTTCCTCAGCTCCATCAGCTCCAAGGCTCCATCCCAGAGCCCGGGGCTGCTGCAAATAAAGCTTTGAATCAACAATCCCATCCATATAGCTGCCTGGGTCCCGGCCTCCGCTGAGTGCTGTGATGGACACATAGAAGAATACTCTTCAGTGCCATGTTCATCGAGAACTCGCTATGTGCCAGGCCCTATGCAAGGCACTGTGACTTTAGAGGTAAATAAACCAGGGTCACCGGATGCATGTATGAGACTGGTTGATGGCCCAGCACAGAATACCGAAAGATGAGTCCAAGAAACTCTTAGCAGTACAGGGGCCATAAACTGAGTCTTAGAGTCCTAAAGTGTCATCATCATGGGGACAGGGTGGAGAACAGCCTTTCCAGGAAGGAGAAACAGCTTCAGTTCTGCATGGAGGTAAGCGATAACCCTGGCCTACCTGGAACTGGGTGGTGGGGAGGGCAGTGAGGAGAGACAAGGCTAGAGACCTAAGCTAAAGGTTTTCGCCTTATCTTATGTCAATGGACAGACACTGAAGGGTGCTAATAAGGAGCACATGGAAAGAGAGTTTTGAATCAGATACCTGGGAAGACTTCCTGGAAGAGGTGGCTTTTGAGCAGTTCCTTAAGCAATGGCCAGAACTTGGAGAAGTAGAGATGGAAAGGAAAGCCTTCCAGCCTTCCAGGGAGAAGGCAGTGAGTGGGCCAGGGCATGGAAAAGCAGGCATGGGGCCATCTGGAAAACAGCCAGGCCAGCAAGAGATGGAATGAGGCTGCATGGAGGGCTCCCAGAAGATCAGGGAAGGAAAAGAGTACTTTGGGCAGGTAAGGGTCAGAGGAAGCCTTATAAAGAGAATAAAGCAATTGGTGAATCAATCAATCCATGAGTAGGCCTTGATTTGAACCACCAAGTTTAATAGGTTTATGAGCATGGGTGCCACACCCAGGCAGGCCACCTCTGCCCATCCCTACCCCACGTCCCCTGCTTCTGCCTTTTCACCACACCTTCACCAAACCTGCCCATCAGGATCCCACCTCTTTGGAAACCCACAAGGAACCTCAGAGTTCATCTTTTGAGCTAATCAAAAGCCTAGATTCCATACAACCTAAGCCCTTAATGTTCTATTTGAGAACACTGAAGCCCAGAGAGAGGAAGTGACTTATCCAAGGTCACACAGTGACACTTTCTAGTGTGAGGCCAGAACTAGTGCTAAGAATCCCAAGTGCCCTTCCTCTTAAACATCAGCCATCAGGGGTTCAAGGACTTCTCCAACCCAAAGACATGTCTTTTATCACAGAAACTTCTTTCTCAGAGGTGAATTTCCTCATTAGGACTAAAAGGAATGGATCTAGGCTAGCCATGCTTTAAGCGACATGACCAGTTCTGAAGAAATGCCTGGATAGCGCAGTACCGTAGATAGACCAGGTGGGTAACCAGCTTCCTTCCCCAGGTTTGAAGCCGGCCTGAGCCCTAAGTGCAGCAGAGCAAGGAGGCACGAAGAGCTAAGAATTTCACCTGCTTGGTTTCGGTTTCCATAGAAACCTCATGGGAAAGGCAATATGAACCCCATCTTGCAGAAACTGCAATTGCAAGAGGCCAAGAGGTGGCCCAAGGCATGGAGGTGACAGCATCAGGGTCTGCTCTCCAGCCACTCCCCCCTGGCAAGAGGACACTGTCCCAGCTGGCTCGCCCATCACTGACTACCTTCGGGGCCTGGGCAACCTCCCAGGGAACATCTGTCCTTTGCCAGGTCAGTAACAGCCCATCAGAAAGCCCCTGTTTAATAAACCATGCATGCTAAATTATTGAAGGCACAGGAAAGTGCCATGAAGATTCAGGTCAACAGGAGTAGGGAGGAGGTGGACGATAAAGGAATATTAATTGAATGTCCATGAGCTAGTCATCCTCTTGGTTTTTTTTTTTTTTTCCTTTTTTTTTTTTTATTCTTATGTTAATCCCCATACATTACATCATTAGTTCTAGATGAAGTGTTCCATGATTCATTGTTCGTGCACAA
>NC_138377.1:97279980-97302761 GCF_054177405.1 Leptonychotes weddellii | reverse complement strand
CAACACTCAGTTTGTTTCCTGCAATTAAGAATTCCTCATATCAATGAGATCATATGATACATGTCTTTCTCTGTTTGACTTATTTCACTCAACATAATACCCTCTAGTTCCATCCACGTCGTTGCAAATCCTCTTGGTTTTTATAGCAACCTCACACTAAGCCATGACCTCTCATTTTACAGAGGAAGGAAACTGAGGCTCGGAGGGGTTTACTGGCTGCCAGGGACAAACAGCCACTGAGTGGAGTCCAGCTGAGGCCGGGCTGACTCGTTGGCACTGTGTTGCACCCAGAGCAGTCCGAATGGAGGAGATGGACCAGGAGGAGCTGAGGGGATGGAGGGAAGGCAGGGTCAGCCAAGGGGATAGAGGGGGTGGGCCGGGGAGAAGCCAGAGGGATGAGGTGGGGGGACTGGTGAGTCCGATTCTTAGCAGTGCCTCAGTTTCCCTAGTGAGCCTCACTTTCCTCCTGACAATTTTTACCAACCCTACTGTGGCATGAAGCCGATCCTTGGAGGCAGGGAAGCTGGTAGCAAAAGAGAAAGTGAGCGACCTCTCTTCTCCCTATATCCATTTCGGGGCTAGGGCTTTATCACGTAAATGTGGAGGGATACAATTCAGTCCATCGCACCAACCAAGGAAGGAATTTAATAACAACATCATAGGAGGCTCCTGCCTTTAGCATTCCTCTCCAGCAAACCTAGCAAAGGCGGCACCTTCCTTGCTCCACTTGGGAACCCTTACAGAGTAGTTTTGCTCTCTGAAGCCTTTCTGCAGAAGAAGGCCCTGCGAGGGATTGGAGAAGCATGGGCCCTCCTGATTTGCGGGGGAGAACATTGCCTGGGAGCCCCTGCCTTCTCATGTCCTCCCCCTGCTGTGAGGCCTTATGCCCACCCCCTCTCTGGGTTTTGATTCTGCCATCTGCAACATGAGCAGGGAGAGGACATGGATGATTCCTAAGAAACCCCTTACTCTTGCTTTACCTATCCACGGGGAAAAGCAGTCTTGCGGAGTCAAAAGTAAATCAAATCAGGCTAACGAAGAATGCCAGCTTCATTGCAACTCTGCTAAGACACCTCAGACAAATGACTTAACCTCTGAATTTCCCCTTCTCCATCTGGACATTAGGGTTATAGCATTACCTCCTTTATGGGATTTCCAGAATCCCTGGGATAGACTGCATTCTCCACCCCTTCCTGTGCCCTTGGCCTTTGCCCGTGACTTTGTAATTCTTCTCGCGATAAAGACATGGAGTCCATCCCCCTCTTTGATTCAGAGTTAGGCCATGTCACCTTTCGGCTAATGGGATGTCAGCAAATGTAAGGCACGCAGAGGCTTAGGAGAACACTTGAGTGATTGGGCTTCTGCACCCCACCGTTGCCATGAGAATATGCCTGAGCTAACCTGGTAGAGGACGAGAAACCTGTGGAGTGGAGTCGAGTTGCCCCAGTCGTCCCAGAGGAGGCCAGCCAAGATCAACCAACAGCCAACTTATCCCCACACCTTTACGGAGCTCAGCCGAGGCCAGAGGAGCTCCCAACTGACTCCATAAATTAAGGAGCTAAATTGCTTTAAGCTTATTGTTTTAAGCCACTGAGTTTGGAATGGCTTGTTAGGCAGTACTAGCAATCCATAGCTGACACCCATCACAGGGTAGCATGCGACTGGTGCCCAGCGCGTGCTTTTCCCTCCATCGTCCCACTCACCCCCATCCCCTCAGACGCACACATAGTTCTCACCGAGATAGCTGGGAGCCGTCAGTCGTGGTGTTGGTGGGGATGCTGAGCTTCCATCTCATTGTTACTCCCGCCTCAGATTGATTACAGACGCTGACTGCTCAATTTTGATTAAATACTAAATCATAAGCTGCTTACAAAATGCCTGCAAAAAGCTGACATTTATGAAGTCCAATAAACTACTTGTAAGAACAGGAGTGCTAGATTGGGAGAAAAAAAATAAAATCTTCATCCAAACAAACATCGGTTGACAGCAGACAGATGGTCAGAATCCCTTACTTGTAAACTAGAAAAATTAAGATTTGGCAAGGGTTGTCTGAAAAAAACTAGCAAACATCAAAGTTTCCCCTTTCTATGCTGGTGTTTTTCTGGGCCCGACTTCAATATTTGCACAGGCTACTGCACGGAAAAGGTGTTGCAGGCCTCCGCGTCGCTGGCAAGGGAAGGCTAAGACATACCAGCAACGATTTATAGGAAGCGAGGTTGCCAACATCCCAAAGAGTGAGCGCTTAACAGCCAGCAACTGCACATTCCCATAAATCCCCAGAACTCAGCATCGGGCCTTCCCTTAATCTGCTGAGGTGGGAGGCAAAGGGAAGGCAGAATTTTCTAACTCGATTTTCCATTCGGATCGGCTTTCACAGGGGTGACTGTGAGTTAATCTTATGGGGCCTTCAGCGATCTTAACAGAAATGGAATCCAGCCTTAAAACCACAGGGCAGGGCTCTCCTCACCTTTGTTAAATCAAGGAATGCGAGTGCTAAGAGGGGCTTTGGCTCAGGCCCAAACAAGCCCCATAGGTCCCGAAGAAACGCAGGCTTTGACTGCCCTGGTCCTCATTTTTTTCCTGGCCTCTCCACAACCTCCGAAGGGCTCAGAGAGCGAGCATGTGTACAATGAGGAGGGCTTGTGTGCTCTTTTGGTTTTGCACTGGGATCAGCATAGTTCCAAAGATGGCCCGTGTGCCGCCCCTTGATGGCACTGTCCCTGCTGCCTCAGGTACGCAGCTAGCACATAAGCACATGACCTCACGCATCACAGAATTCGGGCCCACTGCTAGGAGAGCAGTATCTCGTGGTGGAAAGATTGTAGACAGACATCGGGCCCAGGAACCAGACCCCCAACCATCTCTGCCTCCTTCTGGCTTCATGCACAGGACCTTCAGTCATGCTGAGCCTCAGGCTCCCCACCCTCCAACCGGGGGAAACCACACGTACTTGGCAAGGTTATTGAAGGGTGATACGGACAAGACGTGAAAGAGACAAACTCAGAAGCAGATCGTCGCAATGTGTGGTGAGGGCAATGACGAAGTTATGCTCAGGGCATTACAGGAGCATAGAGAACACCTGGTCTACTAGGAAATGATGCCTGAGCTGTCTTCAAGGTTGAATAAGAATTAACCAGCAGAAAAGGATAGGAAAGAACATTCCAGAAAAAGCAAATTATTGCCAATCAGCTTCTGTTTGAACCCGCCAGTGATGGGTGTTTGATGGGTATTGTGTTTGAACCCCTTTAGTAACTCACAGCCTACCGAAGAATCTATTCTAGCTAAGAAAGCTCAGGCTCTTGGAAAATCCTTTCTTATAAAGAATCTCTCTGTGGCTTCCAATTATTGGCCTTATTCCCGACAGGGTGTATACTGAAGGTGGCTCTTGTGTTTTTACCTCTTTGGGTAATAGGGTCCAGCCCGATCAGACATTGCTTGTTCATCAGGGAGTAGAGTCGGAACCCTGCTTTCCCTACTGGTATCATGGCCCACTGTTCCAGGAGAACAGGGGTCAGAGTCCCAGAGATGCTCAATGAACCCACCCGGGGAATAAGTGAGCCCGGGACTGGAGCCGAACTTTAGGGTAGAGGGCCCAGCTCAAGGTGGAGGGTCTAGGCTCAGCTCGGCTTCCTTCCATGGGCCCAACACAACCGCAGTCTGAAGTTCTGAATGGCAAACAGAGTGCATGACTTCTTGAGGTCGATGGCGAAGAGGAAGGGAGGCCGGCCGTGGGTGGATGCATGAGGAGGCCTGCCTGGCCCTGTAGATGGCGCTCCAAGCGGTGTCATCGAGATGGAGGAGGCAAACCAGTGTGACTTAAGGGGTCCTCAAAACAGTGCCCAGCCCTAAACCGTTCCCCCACCCGCCGGCCATAGGCGGGACTCCCCCAGGAGTTGTCCCTTCATGCAATACGGGAACAGATCTCCCCAGCTGAGCCAACATGGTACCTCCTCCTTCAGACGTTGGACATTCTAGCGCCTCCCTCAGAGGGCTCACCTCCTGTAACAGAGATGAGTTAATCAAAGTAAAAGCACTTAGAGCGGCACCTGGCACATAGCACTCTATACATGTTAACACGATGATTATCATCATCATTATCATTATTCCAAGTACTCAATAAGTGAGTATAGCAAAAAATAAAATAAAATAATATAAAATAAAATAAAATCGCCATGTGTGATAGGCCTACAGTTTGCTTATGTACCTGGTACCTGGAAAACACGGTGAAAGCTAGAGCTCTGTAGAAAGGCAAGGTCTGTCCTCACCTCCCAGGACGCTTGCCTCAGTGGCAACGTGACGTCTGCCGGCACCAACCGCCTCTTCTTCGCCTCCCCCAGGAGTTGCTCACGGTCACTGCGAGCAGAGAGATGAAGGAGCAGAGCTTGGGGCCAGGTGACTTCCGCTCAAACCCCAGCTCGGCCCGGCTCTCTAGGCGCTGCCCCTCCCGGGCGAAGCGACCACCCGTGGACACAGCCATGATATTTAAACTCTTCCATACTGCGATTCACCTTCCAAATCCCTCAGTAACATTTCCCAATTAATCACTCTGTGTACTGCATTCTAAATTAATTAAATTAAAAGTCATTAAATCCAGGAAATTGAAATTAGTCTAATTAGATTAGAGGCACATCCAGTGACTGTGGTGAGGGGTATCATGTAAATTGGCCAATTTCAGGGTAGAAAAGATAAACTCAGATTACAGACACGCTGTGAAGAGGGAGAGGCGAGCCTTCCAGAGAATGAGCGGAGGTCAGTGCAACCCTGTTGGCCACGAGAGTAACCGCCACGGCCGGAGGGCGACCCTGAGCCCAGCCTGCCTAGTGAGTCCCCACAAAACCCCTCTGAGGTGGGTACTATCGTCATCCCCGCCTGACAGATGGGACAGCAGGGGCTGTGCTGTGTGGAGGACCTCGGTAGAGGGCCATGTGGTTTGACCCCAGGGGCCCCTGCTCGCCCTTTCCCGCCAGCCTCCGGGATCGGTGTGCAGAAATGGCTCTGGGGGCTGGACAAAGGACAGCGTTGGATGGTGACCCCACATACACGAGCCAGCAGTCTGGTACCGTCCAGTATGACGCTCCCTCTCGGACTTTTGCCCTCCCGTGATGCACACGGTGGGAAATGTTCATATGCCCACTAAGGGCAAGGGTCGTCCGGGCCTGATCGTGGCTGTCAAGAACTGCGAGGCGTCCAAGATTTACCCTACTCCCAAGCTAACAAGCTAGCTCA
Organism: Leptonychotes weddellii; assembly: GCF_054177405.1. Taxonomy (NCBI): domain Eukaryota; kingdom Metazoa; phylum Chordata; class Mammalia; order Carnivora; family Phocidae; genus Leptonychotes; species Leptonychotes weddellii. The sequence continues at coordinate 97,297,535 of NC_138377.1, read as the reverse complement.
CCATACTCTCCCTCTTCACAGACAAAAGACTTCATTCCTCACAGAAATAGCAAGAGCCAGAATAGGAGCATTTTCTTGCCTTGGTTCTCCAAACCCCAGATCCCCAAGCAACATGGAAAGGGCCAGATGATGCTGCACACAACCGGTTGCATCATAGGAGAGAAAGCCCAAGCTTCGGGAGGTGAATCTTGTATCAGGAGCAGTGAGACGGCCTGCCCTGTACCCCAGAGAGGAACATTCTCCTGCAGGGCTCTTTGCTATACAACATTCTTAAAAAGATAGTCCAGAATAAACGCAGGCAAGTGCCTCTGCTCACAAAACAGGCAGAAACTCCAAAGGCCCGCGGAGAATTTTTGCCCAACCATATCCACCCCTTGTTTTTAGTCTCAGCCTCTGGCAAATTCTCCCTCGAGCACACCACTCCACCAGCCACACTGATTAACGTGACCGAGAATAGAACCAAATCTGTTCTGTTAGTGTCAGGCAGCATTTAACTAAGGCAACTACCAACAGGACTCCGAGGCGCAGGATGAGACCAGCCTGCAGTACTGACCTCAGCCATGCCCTCCTCAGAGTCCTAGACCCAGCCACCCAAACAGAGGCCATAATAATCAGGGTCTACCTGAGAAAGCCAGGGGGATTCGGCCTTACGGTTCTGTACTGATCTTTCCACTTGGCCCAAGGCAGAGATCCAAGCAGACAGAATGTATTAGGGACTTCACATGCTCCACCATGCCAGCCAGGAGAAAGCATAGGGCAATTACGCGATTTAAAACAACCCTGGTCAGTGAGCTGAGGTTGACAGGAGTGCCTTCCAGGGCCCAGGGCCAGGGGAGGTCAGCTAAAGCCAGGGACAAATCTCATGCCTCCTTTTCTAAGTGCAGGACCCCTGTGATAGGGACGACTAGACACAGGTACATGCAAGTAACAAGTCGGTTGTCTATCAGGGAAGCCCCTCCAAGTAGCTGCAGTCATCTGGGGGTTCAGTGACGTACCAGTGGTGTCTACTTAGATGCTTGAAGGTCTCTTATGATGATGACCCTAAGGTGTAGGTCACTGTGTTTTCAGAAAGGACACACGTTAATATCTGGCTTCCACACGAGAAATACAGTCCCAGGGGTGCATACGGAGCCCCCAGAAAGAAAGTATTCTTTACAATTGTTGGGATCCCCCAAGTGGGGCCTTCATCAGTCAGGGGACACCAATTGACAGTGCCTCCAGTGGTCCCTCAATGGGTGGCCAGCCACGGGGTTCCCCATTCACTTGCAATCAGTCTAGTCTAGTCCTTGATTTGGGAGAGACCGCCGGAGGGCAGACCGTCCCAACTTGTTCTGTCTGCCCACTCCCCCAGTTGGGTGACATTCGCCTGCCCCATGGGATGATTGAGCAACAGCTATGAGAATGGGGTGGGGCAACATCCAGAGGTGCTGACAGGTATTTTGTATGGGAGATGAAGGAGCTGGGGCCATTCCTGCCTTTCCTATAGACTTCTCAGTAAGGTTAAGGGGAATGGGGACCAAATTATGGTCAGAACTCCCCGGTGGGGACAGCAGATCCAACAGGCCATTAAATTTAAGGTACTTCAACAGTTTGGGAGAGTTGCCCCAGGGCATTTTCTTTTGCGAAGAAGCCTCCAGGAGGGGTTCTGAAAGACAAATCCCATTAATGCCCCTCCCGCCCCAGTTGCTCACCTCTGACCACAAATCTAAGGTACTTCCTCCCCAGGGGCTGGGTCGTTGTCCTTCTGCCGCCATTCCAGCAGATAGAACATCACCCTTTCCCCAATAATCTCCTACTCATACTCCGTCCAGAAGGTTCAGATGCAAGAGTGGCGAGAGCATTTTCATAAAACATATAGAGACCCATTATATCCCCTACTCTGGCCTGTGTGGGCCACCGCAGGAGGACTTGGTGAGCCATGTACTCATCCAGGTGGTCACTATCCTAACGCTCCAAGATCACGGCAACCCAACAAGAGAATCCAGATGACCCAGCCAAAGTTAAGTTTGAACCCCGTAGATCCCCCTTTGGCTATCCTGGGGTTGCTGTCAGGGAAGAAAGCCACATCCTGCCTAGGAAGGGTCCAGATGGAATCCTGAAGTTTCCAAAATAGATCTAAATAACCTCCCAGCCTGATCATTACTCAGGAAGCAGCCAACTAGAGAGGCTTCCTTTCTGGGTGAGCTGCATTCAGTGACCAAACTGCCTCACTAAAGTATGTGGACCAGGGCAGGCACAGTCAGCAAAGAAAGGAGCGGGAGGGAGGGAGGGCGAGAGACAAAAGGAGAGACCCAGCTCGGGCATAGCCACACGTAACATTTGCATCTCCCATATTCCCATCGACAGCACTGACATTCAGGTTACTTTCCAGTTTCCCCGCAACAGAGGGAGGAACTCACTTTATGGACGCAAAGGTCCATCCTGATCGTTTCGGCAGCACGGAGGGAACATTTGCCCTCAAGCAAAAAGCCTCTCCCTCTATCAAGAGAGGAACCCCTGGCTGTTCTGAGATGACAGTTTTCCCATCTTCTACCCATCACGAGGTTACGCCCCTCCCTGGTCCTCCTCATGGGCAACTGGCATCCCACTGCTCATTAGAAACAGCTGTACCCAAACAGCCCAGGTGAGCTTCCCAGGTGGCTGCTTAAGCGGGATACAAAGGTACATTCTAGACTTTCCAGAGCTAAGTATACACGGCGTATCCTTCAAGGAAGGCTCATGATATTAGTTTTTACAGCTGAGTTGATAAGGATGAAGCAACAGGAAAAAAAAAAAAAAAAGAGGCTGACTTCCCCGGCATTCCCCACACTGCTGATGTTGCAAATGAAAAGCTGTGTGATAAGGCAGCTTGGTGTGGGCGTTAAGGTTTGCTGCCCCAGTGGGCCCCTCTGGGGCCAAGGGGCCATATCCCACCTGCCTCGTGTGTCCCACCCCCCCGCCCCCCGCCAGATGCCTAGCGTGATGCAGGCAGACTGGTGGTTAGAACAAGGGGCCTCAGTTAGTCACGAAAGCCTGCGTGGGTGCCTGGCTTTGCAGATGCCAGTGGGACATGATTGGGAGCAGGTTGAAGCAGGCAGGAGCAACATGCCTCATCTCTGTTAGCTCCTAACCAACAATTAGTCTGACCTTTTCCTCAGAAATTACACCAACTGCAACTCTCCCACCGCTGCTTTGCCTAATTTGCTTCACTGCTGGGGGGGAAACAAGTCCTGAAGAAGAATAAAAGCAGCTGCTTTCTTTCGACCATCAAAGGCAGAACTGGATGCTGCGTGGTGATTTTCCAGGCAATTCAAAATTAACTTCAAATTACCAAGAGCTGACTCCCTCCCTGCCTCTCTCTCTCATGCTCGCTTGCTCGCTCTCTGCCTTCAGCCTGACTTTGTTCACAGAGCAGAACTGTTCCCAGCCTCCCTGGGCTCTGCTTTGAAGCCAGCCCATGTTTTTCCACTTCACCCGTCCATCCCTCTGGGCATCCGTGCCCACCCCCGCCCCCTCCGAAGGAATCAAGGAGGAGGCGCAAACACCGAGCTTTTGCTTTTCCCAAGAAGAGGTTCCAAGGTGCCAATGCGCTTCCCGGCCAAAAGACGGGGTCTGGCGTGTGCTTGCTGGAGACTGTAAGGCATCGGCCAGGTAGGGGGGCCTCTGGAGCCTGCCAGGGCTCAGCGTGTCATCCCTGAGTGCGCCCCCTCTGGGGAAGGAGGCAGTGAGGAAGAGAGAGGAGGGAGGCAGAACTGCACTAGAGAGACGGGGCGGACGGGCCATCCTTTTGGGGATGCTCACGTGGAGCCCCTAGTCCTGCTGGAGCCACTGCCGAAGCCACTCCTGCAGGATGTCCTCGCTCACTGCCTCTGCCCTGCGGAGCTCACCTGCTCCCCTTCCTGCACCTTCAGACTCACTGCCTGCCCAGCCCGTGGATCCCAGGCGCACCGAGCCTGCTGTCCCCCTGTTGGAGCTCTGCAGGTATGAGAACCCCATCCGCAGCCCCACACAGCGAGCCGTCTGGATGAGTGTTGTCCCATGCCCCTCTTCCCCTGCCCTGTCTCCTCCCCTAAAAGTCAGCTCCATGACCAAAGGGACCATACAACACTCGGGTGGCCCCAGCGCCTAGCCCAGTCCTCGATGGCTTAGTCACAGAACCACGTAACTGCTTGTAAATTGGATGATAGTTTCCTTCAAATGTGTCAAGCGCTTGTTTTTCCCCTTTAATGACTGAGGGAAATACACACGTTAAGAATGTTTCCAACCTCATCTCTGTTCCTACTTGCCCCGAGCCTGTAGATGGAGTCACCGAGTTTCCCCTCCGAGTCGGACCAAACGGCTGGACCATTTCCGGTGCAATTAAAAATTCTGGGGAGAAGGGGCTTCTCTTTGCCCCCTGCTAACTGACTCCCTTGGAGAAGCTGGGCTAAGCTAGGAGCTCCTGAGTTCCTCCCGCCCCGTGGTGAGTTTGGCTTTGCCGTAACCAGCCTAGCAAGGTCCCAGGCAGCTCTGGGATCCTGAAGACCACGTGAGAACTTTCTTCCAAAGGGCACATCCCACCGCCAGGTCAGGTTGTACAAAGGGAGCTTTGATCAGTTGCAAAGAGCCCCCAGGCTGCAAGAGGGGGCGCCTGGCCCTTTCAACCAGGCCAGACGGATGTGTCCACTAAGAATTTAACTAGGGCAGTCAGGGAAGGCCTAACTGAGGAGGTGACATTGGAGCTGAGGCTTGAATGCAAGACCAGGCCATGGCAGGTTCTGGGGATGGTCATTCCAGGCAGAGGGTACAGCTACTCTGGGGCAAGACTGAGCTTGTTACGTGCAAGGAATCCAGAGAAAGCCGGTGTGGCTAGAAGATGGTGGGCTAGGGAGAAACAGAGGTTGAGGAGGGCGCAGAGAGTGATTGGGAGGGCCCTGTATCCCGTGATAGGGAGTGCAGGCTTCAGGTTCAACAAGAAGCAGTTAAAGCACTTTATACGGGAGGGTGATATTTGGAGGTCATTCTGGCTGTGGTAGGAAGATGGGTGTCAGGGCACCCCGGGGGGTGGGGGGGAGCGGGGTGGGGCAGAAAGACTTGTGAGGAAGCTCTTCCAGTTGACCAAGGAAGGCTTGATGGCTTGGCCCAGAGAGATGGGGATGGAGGGAAGTGGGCAGATTTGGGAGAAATGTTGGAAATGTAGCCTTTACATCCTACTGTGGGGAGGAGTGTGGAGAAGGGAGAAAGGGAAGGACCAAAGGTGACTCCTGCGTTGAGCAGTGGAGTTGGATGGCAGTGCTACTTACCGGGATGGGGACTACTCAGGGAGGTCTCTAGGCAAGGCTTCTAGCTCGCTGTAGGGGACCAACAGCTGGTAGCATTTGCCGTCTCCTCACTATTGTGGTGGCTACCGCTGTGCTCTGCCCAGATCCCCTCTTCAGAGCCAACACACCAACCCTCCGGCTGATGGGAAGCCCACAGCTCATCCCTCATCAGAACCTGCCTTAGACCACAGTGATCCGCCCTCTTACAGGGGCCGGCGGCCAATGACTGGCTGAGGTGTGGACACAAGGCCCAGCCTTCTTACCTCGGTTGGAGACCATTCTGAAGGGCCATCCCACTCCAGAGCCCCCTGTAGGGTGGGCTGGGGCCACGTTCACAGCTGCCCCGTGGGTATGCTTCCCCCTAGCCCCGGCCTGGTCGGCCTCCTCACCTCTTGATTTGTGCACACTTGCTCCCCAGTTTCTCACACAACCCTCTCAGAGCCTGGTTCCAGAAAACCTAATCTAAGACAACTAGTATGATCATCATCATTATCACTAGATCATTTCTTGGGTCCCATCCGATTTGAAAACTCTCTTATGAGGAATTCTGGAATTGCCTCTCAAACTTCTCTCATGCCTATTAGCTGAAGGCCCCCAGCCCCCACATCTCGGTTCACCACCAGCTCCCTGTCCCTTGGAAACAGCTGCCTGTCCTAGATTTGCTGAGACAATGTTCCTTTTTCCTATGCCTTTGTCTGTGGAAGCATATTTGTATAATTCAGATCCTGGATCCTACGCTGAGAAGGGGCAGGTACCCAGGGGGCTCCAAACAAGATACACCAGGGCTCACGGGGGCCCCTTGATAACCCGTGCTCAGCCCCAGCCCCCACGGAGGCTGGGGAATATGAGGACAATAGCCCGATAGCCCCCTTTCCTGTTCAGGCAGACCGGCCCTACAGGTAACAGCTGCAGTCACGTCTATACGGCGTTTGCAAAAACCGTGTATTTGTCTGCACACGTGTGTGTGTGTGTGTGTGTGTCTGATGCTCCCCTGTAACAGAAGGCGCCCGGTGCTGTAGCTGGACAGACGCAAGACCGCTAGACACGGCGCTATGGGTCGTACCCTGTGCGAGTAAGTGCACCCCGTCGAGAAGGCAGTGAGGGGCTGCAGTCCAGCCCGCGGTTTTCTGCCCAGCCAGACACCCCGGTACGGTTTGCTTCTTCCTGGAGGCACCGCCTTCTAATTCTGCTCCCCAAGCCATGCGCCCTGGCACAGGGCCAGTTCTGCCCACAGCAGGTGCTTTGCTCTCATTTGCACAGAGGCCGCAAGTAAATGGAAGCAAGGCGTCCCAGTTATTACACACTCGTCTCTCAGCTCCAAGTCCACCCTGCTCTTCCTACTCGGTGATGCTGGGGCAGGAGCTCTGCAAACCGCACTTCCCCTTCGCTGCCCGCTTCCTGCCGGACCCACTGCCACTGTTGTTGTCATGGCGGGGGGGGGGGGGGGGGCGGGGCGGGGAACTTGGTCTATCCCATGGGCTTCCTCTTCCAGGTGGTATTGCCCCTGCAGTCCCAGGTCATTGCTGCCTACCTCCTTTCTGTCATTGCCTGAGAACCAGCCCCAGCGCATGCCCCTCAGAGGCAGCCCCAGCGCCCCCTCCTCCGAGTCTTCAGCTTCTCCGCCACGCTCTGGTTCTAACAACCCCTGTCTCCTCCTTTGTTCCCCCCACTCAGGGCACCAGCTGCCTTTTTGCATTTACAACCTTCGTGGGTCCTCAACGAGCACTCTGCCTTTCCAGTCCCTCAAGCCTTGTTCCGTGGATCCTCTATGGTAGGATCCCAGGTGCAGCAACTTCCATGGGCTCTGTTTCCTGGCTGGCCACCGTGGATGGCGTAGAGGATGATAACCTCCACCCCCTTTGAGCTGCACACCATCAGACGCCCCGTTTGGTTTTAGGTATTCGTTTTTTTATTCAACAAACATTTATTTCTACTATAATCCCTGTGTAGTCTATATATTATGAAGGATATCATTTTATACACACACACACGTACGTAAATGCTGTTGATACCTCTGGAACATGTATAGCACGTAACCAGGAGAATACACAGAAGGAGGACGGCTGCACGTCGTTCACTCTAGGAATTAGAGGTGTGAGGCGGGGAAGAGTACTTTCCACATCACCTTCTGAGTTTTTTGAAAACAAGCCACTTCTTACTGTTCTACTTGAAAAGCTGATTACCACTCATGAGTTCAGTGCCATCTGAGTGCCAGGCAGAGGGGAGGCCCTGCAGATAGCCAGATGTTTTTACCCTTCACGACTCTCTCCCTGCTCAGCCCAGGCTGACACCACTAACCAGCACCGCTGCATATCTGGGCTTTCTCTTCTCGTCTCAGAGTCAGGGGAACATTCTCAGAAGATCAGAAGTTGATGGCAGAATCCCCAACAGTGGTAGCAGCTCCCAGACTGTGTGACCGCGCTAAGGCAGGTGAGAGGGATCCTTTGCAATGTCATGCGCACGGGGTGGAAAACCTGAAGCAAAGAAAATTTGAGTAGGGAGGGGGGACCTCAGAGCTGATAGAGGACACTCTAGTTGCAGCCCTGTGTGCAACCCAAAACCTTCGTCCCTCCCACCCCTCAAATGGGAACCATGCCATATGAGCAGAACTGACCTCAAGCCCAGCTCCAGGGGTGGGCCTGATTGCTCCAAACCAGCTGAGGCCCCTGCCATGGGGATTGGTTCTGGTAACAGACTTAAGCCTATCAGCTGGAAATCCTGGACTTTTGCTTAACGACGATGAGAAGGGGCACTCTTTCCAGGGGTCGTGCTCAAAATATTTAATAACCTCTAGATCAGACTCTGACCCACTAGAGCCAGCGTGGCTTGATCAGAACAAAACTGGATCTAAGCAATCCGTTTGGTAGCTGTGCTTACATAGCTCTGCCTCCCTCTCCCTGGTTGTGAAACATGTGGCTCCAGTTACTGCTGGCAGCCCTTTTGTGATCATGAGGCTAGCCATCCTGAAGATTAAAAAGGCTACCCAGAGGAGGGCTGAATTAAGAGCCCTGGTCAGACTATCCCAAGGACCACAGTCCTTTATTGTTTAATCCTACTTGTGTGAGGTTTCTCTACCTCATGATTGATGGTTCGGGTGGGTTGGGTGGTTGGTTTTTGCATCCTCTCATCTATTCCCTGACTTCATCCATGGTTAAACTAAGGTCCAGAGCAGGGAAGCGCCTTGCTCAAACTCTTGCAGCACCAGGACCTCAATCTTTTGTCTGGCAGCCCAGCGTGCTTCTAATAAACCATAAAACCTCTTCTACCGCACTGTCGGCAGCCGCTGGGACTCAATAAATGTTTGTTGAATGAATTAATTACTGAACATGAATGGATCAGAGGGAAGGTGCTGGCAGGAACACGGGACAAGCAAGGGTTCGGAGTGAGGGAGGGATGACACGGAGGGGGACAACGAGGAGAAACACCCACGAGTTTATTCTATTTTAGTCACATGAACACATTTGCAGTACAAAAGCCTTCATTAAACTCGAGGCTTTCTGTGGATAAATCTCTGCTTGCCACTATGTCCAGAAACAATAAATATCCAAAGCACAGAAAGCTTTTTGAAGTTTATTGTAAAAATAACTAAGAGGGCTCTACAAAGATCTTCCCATGCCAGATCCAATCAGGGACTTGTGGTTGGGCGGTCTCGGTGTTATGCCCTTGTTCTCGGAACAGAGGGTTTTAAAAGGCGGTCACAGAAAACATAGCTGTTCTAACCTCTGAATTCACATGCATTTAAGGAGCATAGGCCCTGTTCCTGGTGGCTGAGAGTGCAGGATGGACCATCAGAAGACCCTGGGTTCGCGTCTGCCCGTCTCTCAGGAGCTTTGTGGTATCAGGCAGGATGACTGATTCTTCTCAGAACCTGAGTTTTCCTTCTACGTAAAATGGAAATAATATGAGCCCACTATAGTTGACCTCAGGGCCAGATAGCTCAACATTCAGGAATGTAGGGTTTCAGAAAATGTATACGGTGCGTATGAGTACATTATGTAACACCAGCGCGTTCCGAGGAATACCTCGTAATCCAACACACTAATATTTCTGTAGGGAAACATATGAACATTTACAGTAAATAATGAAATAATACAGTAAGTAATTAAGACCATAAATTAACCTCACATCACTTTAGCCTGGGACTTGCCACCAGGTGAGTTATAAAAATCTTCGGCTGTCAGGAGGATTTGGAGTTTGGGAACCAGGGCTCAAGGATTGAGGACCTGAGCCAGCACGTACATCATCGGGCTGTCAGAACTGAGATAAAGCCCCCACCAGCACTCATTTCCAGCCGGTAATAACAGGCAAGAGCCGCGCGTGCTCCGAGGCTGTGGGCTGTTTGTGGCTGGCGTCCTGTCTCCACTCCAGATGCATTTCCAGGAGCTCCCAGGGTTGCACGGACACCCAGCGTGGGATGTCCTCTGAGCCGGGGCCGAGGGAACAGTGTGTCTGTGTGAACAGGTTCTCAGGCCAATATCTCTGGGCTAAGTCGGTCCTGAACCCGCACCTGCAAGGCCAGCCTCGGCACCCACTCCCTCCCCCACTGAGAGCCTTTGAGGCAGAAGCGGAGCTAGGAACGTGATGCTGGGGACCCACTCCATCGTCTGCCTCTCGCTAGCTCCGCAGCCGTTATGAATCTGAGAGAGAAGAACGCACTTTCATTTCCCTCCAAAACACACTGGCTCTGCCCTTGGCGTTGCCCTCCCACTCTCCTATAGCTAACAGCTTGGCCGGTGCTGAGAGGAGAGAGAATACCCAGCTCTGGTCCCAGGTACTGGGACTGGCCCTCTGACAGGTGCAAAAAGCACCCTCAGGCCCTGCTGCTCTAGTTTACACATCCTTGTTTTCTGATCAGGTTGAGCATCTTTCGGACACCGGTGTATCGCTCAGCCCTTTGCCACCCGCTCCCCGTGCAGTGGCCCGGGCCCCTTGGTTGCCCTGTGGAAGTGCAGCTCTCCCGGCGTATCTGACCAGCCGGAGTAGCACAGAACTCTCCCCTCCACTGTTTCGCACACCATGCTTCTGTTCATCCAACCTGACGACCGGGCACTGGGCATGAAGTGCTTGCGGAGTAACGCCCCAAGCTGCCATTCCGCCGAGGCGTCTGATGAGGCTCCATGGAAGTGGCTAATGAGACCCATTTTAAGTTTGGGGCCAAAGGTCCTCCATCACCCAGCGGGCCAGGACAAGGATGGCATGGCAGGGGGAGCGCGGCGAGCCTTGGGGAGCCGTAGCCCCACAGGCACAGTGCACAGTGCGGGGCAGACTGGAGAGCCCTCTGAGGAGGTCCTTCCACGCTGTTCTTCAAGCCACAGCATGTGTGCAGCCTGAGAAGTCTCCAAGCTCGGCACTGGGGTCACCCAGGCCCCCAGGTTAGATCTGTGGTGGGCCCAGGACGAGCATGAGGCACCAGAGGCACCTAGGGTGTCAAACTTAAGGAGGCGGGGGGCTCTCTGTTGAGGGCCAGCCTGCACCTGCACAACCTGGGAGAGAATGCCCCCTCCGAGTTCGCCAGCCTGGGGCCCAGAGTGGAAGGGACCGTCCCCTCGTCTGTGGGAAGCTGAGGAAGAAGTGCTGACTGGAGCCACTCTCCCTCCTTTGTGGCTTTCTGAAGTCACACCTCGGTCCAGTGGTGTCTTTGTAAAGTTCTGTGTCAGCCAGCAGGAAACAGAAACCAGCGCAGCTATTTGAAACAGAAAGGGATAGAATACCAGATTAAAAACAAGGCAAGGCCCAGGGAGGGCCTGGAGGGGCAGCGGGTTCCTGCCCCCGGCCTCCAGTAGCATCAGCGGACACCACAGAGCTGACCACAGGGAGCTGCTGCCTCCGGCTCAGAATCAGGGACTCTGTGTGCTCAGTCCGGGGATCAGAAGCCGGGGTCACAAAGCCATGGCTACTGATTGTCTTGGCTCCAACGAGGCAGCCGCGTAGACACTGAGATGCGGCAGCCGGTGAGCCCACGTGTCCCAACCTTGCTAACCCACAGGCATGGGCTAAATGTGACAGGAAGCTGGCCTCACTTCCGCTTTCACAGCTCAGCTTGGTGACATCTGATGATTGGCAGCACCAAGCTCACTCTCAGAACCCTAGCTGCAAGGGAGTCTGGGAAATGTGGGTTGTTTTGTTTTGCTTTGTTTATCCTTCCAACCTCTGGGGCTGAGGAAGATGCCCTAGAAGGGGACAGTAGATGCTGAGGGCCCAACTTGAGTCCCCAGTTAAAAGGCCCTGCGGAGGTGAGAGGAGAAGCTAGGGGAGCTTGCCCTGATGATTTGAGGTGCTCAGCATGGGCTGACCCGGGCAGGGACCACCGACAGTGCCCTGTCCCCACCAGCTGCTCACACTGCCCCGGGAGGCCACGGGGACTCACCGACAACCCCCTGCATGGAGGAGTAGACAGCCCAGGGCAGTGCGTGACTGAGTCACACCTCCTTCGGCCCCCACCCCAGACTCTGGAATGTCTCGGGCCTGAGAGTGCAAACGTGTGATTGATCTCAGGAATCGGCCTTCCTTGAATTCCCAGTAGTCCTATTACTGCAACTGCATCTAGAATCTCCTAGTGAATTTGGGTCTGCCTCAGATTCTCTCCTTTGTTTTACCTAAGTGCTCTTCCAGTATCTCCGGCACCAGGATTTGGAAATAAGTTGGCACCTGGCCTCATCATGCGGTGGAATATGTGTGGTGTCCCGGCTGTCAGTGGAGCTCCGCAGCCAACCTTAAAATCTAGATCAGTGTGGCTGAAATCATGGATCCTTGCGTTATGGGGGTGCAGGGTTTCCCCTAGACTTCCCCTGGTTCCTGGGGGGCTGGGCCTGCCTCTGCCTGCAGGCCTCCCTGCCGCTGCCCCTCTGCTTCCTGCTGCTCGAGATGCTGCCCCTGGGAAGCCCCCATCTCCCCGGGCTGCACACGCGGCCCCCCAAAGCAGCGGCTGGGAGAGATGTCCTAATACGGTTCTATGGTTCTGAGCACACGGCATGACAAGCATCCCAGAGCCACACTCATCTTCTTTTTCTTTTCATTTAGAAAAGTGGAAAAGTAATACAGAGCCACACTCCGACTCCTTAGGAGCCCCCCCTGACTCCTCCCCGCCGCACCGTACATTTCCACGGGTTCTGCCACCCCCAAAAGTACCCAGCATCTCGCCGTCTTATCAACAACTCTCTCTCTTTTTCTCTTTTTTTGTCTTCTCTTTTGTTTTCCTACCCAGCCCCTTCAGAAGCAAAAGTTAAAAGTTTTCCATTTTTGGGCGCCTGGGTGGCTCAGTCGGTTAAGCGACTGCCTTCGGCTCAGGTCATGATCCTGGAGTCCCTGGATCGAGTCCCGCATCGGGCTCCCTGCTCGGCAGGGAGCCTGCTTCTGCCTCTGACCCTCCCCCCTCTCATGTGCTCTCTCTCTCTCATTCTCTCTGTCTCAAATAAATAAATAAAATCTTTAAAAAAAAAAAAATTAAACAGAAAAGTTTTCCATTTTTGTTATTTGGGGGTCGAGCTGACAACTTTGCCTTCAGGGTCTCTCTCCAGTCCAGTGGCTCATCAAGGACATTTCTCAAAGACAGTGCCTATTCCCCAGGGAATTTTGGTGGCAGCTGTTAGGGTAGTAAATGTTTTGCCTCATTGCATGTGTGTACAATTTTATATATGTAGATAAATATTTTACGTATAGCCACAAAGCCATGTATCTCGATGTCTTCGTCTGTAGACAAACCATACCTGAGCAGTTCTTTTGGGGGCAACGATTTAAATGATGTGCTAATAATACTCAGATCTTCATAAAACTCTGAAATGACTTGGCCTCTCCTCCCCAGCTCCCCTTCGTCCCTTCCCCTTTACCTTTCCACAGGCGCAGCCCCAGCCCAGGCGGGCCACACCCACGTTAGGTGTAAATCACGGGAGAAGCCGACAGCTGCGCCTGGCCCCGTGGGCATCCTCAGGAATGCAGAGGCTGTGGCTCATAAGGGCCATGAGGTCCGGCCTCTCCCTGGCCTGTGACTTGTGTTTTTTCTAGATAAGTCGGTCAGGAAGGGGCTGTTAAATCAATCAAGCGGATGTGTCAGTGATACACTGAAGAAAGTTGTAGAGCTCCACGTCCTTCACACACACTGCCCCAGACTCCTGCCTTCAGACATACGTCTCTGTCGGGAGCTCTCGACCACAACACTGTCGACATTTGGGCCAGATAACTGGGCTGTCCCGTGTATCACTGGATATTTAGCAGCATCCCCGGCCTCTATCCACTTGATGATAGTAGCATTCTCCATCCCCCAGCCGGGACAGCCAAAAATGTTCCCAGATATTGCCAAATGTCCCCTGGGAAGCAAAACGGGCCCCTAGTTGAGATCCAGTGCTCCGTGTGACACATACTGTGTATCCAGAAATGTATATATACATACAAACAATTAAATATTTATATGCCCTTATTTTAAGTTGGCATCTGGTATAAACTTTTCATTCAATCAGCATATGCACAAAACAGAAATGTAACATATTTCCTTCCTTTTCTCCTAAAAATCAATGTCATCTGTGATAATAGTGACATTTGCAGTGATTAAATAAATATAAGCATCTTATATCTTTCTGTAAAGTTGGCATTTACCTTACCCAGCAATGACAAGTGGTCTTGGAGATCCTTAATTTATTTCCTGCGGTCCTTCCCATCATGACTCCCGACTCCTGGAGCTCTGAGAACCCAGATGGACAAATCCAGTGTCCAATACCCTGTACGTTTTTCTCTCTCCAGCCACGACATCCCAGAGATCCCCATGCAAACCAGTAAAAAAAAAAAAAAGAAGAAGAAGAAGAAGAAGAAGAAGAAGAAGACAAGTCGAAGCGCAGGGAATCCCCATTACACAAGGTTACTTTCTAAATCGGCCCCAATCCAGTATATTAGACAGGAGAGGCAAGAATGCGATGCAGTAACAAATAGCCATTTTATAGAGGTGGAAAATAAGACTTACAAAACTGAAGTGATTTTTCTACCCTGTGCAACTATTAAGTGGCAGAACTGGGGCCCTGACTCCAAAACTGGTTCTTCCTGACCCCCTGCAAGAACTTTGGAAGGCCTCGGGGAACTGAGAATATCCCTGATGCCACAGCAGGATGATCGTACTTCCCACACCTCTGGACGTTTTTTTAAAGGTGCCTTTGCCTTTAGGCTTGTTATTAGGATTGTTATATCAGGAATGCGAGGTGTGAAGAGAAACAGTCAACTCTTTTCATTTCAAAACAGGTTTTTGGTACTCAGAGCAGAGACAAGTTCTTGAACGCTAAGGCTTTTGATTAGCAGGAACTGCTTTTAAGTTCTAAATGCCTAATTTTTAGCATCAGAAGCAAAGCTCTGAAGGAAATGGGGCATACAATGTGGATTGGAAAAAGGAAAGACGGAAGCCAGACTGCCATAAGGTCAGAGGCTACCTATGGATATGGAAGGTGGGTGGGGATGGGCGGGAGCAGAGAGGAGAGCAGGACAGGGCTCTGCCGAGGTGCGAGGCTGGGAGACGGAGCCACATTCCTGAATCTTCTTGACGTTCAAATCTCAGTGGGAGAGGAAATAACAGAACGAGAGTCTCTGACAAGTTCGAGGAATAAAAAAGGAGGAGGCTTTGGATGAGAGCAAACTTTGGAGGAGGACAACTGTCCAGTGGAGGATCCCAGACGTGTGGACCCAGACTGGTGCGGAGAACAGATGGGCGTCTCCACGCCTGTAGAGAACAGCGGGGCTACCTGAGAGGCAGAGACTCCCAGGGGACCCTCGACAATAGGAGAGGATGTCCTGTGGGGTCAGATAAGGACACAGTTGTGTCCCAGCCCACGTCAACAAAGAAGGGAAGAACTGTCCAAAGACCAGACTGGATAGCAAATCTCAGTAGACACCAGGGGAAACAGATGGTGACAAGTGTGCCTTACCAGGGCAAGGATGCAGCAATGGATGACAGTGGGGATGGAGAACCACATGCCCAGCAAATAGCCAGAGACTCCTTCTGATTGGCCCAGCTGGTGTCACGTGGCCGAGCCCACTGAACCAATCCCCGTGGCCAGAGGAGGCTTGTTTTGTACATCTGGTTGGTTGAGACTTGCTTTGTACATCCACTCCAAGGGCTGTGGCTGAGTCTCAACCAGACCTGTGGACCGAAGTGAGGGAGGGTAGAACCCTAAATAAAACTGGGGCTGTTATTAGATGGACAAATGGGCCCTAGAGAGATGAACAAGTTTCCACGAAAGAAGGTATTTGAAAAAAAAGTCTCAGGGGGAGGCAAATATTATGGTTGCTTAGTAAGCCTGCGTTCTCAGTGTCCTCCTTGGGTCCACATTATCCCTAAGGGGAGCAGGTGCTTTACTCCATTTTCCCTTGGAACACTGAGACATACAATGGAGAAGTAGATCTGTCAGATTGGCCCAGATGAGATGTTGTATTCATCCACAGGCCGACTTCCCCTTGAAGACAAGCCAGATGAGGACAGACTTATCCTGGGTGAATGCGGACTCTGACACCAACCCGCCAGGACCTCACACAGGAAGGCTTTGGTTGGGAGACCAGGACAGGAGGCCTGTTTCAGTCAGGGCTGAAGCTATCATGTCTGATCTTGGGAAGGCCAGCTCTGTGGCCCCAAGAGGAAAGAGAAAGGGCAGTGGGGCAGTGCCCACATCTCTCTCTCCTGATTGCCTGGGCTCATACTCATTGGTCACCTAGCCAGTGTCCTAATCACCGAGGCTCACGGAAATGAGCAAAATTGCCCGAGGACACATTACTTTTACTAGAACCATGATTCGAACCCATAGTTATGGGGTTCTTTGCACAGCGGCTATTGCCTGGGGCATCATCCAGCCCCAGAATCTCAACCCTACTCAATTTTATGGAATGCTGTAGGGATGCCCCCTCGCCCCACGCAGATGAGGAAAAGGAAGCTATGGCAGGCTGCCCAGTGTCACATAGCGGAGTGGTAGAGCCAGCTGGTCCCAGGAGAACCCAGTCTTTCTCCTGCATGGCCCGGCGCTCTGTCCTTTGCCGATGACTTTTCCAGCATCCCGGGCCCTGCATCCTACGTGGGCCAGCCATCTAGGGTACTGGTCTGGAAGTAGACATGAAGCCACAAGCCAGGTGTTGGCCTTTCTATGTCCCCATCACAGTGCCAGATCCCAGGGCTGACACACGCATATCTGAACGTACTCCTTGGAAGAATGAACCCGGTCTCCATCCTCTTGACCCAAAGTGTGGCCTATGGACGAGCAGCGTTAGCATCACCTGGCCCCTTTTAGAAATGCAACATCTCAGGTCCTTCCCAGAATCAGAATCTTTATTTTGACAAGATCCCCGGGGATTCTTCTGCATATTTCAGTTTGAGAAGTGCTGATCTGCACACCTTCTGAGCACTGGGACTTTTGCCAGCCTCCGAGGTTTCTGACTCACAGAATGTTCCTGCACTTTGCTGCTGCCATAAATACCCTCCTGACTGCCCCAGTGGGTTTACACTTGATGGTTCCCAGAAACACCAGGTCCTTGTGTACATGAAGATGCTGCTGACTTTCCAGTTTCCAAGGAAGGGAGATCGAAAAGCCACGCTCCTTTGTTGTCATCAACGGCCAGAAAAGGAGGCCCACAGAGGCATCTTGAATTGAGTTGAGTTCCTGCTTCTGATCCTCCCTCATCTCCTGACTGATGCCTGCTTGCCTTTCCCCGAAAATACTGTGTTTGTAAACAAACCCACATGTGAACCTATCAGGGAAGTCCGGGCAGGAGCCCTGCATTTGCCGGGACTCAGCATCTGTCTTTTTGTGAAAGCTGCCCTCCTAGATAGAGACCTGCCTTCCCACTTTCACTCTGGTCTTCTCCCCCAGTGCAATTTCGTTTTTGTTTTTTTTTTAAACAGATACTAGTCCCCATTTTTTGGTAAATGTAAAATCCTCGTTTCTCTTCTCTTTCCTCCTTCTCAACGGAGTTTCTAACAACTGGTACACACATATTATGGAGAATAGCTGGTATCAGTCTTATAAAATCTTGGTGAAAAATATGAAAAAAATAGAAAAACTTTAATCTTCTCACTATTTAGCACAAAACTCCAATGGTAGGAATATTTACTTTCTTTCTTTCTTTTTATAGTAGCAAGTCTTTTTTTTTTTTTAAGATTTTTTATTTATTTATTTGGCGGAGAGGGAGAGAGAGCACAAGCAGGGGGAGCGGCAGAGGGAGAGGGAGAAGCAGGCTCCCCGCCGAGCAGGGAGCCCGACGCGGGACTCGATCCCGGGACTCCGGGATCATGACCTGAGCCGAAGGCAGTCGCTTAAC
>NC_138377.1:97221676-97279480 GCF_054177405.1 Leptonychotes weddellii | reverse complement strand
TATTTGAGAGAGAGAATGAGAGAGAGAGAGCATGAGAGGGGGGAGGGTCAGAGGGAGAGCAGACTCCCCGCCGAGCAGGGAGCCCGACGCGGGACTCGATCCCGGGACTCCAGGATCATGACCTGAGCCAAAGGCAGTCGCTTAACCGACTGAGCCACCCAGGCGCCCTGGTAGGAATACTTTTTAACTCCTCAACAAGGGAATGTTCCATCTGTACCATGAGTCCGTGGAAGTATTCAGATGTCTGTTGACATTGCTTGGAGGGTAGGCCGATGAGATGGGTAGGAGAAGGCAGGCCCATTGGACCATATGTGCTATCATCGAAAAATTAAAATTAAAAACAAAACAAAGCACGGTGCCCCTTCGTTGTGTCTTTATTTTTTGTTCATGGGATTTAACATAAAATACTGCTGACCCAGCTGAAATCTTCAGAATCTGAAGTCGACATCAGATCTCCATGCACCATATTTTTGACTTGCAAATGCCTTCCAAGAATAGCTGGAGTGTCCTTATTAAGCCCGGCTTGTGATGCATCCGTACTTCGCGCCGTCTGCTCCAGCACTGTATAATTCATGGGCTTGCCTTACGAAGTTCGGGAGGGATCGAAACCGTGACCAGCCCGTGAACTCAAACTGACACTTCCATTATTTTAAAAGGAACACAGTGCAGGCTGACACCTGACCCATGGCTCAGCCCCATCCAGCCCGGATGCTGAACAGGCTTTACTTAAGCCAGGTCCCAAGTCTGTCTGTCCATATGGACTCTGCGGCCATGGGATTCGGCGAAGGGGCACGTACTCCCAGCTGACGCTGGGTCATGACTTGCCATCCCTGTGATCATGGACAGCACAGAAAGCCAGCCTGTGGGCCCGTGGTATGTAGAGTTGAATTTCGTTAATTTCAGCAAGAGACGGCAAGGCTCGTCATGATGATCATCACCGTAGTTACCGTAGGTGAGCTCTTACGCCTGCCGGGCCCTGGACCCATTATCTCCTTTAAGCCACACAGCAAAGTAGGATTTATTATCCCATTTTACAGAGGAAGAAACATTTTAGGTCCAGAGGCTGGCCTAAAACCACATCGATAATGACCAGAAAAGCCTGGATTCACACTGTTGGGTCTGTTGGGCTCCAAAGCCGATGTTCTTAGTCTCTGTTCCCCAAAAGGGGGTGCGTAACCCCCAGGGCTGGGCACGGCAATTGGCCCATGGGAAATAAAAACATCTGTACTTGTGCATTTTCATTGTACACATAACATAGTATTACATTTGAACCTGCATAATGAATAAAAAAATACATACGCATATATTGGTAGCTGATTTTTTTTCCTGGATAGTGAGGCCGAAGTTGAAATGTTTAGAGTCACTGCTCTTGGCTCCTCCCTACACTGACCCCTGCCCAGGGGCTCCAAGAACAAACTCTAGGCAGCCAGGCTGGCCCTCTCTCCTCACGACCCTTTCTGAGATCCTCATCTGAGACTCGGCAAGCTTAACTTCTCCAGCCTGCCCACCCTACCTGGCAAGCCAAGAAACTGATGGATAGGAACTCAAAGACCACTTGTTTTTGTTTGTTTGTTTGTTTGTTTAAGATTTATTTATTTGAGAGAGAGAGCACACAAAAGGAGAGGGAGAAGCAAACTCCTCGCTGAGCAGGGAGCCCGATGCAGGGCTCGATCCCGGGATCCTGAGATCATGACCTGAGCCGAAGGCAGACGCTTAACCTACTGAACCACCCAGGCGCCCCCCAAAGACCACTTCTAATTTGCAGTGTGACCTCCAGCCAGCCAGGGCACCACCCTGGGCCTCAGCTCCTCATCTGTTGGCCTTTGTTATAGCGATATATTACTATTACTTACTACGGCCCCATTAGGACTTATGGTCTTGATTCAGGAGCCTGAGGCTCCATTCCCAGGTGGAAATGTGACCTCTTCGTGCACTGTTGCAGGAGCCTGATCCAAATTCAAGCCAGGGGGACACACTCCTGCTGCTGTCCCTCCAGCCGGTGGTGTCATCTGGCCTGTGAGGCTTCCTGTCTCTGGGTCTCAGGAACCTTCATCTGTGCAGGGAGTGGGCCTGGTCCCGCTGCGGCTTATGCAGGGGATCTAACGAGCTGAGTGTCATGAACACCCCTGGACGGTCAGAAGAATTTTCTAAATGAGCCTCATATTCCTCTGCTCCCGCCATCACTTATCCAGCCGGGCCAGATGACGGGGCCTGCCATTCCTGTAGAGGAGACTTACCGAGCCCCTCTGGAGCTAGACACTGGGGTCCCAGCACTGATGAAAAACCCACAGTCTCTGTGGGGAGGTTTCCAAGGTAGTGGGGGAGACAGAAAGGAGCAAGAAACGATCAAATGAGGATAATTCCGCCTGGAGATCATAAAATAGGACCACCCCCACCACCCCCCCCCCGCGGGGAATGGACGCCCGCAGATAAAAAAGAACGTCCTTCGTCAAGATCAGGCTCAGAGCCTCACACGGCGGTGTATATAGAGAGATATGGAAGCAGCAGTTTAGGAAAGAATCTCTGACCCCTCCACACCTCTCTCCACATAACGATTGAGTGCAAAGAAGAAAACCCACAGCTCCCAGCACTCCTGCCTCAGATGGGCCCAAACTTCCCTTTGAGAGGTCAGCTTGGTTTGAGCACCCAAGGGAGCCACTGCCACCTGAGACCAAGGATGGGGGAACTAGCCAGAAGCCCAGATCGTGCAGACAGGCCGTGCCCGTCACACCTCCTGATGGCTGACTTGAGTGGCTTTGTCTCCCTCCCCCCACCCCCTCTTCCACCCTGCCTGGGGGTTTGGCTGCCACCATCCTGGGGATTGAGATGCCACCGGCCTCAGTCTACAGCAAATCTGCAGGGCGGTGCTCTGGTCCCCTTGGCAACCGCCCACCACACCCCTGGCTGTGAAGCCAGGAGACCATCTCCAGGGCTCCTCCGCAGCTCCCGGCAGGCCAGGGGGAGGCCAGCACCTTCGCTGAGTTCCCTGCCTCCCTCTGGGTGTCTGGAGGCACCAAGGAGCCCCGCCTGGCTTGCAGGGTGAACAGCTGGGAGGCAGGACAGGGTCATACTAGCCACCCACAGCTAGTGACACAAAGACAAACAGGCCCCTGGGTGCCCAGAGCTAGAGCACGGGGCGCAGAGGAGGCAGGCTCCCTCCAGGACGGGAGGGCCAGGTCACAGCCAGGAGTGGGGGGCACCCAGTGCATGCTGGGAGCTGATGAGAGCAGTAGCTCTTCTGTATTGTGCATCCGCTCTGGGCCATGCTTGAAACTCACAGCTCATCTCCTCCCCGACACATCCCGCGGTGAGCCAGAGACTGGGGGTTATTACCCCCACCATGTTAGAGATGAAAACGCTAAGGCTCTGAGTGGAAAATTGAGAACCCAAGGTCACGGTGCTAAGAAGTGACAGATGAGCAATTTGAACCCCGCCTGCTTGCACCAGGGCCCGTGACCCCTCTGCCTTCTCAAGGCCTTGAGTCTTTGCTGACTGCCCCCGGGGCCAGGCCGCGGGTCTGCAGAATCTCTGAAGTCGGTGGGCTTAGAGCTGAGTTGCAGAGACAAGCACCCAGGAATCAATTCTAGAATAACAAACCATGGGGTTGACTAAGTGAGAAAAGCTCATTGGACTTGGGAGTTAGCCAGCCCTGGGTTTGGGCCCGAGCCTTCTGAACCTTGACATCCTCATCTGTACAAGGAGCCCTACACAGGGTGGTGCAGAGGGACCCCATGAGTACCCGCGCAGTACTTGGCAATGAGTGAGCATCTCATGAATGTTTCCTTCCTTCTTTTCTTTTTTTGTCCCTCGAAATAAGTTCATTAAGACTTTGGAGAATGCAACACTCCCGGCGGGCTTCCTGGAGGAGCCGACCCGTGGGCCCCCACTGGACCTGTGGCATCTGATCTCAGGAGAGATGAAGATGTAATTATTTGCCCAGTGTGTCACTGTTCTGAGCTTCAGCTTCTTCATCTGTAGAGCGGGGCTAATCACAACTACTTTATAAATAATCATGCACATGAAGGTACCAGCAGAGTGTCCTGGAAGAGAACAAGAGCCCAGAGATTGGCGTTCTGGGCAGAGCTCTGCCCCCCTGTGGCGTGACCCTGGGCAGACTTCGTTTCCTCTTCTACAAAATGGGGAATGTTAAGTCGCCGGGTGAGTCCAGTGGCCTCCCTGGGACTCCTGCTTCCTCAGGAGTTAAATGGCTTGCTTGTAGCTCTTCGAGGTTTCTTCTCGTGTCTAGAGCCCCCTGAGGCTTCGGTTCTAAGCTAGGGCCCACCCTGTCCCAACGGCCTCCCCACCCAACATATGCCAACGAAGACCCCGCAGCCCTGGGGAACAGCATTCGGGGCCAGGGTGGAAAAGGAAATGCTTCTGGGCCATTTCCTGTTCCCCGAGGGCCTTCAAGAGAAACAAACAAACAAAAAAGGGACCAAGAGCAAAGAAGAAATTTGCCTTGGAAAACAAAATCACAAGACATAAACTCTCCCAGCTAGCCGAGGGCAGGGCAGCCCTGTCACCTGCAGAGGGGACTCAGCACACTTGCTGCCTGTGCCCGGGGCACGGCCGGCCAGGATGTTGGTGGAGACAAGCCCCAGGCAAGGTAGGGTGCTCTGACCACGTGCCAGGTCACACACAGGGGAGCAAATGTCTATTTCTGACCAATGATTAAGAGCTAGTGGCAGGTAACAAAGCCAAGTGAGGAACCACAGATGGGCCCTGGGCTCCTAGGCATACAAAGTCTCCCCGTTCTTACGTTTCCCACTTCCGGGGTACATTTTTCTCAACAAGCCACCCACATCCCCACCCTCACTCAGGGGCCAGCTAAACCCCATCCTTCCTAGACAGGGGTCTACAGCTCACACACCTTCAGTGGGGCTGTGGGGTGGGGCGGTCTGCCAAGGTTCAGGGCTCAGGGTGCTCAGCTCTGAGTCCTTGCTGCTGGCTGGAGGGCTCCTCAGAGTAAAGGTGTGGAGAATGGCAGCAGAACTCCCTAGTCTCTAGAATGGAGCTCTGCTTCGCAGGAAGTTTCCTCCAGGGTCCCTCCCATCATCTCTTCCAGGGTGACCTTCATCAGGAGGATGGTTGGGCAGGAGCCAGCTGATAGGGCTGCACACCCCAGCCTGACTGCACCTCTCTCCCTCCCCCCGCTTTCTTCCTTTCCACTCTCCCCGCCCCCGATAGACACTAACCAAGCACCTAATGCAGGCCAGCCCTGTCTGACTACATACACGGTGGTAACTGAGGCACAGCTGTCTTGTGCTCTAACCCCACACTCTGGCCCGCTCTCCTCCCGAAGCAAGGGGCCTATGGAGGGCAAGAGCAGAAAGGGCTCCTCCGCCGTGAGCCTGACCACCACCCCCATTTCACAGATGTGGTCACTGAGGGCCAGGAAGGAGCTTGGCTCAAGGGCGCCCCTCTTGAGAACAAGCCTTACGCCTTGCAGGATGGAGAGGGCCCCGTGGGGGTCCGTAGACGCCATGCAGTGGATGTCCCTGGGGCACCTGCCGTGCACGCAGCCCTGCGTCAGCCCGTGGGGACATGTGGGGAGTCAGGCCTGACCTGGGGGTGGGGGGCTGCAAACACACACAGAGCTGCCTCACTCCGCGGGCTGCTGCAGGGGCTGGGGAGGGTGAGGCAGAAGCCTGGGCTCCCTTGCCTGAGGGGCTGTCCCGGCCGGGCTTGAGGAAGGCCCACCCACCTTCACATCTCGGAGACCGCGAGGGTACCTTGGCTCACTGCTCCCATCCCACATGTTGACTCGGAGCCAGGAGCGGATGGGGTGGGGGGTGCCCTCTGCCTCCGCGTCGTTGCTCCTGAGCTGACAGACAGAAAGACAGGGAGGTTGGCACCCGAGACACCTCTCTGAGCCACTGGCCTTTCACTCTCTGCCCCGGCCTGTCTGTCTGCCCCACCTCTAGCATCCTCCCTCTCCCAGCACCCTCGCTTCTGCCCCACCCTGGACTCCAGTCATTCAGGGACCAAAGGAACGGAACGTTAGCTGTGGCATTTCAGGACAGCAGGGCAGAAGAGGGGGTTGGGGATAGAGCGAGACTCGCAGGGTCATCCCTCACACGGCAGGAGTGATGGTGAGTGTCCCAGCGCTGAGGCCCAGAGAGGTGCCACACCTCGGCCAAAGTCACACAGCACGAAGGGGCAGTGCTTGGCCCAGAGTCCGGGTCTGTACCATCGTCTCAGACTCCATCGACTCCTCCGAGTGGGTGGCCCCCCGCTGGCTCCACTCCCTGCCCGGATGTCCAGGCCTCCTGCTGTTCCTGCAGCTTGGAGAGAGAGCCTGGTGGGGGTGGGGGTGGGGGGAATTGGTGCAGAGGAGAAAACAGAAAGTGCCAGCTGATTCATATTTCTAAATGTCATGTTATTCCAGGAGCATTCTCACTTTGCCACCACCTTCATCCACCCCCCGCTTGCCATCTTGAAGGAGGGCTGCGGGGCGGCCAGGGGAGGTGGGGGTGCTGTGAGACCAGGGTCTGGGGGGCTGCGCCCCCGCCCTGCCCCCTGGATGAGCGGAGGGGTGGGCACTGTGCTGGGAGCCTGGGTTCAAGCTCTGGCTGTGGAATCAGGTGCCGTGGGGCCCTGAGCCTGGCTACACCTCCTTTGTGCGCTGCCCTAGGCAAAAAGGGGGGCGTGCTTCCCAAGACGGGCTGCATATCAGATTTGCCTCAAAAGAAAACAGACTCTCTCGGACTACAGCCCTAGAGATTCTGATTCAGGAAGTCAGAGGTGAGGCTGGGAGTCCATATTCGATCCGTATTCCCTAACCCCTGCCCAACCTGGTGGTTCTGGTACAACCTGTCTACAGAGGGGTGCTTGGAAAGCTCCCAGCAACACGCTTCCATCCAGATTCCTGTTTGTCTTCGGTACTTACTTACCTCCTCCCGAAGGCCCTCCCTGGTTTACCCACCCCATCTGCCACCTCCAATGCTCATCATTCCTGGCCCTGCCTCCTCACCCACGCTCATCTTATTGCTCCCAAAAGACATTTCATCATTTGTGCCTGTGTCTGTGTGTGTGTCCTGTGTGGGTTCAGTGAGGTGAACCTCCCACGCAGCATCGAGAATGGTGCTCAGCCCTGGAGCCAGCGAGTCCCAAGCTCGTGGCCCCTGTGAACTCCCCCGAGGTGAACTGTGCAAGCACTTATTGCAGGGCTTGGTGGAAGGGGGCGATCAGAGGCCGCGAAAGGACAGCTGGATTAATGCTGGAAGGTTCCCGGAGGCCCCCTGACTCTTCCTGGGTGGCCATGGGAGATTTGAACACCTGCCCCCGGTGTGTGCCTGGAGGCAGAGGACTCGGGCAAGCATGGGTCCTCCACAAAGACTAGGTGTTGCTCAGAGTTCTCTGGAACCTTTCAAATGATGCCAGGTGCTGTCCTGCAGGAAACGGAATTCCCAGGAAACAGAATTCCCCACAAACGGTTCAATGGGAGGGGCAGGAATGGAAGGGCTGCTGACAGAGGCGGATGGGGGCAGGGGGATCCGAAGGGGTCCCGAGGCTCTGCGATGCCAGGCGGCCCTGGAGCCCCACACCTAAAGAGGCAGGGGCAGATGGCATTGTCAGAGCCCAGTGGGAGCTGGGGCTATGGAACAGGGGCCGCCCCTCCACCCCCCCAGAGCGCCGTCACAGAGGGAGGTGGCCATTCCCAGGGCCATAGCATCACGGCGGTGGGGCGGGGGAGATCCATCTTTCTCCTCCCACCTTCCCTTTTCATTCTGGTACCTTCCATTGGCCAAGCCCAGGCGGCAGCCAGAGGCCCCAGCAGCCCCTAGTGGTCCCCTCCTCGGGCGCAGAGAAGGGCAGGGAGAGTTTTGTAGGTTGTAGAGTGGGTAGGAGGCAAGCGGAGAATAACCAGCTACTCGGGCAGCCCGGCAGTCTCCCAGCTCCTCCACACCCCCGCCCACCTTCTCTGCTCCGGCGGGGCTGGGGAGGGCGGGGTGGGGGGGTGCCTGACACCGTCGTCGGAAGACCGGCTTTCAGCCCCATCACAGCCACCAGCACACAGGACCATTGCAGGAAGTCAGCTCCCCGCTTCGGGCCCTGCTCTCCTCATCTGTAAACCCCAGGGGCGAAGCTAGCCATCCCTTTCCAGTCCTGACCTGAGGTTTTCCTCCCCTGCCTTTTCGAGAATAGAGCCCCGCTCGGCGGCAGGAAAATGG
Organism: Leptonychotes weddellii; assembly: GCF_054177405.1. Lineage (NCBI taxonomy): Eukaryota > Metazoa > Chordata > Mammalia > Carnivora > Phocidae > Leptonychotes > Leptonychotes weddellii. The sequence goes on along the minus strand of NC_138377.1, from coordinate 97,271,306 downwards.
GCTTGGAGAAGCAGGAAGCTTAGCAAATGGAAAATTAATTCTGGACGGTAAAGAGCAGAGGCTGTTGTTTGTGATGTATAACTTACTCTTTGTGTCAAACTGTGTACTGTGAATATCAGTGGGATGGCAAGAAAACCGAGATCTATTGCTTCGAGTTTAATCTGTTCCCCATGTTGGAGCAGGGAAGGGGGGGGGGAGGAAGACTACGACTTTAATCACAGGCCCAACTCGAGATGTCAAGCTGCTCTCGGGTGTGTTAGTCAAATGATGTTGTATTACAGGCTTCCCAGACAGCGCCCCACACTGCAGCTTTATCTGCCGAGCCGCAAATTAGCACACCTCCTTTACGCTCTTCAGGTAAAACCAGTAATTTAGCTGAAAAACACACACGCACGCACACAGAGCTTGTGGGGGGGGGGGGTGGCGCTTAGGAGAGGGGGTTGCTCCCCTTGAGCAGGGAATAGCTAAAAACACGCAAACCGGAATGAAATGACACTCGGCGGCACCTCCTGTCATTAGTGCGTGGGCTCCTGGTGCAAGCCCCGAAGCCGGCCCACCTTCCCTGCTACCTGCCTCCGTGCCTCCCCCCACCCACCCCTTTTTGCCATGAACCGTAAATTACATGCTGACACCTTTAATTTGTGCAAAGTATGCCTGGCTGCGCCTGGCATCAGCAGCCGGCTGCTATAATAAGGTCAATCTATATTCATTGTCGCAGCAGTTGATGTGCCAGATAACACAGGGAGGCAGCACTGTGGTGGCTTCTCCGGGCTGGGGGGAGGGGGTGCCCACTGCCGCTCAGCACGGCCTGGCCAGTTGGTTCATCACTTATGCATGGCATGAGCGATGTTATGATTTAGCTAATCACCATCAGGTATTCATCCTACTGCCGCCTGGAGACAGCCACGGTGCCTGCCTGCCTGCCCGAGCCGGGGAGGGAGGCCCCCACCCGCAAACACCACGGAGAGACCGCTTGGTGGGTCTGACTCTCCTTGCCAGGCTGTGGTCCCCGGTAGTTTATGACTCAGGACTACAGAGCCCCTAGCCTGGTGGAGGAGAAGATGCCGTCGGCGGCGCCCCCCGGGGGGCAGGGGTGCGGGTGTGGAATGCCCCTGGATCCTGAGGCCCAACCAAGGGTGGGTGTCTCAGTGATGGGTCACACAGCATGAGCCCAGGCACTGGAGTCATAGGGTTCTGGATTCTAATCCCGGCTCTACCTCTTGCAAGCTGTGAGAGCTTCGACGAGTCGCTTAACCTCTCTGGGCTGAATGGAGAAAGAATTCCAATCCTGACAGGGGGAGTGTAAGGATACAAGCAGATGAATGCAGTTGCTGGTGGGGTCTGCACGGAGGAGGCCCTCGGTCAACGAGCTCCCATTACTCAGAGCCCTAGTGGGCCCATCACAGGTGCTGTTGGGTGAATGTCTGCTTTCAGGTAGGGAATTCAGACCCAAAAGTTGGCTAAAGGATGGGGCTGGCACCAATGGCTGAGCCACTTGGTTGAGATACTTCCCAGATCCTGAAATGTTTATGCTGAAGAAGCATGAATCCATGGCTGGGGAGGGTCACAGGGGCAGAAGTGAACCAAGCAGTCAGCCTCAAACAGACTGGAGGCCACAGACAAAGCACAGGCTTATGGGGGTGAAGGGACGTGGAGAGGGGCCAGCCGGACCCTTCCTGCCAGTGATGGCAAATGGAAGACAGAAAGGAAACGGATCCATCCAAAGAGGTCCGGGCAGTGAGCTGGGGTCCCAGCGGACTTCTGCCTTTGTAGTCTTGCCCGCTGCCCCTCAGGACAAATGACCATCAGTCTCCTGGGGGCTGCCCTTGGGATGACAGGGCGCCCTCTCCCCTCTTCATGGTGCTTAGTTAGGGGTGCCCGACATGGTTCCCCGCTTTGTCCATAGCCAGGTGAGCAGAGGGAGGCACAAGACTGAATTCAAAAGCCTCTGGCTGATCCTCATTTTCCTTATTTGCACAATGGAGCCAATACCATCTGCCCCTTGGGGCTGATGAGAAGATTAAGTGAGCCCAACTGCACACCCAAGTGGGCCAGATGAGGACCCCTTTTCCCTCCAATCAACCAGCTTAGGATCTAAGGAAGGGGGTCACCTAAGTCCAGCTACAACACAAGCAGCCAGGCTAGACGCTTCGGTGATCTGGAAGCATGCTAGCTTATTCTACTGCCACGTCTTTGTCCTTGCTGCTCCCTCCCCCAGGAACACCCTGCCCTTCTCACTGTCCCCAGGGCCAGCCCATCCACCCTTCCCTTCTCACTGTCCCCAGGGCCAGCCCATCCTCCCAGGTTCTGGTCTGATCTTGCTTCCTCCAAAAAGTCCTTTGTCCCTCCTCAGTGTCAGGACTGTCTTCCCCTGCCCACAGCACCAACCACCCTTCCTGACTGTAAGTGGGCTCGTGATCTGTCCTCTAGTGATTTGGCCCCAGATAAGAAAGAAGTCGTGGGAAGGCGAGCCATTCTGCACAGGCTAAACAGCCTTAGGCCTCTGGGGGTCTCCACCTGCTCATCTGCAAAATGGACAGGCAAAGGTGGTGCAGGGTTCTCTTGGTGGCCCCGGGCATCACAGTGCTAGGCAAAGCTTCCAGTAAAGCTGGCTCTGAAGGGACTACAAGGGCAAGGCCAATGGGCATCTCCATGGAAACCAGTGCCACTAGGTTGAATTTCCCCGTTTTGACAGCCTAGGGACTCCGAGTCCGAATTAATTTAGGTTAAAGAATGCCAATATTCTCTCCCGCATAGGCTGGTGCCTCGAGGATTCTTCCAATGCCCGATGAAACCACCTGCCCTGCGCCCCCCCCCCCGGCCAGCACCCTCAGCTCCTGCCCCCAGGCCAGCACAGCACTGCATCCCCACACACCTCCCCGCACCTCAAAATGACCCACACACCTGTGCCGCGAGCACCTGCCAAGACACGGTGCTGCCAGTGTTCAGTCGTCCTCGAAATGCATTGCCTCTCTTACCAGCACAACTTGGACAGAGCGGAGGGCGGGGCCTCCCCAGGCCGGCAGGGCCAACAACCTCCCACGGCCACCTCGTGGGTCCGCCTGGCTGGGCATCCCCCGCCCATCAGTGGCAGGCGAGGTGCGACCGGAGGGCCGCCTGACCAGGCCTGGGGCCGGGCCCACACCCTCGTCCCAAAGCATCCTTATCATTCACTAGCAAGTGACCATGACGCCACTTTGCTGCTGAGGAACCAGAAGCAAGAGAGGCATGGGGCTGGTACATTCCTTCGCAGAGCAGGATCTGAGCCCCGCCCAGAGACGGAGGTATCCAGCCACCCCTCCTCAGCACCGGGGACTCGGGGTCTATCATCCCTGACACCCCATTTCCCCAATGTCTTTTCTGAACTCCTTGCCCTAATCGATACCTGGCTGTCACCCCAGACACCACTTCCCCACCCCCTCCCCAGGGGAGGCTGTTGTCTCTTCCACATCCCACATCACCTGGGGCTGGGAGGGGAGGCAGGTGCCCTCAGATCCACCCTTCCCCTCTGAAAGCCCCAGCTCCTCTGAATTCTATGCCAAGTGACTTTACCTCTCACCACCATCCTTGTGGCAGGGTCACCCACTGCCCCCCTGGGTCACACCCTCACTGGGCGACTTCATGTCCATTTTGAGGATCGATCCATCAGGGGCGCTTCTCTGTTCCTCCTCCTGGCTGACTCTAGCCATCCGATCCACCCGGCAGCCATGAGCATCACACCCCGACCTTACCATCTACAAAATATCCCCCTTAAGCCTCCCACCTGGGACCACCTGCCACCTGCTATCCTTCCGGATCACACTCCCTCTGCCTCACCAAGCCCTCTGGCCACCAACCACCGCTATCCCAGGATCAATACCCGTCTGGGGCCTCATATCCACCCTTCACAATCCTCCTCCCTTCCTTCTTCACACTTAGAAGCCATGCCCAGGCTCGGCACCATCCAACCACACATGTACGTGATTCCTGCACCCTTCAGTAGGACGCGGCTGCAGAAAAAGCAAAATGACTTTCCTCTAAATTCGTGGCCTCAGATCTCAAAGGAGCACTTCCGCCGCGCAGCTGCCTGGGCCGGCACGACCCCATTCTCCCAAACAGATGCCTTGTCCTTTCTCCTCTCCACACACCCCTCGCCGCCACCCCCCTCAGTGGCCTCAGGCTTTGCTCAGAAGATAGCAGCAATCAGAGAGAACTCCCTCATCCTCCCATCAGGGAACCGGCACCCCTCCCATACCTGCACCCCATCTCTGCTCCCTCCCTCCCAGGGAGTGGACGGAGACCACCGCTCTGCCCAAGGCCCCCTGTTCCACGTGGGGCCTGGATCCCACCTCTCTCACCTGCTCCAAGACCTGGGTGTCTCCTCTTTCTGCACCCCCATCTTCTCCCTGTCCACTGGGTCACCCTGGGCAGGATGCGCATGCTCTAGGATCCCCTATAATAAACAACAAGCTCCGTTCATCGCCACACCTCTCCCTGGATCCCATCCTGGTTTTCCTGCCCCCCTTCACTGCAGAACGTGCTGAAGAATGGCCTGCAGCTCCCGTCTCCATCTCTCACTGGGCACTCTGTGCCCACCGCTAGAGCACCGCTCCCGCGCCCCCGGCTGGGAACTGACTGGCAGTGGAGCATGGCCAGTGGCCGAGAGCAGGAGGGAAGGGCAGCTCGGGGGCAAAGAAAAGACCCTCACTGTGAAGAGCCTCGAGCTCCATCAAAGACGTTGGCCATTTCCTGCAGCCGTCTTCAGATGCGTTTTAGAAAGGATGTTCTGGTGGCACTGGGTGGGGTGGGCTGGAGATCAAGAGAGGAGAACAATTAAGAGGACATGGGAGGGGCCCTGGGGGAGAAATCAGGGAGGCCTGAGCTCGCCAGACGGCAGAGACAGAGGAGTGTAGGATCACTGTCAGGACTAAGGGGCCAAGCATGTCCAGCACCCAGTATGGAACATTCCTCATCCCCCATGCTTTCCCATCATGAAACAGACCAGACTGAGTGACCCCGGATTGGTGACCGTCTCTCACCCGCCCCAGTGGCGGGCACCCCGCCCTCAGCCCCGTCACCACCGGCCCCTCACTGCTGACACAGGGTAGGCACTCAGCGCACACTCAATCGAGGAAAGTGTGGGCCACACAGTGGCGAGGCCGGCGGGAGGGGAGCCAAGGGCCGGGCTGTGGAGGTGTAAATGCCAACCTCAGAGCTCAGACTTTATCCTGTCACTACCGGGGAGCCCCCCGGAGGGCTGTGAGTACAGCTCTGTGTGCGAGCTAAGCCCATCTGACAGCTGGGGAAGGTGAGTCGGAGTAGGGCAAAACCAGAGGGGAGGACCTGTGCCCAGCCAGCTCGGATACTCCAGGCAAGGGAAGATGAGGCCTGATCTTGGAAAGAGGACTAAATAAAGGCCAGCCTTAGAAATACCAAGGAGGTAAGATTGGCGAGGCAGGATGATAAACTGAAATCTAGTTAATTGGTTGGTGGCTCAAGCAGCTGGGTAGGTGGGACAGTGGGTGGGGTGGGCTGTAATGAACTTCACGTGGGTCGTGTTGAGTTTAAGTTCACTGTGGAGCATTCCAGGGAGAGATGCACTGGCCGGGCACCTGGATATGCCAGTGGGATGCTCAGGGTGGGGTGGCCCAGGAGTAGAGATAGAGACTGGGGAGCCATCTGCCAGGAGAGGCAGTGACCACAATGGCAGGAAGATCAGGGAGTCACCCAGAAAGGGTGAGAAGAGCAGCAGTTCCAGGACAGAGCCATGGAGACTGCTCGCCTTTGAAGGTCAACGGAGGGAAAGGACCCCACAAAGAGACAGCCGAGGAAAGAAATCAGGGGAACCCAGGACAGAGGGTATCCCAGACACCAAGGAAGAAGGTTCAGGAAGGACTGGTGGTCATGGGGTCAGCTGCAGCTGCAGGTTTGGTTTCCACTGGCTTGGCGGCCTGGAGGTCCCCGATGACCTTGCCAAAGCATTTCCATCGAGTCGGGGTGGGGTGGGGTGGAGGGACTCACATTGCTGTGGGCTGAGGAACGCAGAGGCAGCTCGATTAGTTAGTTAATAGCTTTGTTATCGTCGTCACACCTCCTTTTTCCAAAAAGAAGCAACTTCTCAACTGTAAAATAGAGATTACAATAAATCAAAAGACACAGCATAGGTAAAGGACCTAGAACTAGGGCAGACATACACGGCTGGTCAAAACAGGTTAGGGGTATTTGCTTCTCATATTGACAGGCATATAGCCAATAAAGCTGTTAAGCTAGGAAATTAAAATTCATGTGCAGACATAGACACAAAAGCGTTGGGAGGTGGGACTTGAACAGATCATTGTACACCCATGTCCCTAGCAGCGGAGTTCGCAATAGCCAAAAAAAATGGGAGCCATCCAAGCAGCCATTGACAAATGAATGGATAAACAAAATGTGGCATACACATCCAGGCGAACACCACTCAACCTTAAAAAGGAAGGAAATCCTGACACAAGCTACAACATAGAAGAACCTTGAAGACATTATGCTAAGTGAAACAAGTTGGTCACAAAAGAGCGAATAGTGTCTGGTTTCACTCATAGGAGGTGCTTAGACTAGTCAAGTTCATCGAGACAGAAAGTGGAATGGCTGTGGCCAGGGGCTGGGGGGTGGGCAGGATGGGGAGCTAGTGTTTAATGGGGACAGAGTTTCAGTTGGGGAAGATGAAAAGAATTCTAGAGGCGGGTGGTGCTGCTGGTTTCACAATATGAATGTACTTAACACCACTGAACTGTACGCTTAAAAATGGTTAAAATGGCAAGTTTTATGTTGTGCATATTTTACCACAATAAAAAAAATGTACAAAGAGAAGAAGAACATATATTACAGTGTGGGCTAATAAAATGACTAGGATTGAACACTTCATAATGTTCTGAGCTTCTTGGTAACCAAGACATAAAGGGAAACTTTTGAGGCTTGGCGTTTAATAAATGGAAAAAGTTACTATGGCAAGAGATTTCAAGTCCACCCGCCCCCAGCCCCGGCCAGGACTGGACTGGAGCAGACATTTATGTGAAAGAGTCTTACAAGAGGCGATAATAGCATAAAGGACAAAGCGGAATACCAACAACGTACAAAGACATATTCATTACATAACCATTGCTGGCGGTGAGTCTTGAAGAAACGTGAGAGAGAAATCAATAAAACCTCACTCAAAGAAGCCTTTCGGGTGAGAATGAAGTTAACGAGGTCTAGATGTGAAGATTTCCAAGATGGGACTCAGAATTCCCAAAAAGCAAGCGTGTTCAACTTGGTGGTACCTGGAGGACTTCCAGGAGGAGGCATCCAGGAGGCAGTTGGCAATCTGCTGCCAAGCAAGCTCAGCGGTGGGGGGGGAGGGGGGCGTCTGAGCATCAGCAGCACAGAGATGGTATCCAAAGCCATGGGCCAGAGTGCAATGACCAGGGGGCACATAGAATCCCAGGAAATGCTGCTGCAGGATCACCCCCATTTCCCCGGGGCCCACCCAAATACGGAGCAGCAGGCAACACAGGAGGGGAGCAAGAACTCATGTCCTCTGACTTTCTCTCACCGTACACCACTGACCCGGGGCGCTTCTCTGTGCAGGAGCAGGAACATAGTGCTGGACGTCAGAAGCCCTGGGTCAGCACTTCCGGTGTGGTCGCCTTGGATGACTTACCCACGCTCTTGCAACCTCAGGATCCATCATCTGTAAATGGGGACAAAAATTTCACCATCCCTGTCTTCCCCACAAGGCTATTGGGAGCAGAAGGGTGGCTGAAGAGGGCTTGGCCCCTGCCTACCCCATCTTCTCTCTCCCTCTTCACTATCTCATATAGAGAGCAGCGCACAAAGAAACAGTGCTCCCCCACCCCCAGGCAAAGGCGGCTAGTCAGGACCTGCCCCTAGTGGGGGTATCAGCTGTGATGAGTCACATGGCAGCAGAATGCCACCTGATGCACATGGAGTGATTGCGTGTCTGGGCCCCAGAGCCGATCCCAGCTATCGAGGCCACAGGATGCCCTCCGCCAAGCAGGGGAGGCTGGGAGGTGGGCCAGGGGCACGGGAAGACGGTGCGTACTGCATGTGATGAGCCTGGGGGCATTCCACCCAAAGAGGCCCAGAAGCCAGTTGCACGCAGAGGCTCAAATCCCCACAGTCGGTTTCGGGGAGAGAGACATGTGATGATCAGCAGCAGGTAAGGTGGACAAGGAGGACACAGCGGGACCCTTTGAAAGGGAATTTTGAAACTAAAAGTATTGAAGCCTTTAACAGTGAGATGACTGCTGGGCACAAAGAAGGAACTGGGGACAATCTGAGAACATCTGGAGGTTCCGACACGTGCCAGAATTCGCAAGGCACCCAGTGGCCCCAGCCGGGCCTGGGTGGGACCCTCACCATGTGCGGCCCAGGGCGCTTGACACGGGAGAGTCTGCAGAGCGCAGCCTTGCATGACGTTGGAGGGACGGGCTGGCAGGACCCCGTCAGACACATCAGCTCTTAAAACCGCAGCTTGGATGGCTGTGCTCAGCAATCATGTGTTTAAAAAGCAATAAGACTAAATGCTTTTCCGTTTCCCCTTTGAGAGACCATGTATGATAAATGATAGGCAATTTCATGGTTGGAGTTTCAATTTCCGAAAATATTAGTGCTATTCCCCAAGCTCCACTTCCAAGATAAATTCTTTTTGGCAGCCTCCTCCGTTGTCTCCTAATTCCCTGATTCTGAATATATTTGGAAGTCTGGTGTAAATTTCATGGGCTCAGCCCCAGCATCCCGCTGCCTGGTGTTCACTGGAAAGGGGTAACCCACCTGCCACTTTCTCAGGTTCTTTCACATTTGCTTCCAGTCCCTGGGTATTCACGAAGCACCTCCGGTGTTCCCGGCCCTGTGCTAAGTGTTATTACGGGGGTTGTAAGGAAGCTACAATCAACCACTTGATCAACAAACACTGACCGTACATCTGGTCTCTTCAAGCTCAAAGCAAGAATGTTAACTCAGACAGTGCCCCTCTAACACCTCGTGCTGGTTCCACACTGTCTCCATTTCGTTGTTGGGAAAACTGAGGCTCAGAGCTAACCTAGTAAAATAAGAATGGATTACTCAGTAGACAGGGCGAGATGAGACAGTGAACGTTTACTGAGATCCTATGATGGGTCAGGCTCTGGGTTGAAAGCTTGTCCAACCCTCAGCATAGAAGGCTAAGCTGTTTCTCCTCACAAAACCCAAAGTAGGTGTTATTCTCCCCATTTTATAGATGTGGAAACTGAGGCTCAGACGGGCCAAGCAACTTACCCGAAGACCTACTGGACTACACTGCCTCTCCTGATGTCTCGAGGCCAGATGGTATCCCAACAGCCATCTTCAAACCATGGGAGTACCCTTGTTTAAAAACATCAGAGCAACAAGCCAGCCAGTAGGAGACTAATCTACCTTTGCCCTTTTATCTCCCATTCCTCACTACCCTCCGCCTGTGCTAACCCTAGGCTCCCTCTTAAATTTCTCAGGCTGGTGTCCTTGGTGTGTCACCAACACTTAGGCCTATTACCTGCTTTCTCTCATGTTGTCATCCTCTCTTCTCTACCAAATCCTCTCCATCATGGCTCAGCTTAGATCCACTGACCACCTTTTTCTTTCCTCTCTACCATTTACTCACCCTTTAGAGGGGCTCTCTCATGCCCAGGATGGCATCTCCTTCTCCTATAATCTCACAGGTCCTTATCAAAAGACTGAGCACAAAGCAGGTATTCCAAAACCTTAAGGACAGCACTGAGGCAAGATGAAATGAAATGGGGCAAAATGAGAATAAATCTCTCAGAATAGAGCAAGAGGAATGAACTGGAACAGAATGCAACAGAATAGAATCGAGAAGAATAGTACGGTACGGACAGAAAGAAGGAGAAAGGGAAAAAAAACAGAATAGACTGGAACAACATGGAACAGAATAAAAGAGGACAGAGACAGAACAGTTGAATTAGACCAGGACGGGTTGGAACAGAATCGACCAGGATGGAACAGATGAGGTCAGAACAGATTGGAATAGGGTAGAATAGGGTTCACCAGACGAAAGCAGAATGGAACAGACTCAAACGGGTCTGAACAGGAGAGAGTGCAGTAGAATAACAGGGCCACAGCCTACTGTTATATAACTAGATGAAACAAAGTTCATTCCATCCATTCAACACATATTTATCAAGTACTAATGTGTGCTAGGTAACAAAAAAGCAGACATGGTCCCTTCCCTCACAGAACATACTGCCCGGTGAAAAGGACAAAAAAAGATATAAGTAAGCATTAATAAATACATATTTACAAATTATGAGCTTCCATGAAATACCATGAAAGAATGGGCAGGTGGCCATCATGAAGAATAACAGGATGAAAGTGATAATATTAATAATAAGGAGGCCAGGAAAACTGAGACCTAAAATGAGGAGGAACCAGAGACCCTTGAACAACCAGGGAAAAGCATTCTAGGCAGAGGGAACAGTATGTACAGAAGCCCAGAGGCAGGAAAGTGTCTGGCCTGCTCTGGGAACTGAACAGAGTTCAGGGTACAAGGCCCAGGGTGACAGGACAGCCGGGGCAGAGACAGGCAGGGGCTGATGTCATGGGTGGGGGGGGGGGGGATTGGATTTCATCTTAAGTACAATGAGAAGCCTCTGAAGGGAGTTTCATACTTCCTCCTTGGCTGGTGTCAAGGAATGACTTAGGGCAGGGGGACCATGCAGGCATCTCCTGAGGTGGCCTAGGTCGTGACGCTGGTGGCTTGGCACAGAGGGACGGGGCACCCGAGTGGGAGAGACACGGCCAATTGGAGAAATACTCTGAAGGTAAACCCGGATGCTGGATTTGTGGATGTTTTGGACCTGGGGTGGGCAGAAAGGGGGATCTGAAGGAGCCACTGGGGCTTGGCTTCTATTTCCTGAGATGAAGCTAGGAAGAGATGTTCTGGGAAGGAAAAATCAAGTTTACTTTCGGGAATCCTGAGGTTCAGATGCCTGGGTCATGTCCAAATAGAGATGCCAAGTAGATCTGGACATACAGGCCTGGATCTCTGAGGAGGGTCTGCGCTGGAAATATCAATTGAGGACTTGTCAGCATATAAATACTGTGCTCTGCCTTGGGATCAGATAAAATTATATATGCAGTAGTGCAATGCGGAACTTCATGGAAGCACGTTCCGTGGATACTAGCCTTGGAATCCCTCTGGGTGCTTGTTGAACATACATACAAATTTCTGGGCCCTCTGGCCCCCAGACAGATCTCTAGGGACGGGGCTCAGGAGCCCGCATGTTTAGTGATCACCCCGGAGTGCTTGCATGCTGTCTAACGTGTGTGAAACCCCTGTCTACAACAGAACAGAGGGCAGAGCCCTCTCATTGAGAAACGTGGACATTTGCACATCAAGAAGGAGAAGCCAGCAAAGGCGACAGAGAAGGAGTAGCCAGAGACACAGGAAGAAATCAGGAGAGGCTGGGGTCTCAGAGACCGAGAGATGAGGGGGTATCAGGACCAAGTGGTCAACTGAGCCCGACTCTGCTAAGCAGGATGAGCACCGGACAGGCCTGAGACGTGTGGCAAGGCTCACACCTCTGGGCAATGCTGGGCCCAGCCAGAGTGGAGTGAGGTGGAAACTGAGCTAGCCAGAGGACACTTTGATGACAAAGTGGGGGAGTGGAATGGAATGGGCAACAGCAAGATCTGTTATCCAAGTCAATGAACATTTGGGGACAGATCAAATTTCACATGTGATTTTCTCCTCTCTGGTAGCAGCCCCAGAGGCCTCTGGCTGAGGAAAGTGGACATGCTGGTGGTCAGGTGTTTCACTCCAGGTCCCAGGATGACTGCCTCGTCCCACATTTCTCCCACCGCGGTCAGTATCCCTCTCCCACCCCTGAGAAACCACCCTGATGCCCCAACTTCCTCCTCCTGGCTTGTCCCAGCCGGTGCCTCTCCCCTCTCCTCCCAGAGCCCTTAACAGGCTGCAATCAACTGGTATAGGCTAGAGGCCCCACCGCCCCCCGCGCCCCAGGCCTCACGTCCAGTGTTGAGTTGCGGAGGCTGCAATTTCTTCCGCACACATAGCAGGTTGCAAAAGCAGCCACTTCCTGGCATGTCACAGGTCATCCTGACCACTCGCCAAGCAGCTGCCTGGTGGACCCCCGAGCGCTGATTCTCAATAGGGTGAGGTCATGAAATGGGCACCTTTTGAAAGACACATTCAACTTTCATATTCATAAAACAGAAACTGAAAACCTATTGCTTTCATAACGCAAACCTCAAAAAGCAAGCCAGCAACATTTCCTTGTTGGTGAGGCTCCTGGAAACAAACAGAGGTTTTCAACTGGGGACAAACCGCTGGGGGATCTTTCAGAATCAAAGTCGGTGAGATGTTTATGTTTTTCAAAAGGTTAAATAGGATCGGGAAGGCAGTGACAGGAGTGAGCGCCCCCCCCCCCCCTCCGGCTTCCCCCAGGTCTGAATCTGATCCTGTTACAAGTTTACTTCCCCAGCCCACTCCCGGGAGGGGCCACACACCTCGGAAGACCTGAGGAGCCCCTGTCATCCCTCTGGAGGCAAGGAGCAGGCGGGAGAGACTTCACAGAAGTCCCTGAACCTCTCAAGAAGAATTTGCGCCAGCAGAGGGATTTTCCCCAGGAGAGCAAATGACAACAGAGCGCCTGTTTGTTTTCGATGCAGGAAGGAGACGGAACATCTGCTCCAAGAAGCCACTTGAAAGATAATCAGGCAGCAATGTTGGCAAAACAGCTGTGTGGCAGGCAGGGAAGGGGGCGGCCAGGAGTTGGGAGGGTGGGGGGAGTGGGAGGAGGGAAGCTAATCCCTGAGCTAGGCGCAGCCGCTTTGGGCCTAGGAACCCTGCTGCTGGCTGGGAAAACCCCCGCCCCCGGACCCTCCCCCCCGCCCCGCCCACCAGCGCTCATGGGGGACCTTCTCCCAGGAGCCGGGAGCCGCTCACAGGGAGGGGGACCACGCCCTGCTTGTCCTCCTGGATAAAGGCTGGGTTTGATCCAGGCTTCCTGCAGGATTCAACTCAATTTCTAGGATGGGACTGACACTGTTGAATGTTTCCTACACCTGTGATCCTGGGAAGCGCGAGGGTTAAAGAAACCCCACCCTCACCCCTTTTTGTTCCAGAAAAGGCCACTGCGGTTCACTACCATCCTTCCCTATATGACTTAGACGGGACTCAACTCTGCCCCCTTGTTAACCTGTGACAAGCAGACACAGATCCTCCAAATTCCCATTCTTTGTCTTATAAATGACTATCTACTAAATTTCACATGTGATTTTTATCCTCTCTAGTAGCAGCCCCAGAGGCCTCCGGCAGAGGAAAGTGGACATGCTGGTGGTCAGGCGTTTCTCTCCATGTCCCAGGATGGCTGCCTTTTCCCACCTTTCTCCCACCGGAGTCAGTATCCCTCTCCCACCCCTGAGAAACCACCCTGATGCCCCAACTTCCTCCCCCTGGCTTGTCCTGTTTTGTCCCCACTGGTCAAATGGAACACAATGTTTATCAACTAAACAGTTAAATTTCTTTCATTTGCCAAAGGCCCCCCGGATTCGAAGCCCCCTCAACCAGAAGACAACCCTTCCTTAACTGTCCCTCTGCTGGACTCAGGGAAAAGCATTCTCCTATCTACTGTGCCTTGGAGTCAAGTCCCTCCTTTCTGAAGTCCGTGTTTTCTCTTTACTGACGGGATGTGGAGGTCCTCCGGATCACCTCCTGCAGTCCAGCTTGCTCAGTGCTTGAAGTGCCACCACGGAGGCATTCTTTGGGACTAAGAGCTGACGTGAAACCTCAGAAGACCCAGGATTCTGTCCGCCACTCACCTAGTGGACAAAGAAGCAAATCACTACTCAGTAAGCTCATACTGGGAGTCGAGCTCTGCAGGGTTTGGTTTGACAACCCTATGTTCAGGGCCAGGCAGGGTGGGGGTCCCTCAGCCCCAGTGCCTGCTCACTTTTCTTTCCAAAAAATGTTCAAGTAACCCACAGAAAGGCAATAAAAAGAGAACGGAGAAACAAAAACCAGAGACAAGAAACAGAACAAAAAACAAAAATACAAACTTAAGCTTTGACATATCGATAATTAAATTAAATGTAAATGGTCTATATACATCAGTTAAAGAACGATTAGCAGAGTGAACTAAAAAGCATCACCCGACTAAATGCTGTCACAACACATTCACTTCAATGTGACATAGGCAGGTTGGAAGCAAGAGAAAGAAAAAAGATATATCATGCAAACACTAATCAAAGGAAAGCTAGAGTGGCTATAACAATAATCAGTTAAAGTAGGCTTCAGAATAAAGAAAATTACCAGAGATGGAGAGGGACATTATATAATGATAAAAGAATCAATCCACCAAGAAGACCTAGAAATCCTAAATGTGAATTCATCAAGCAACAATGATGCAAAATACGTGAAGCAAAAGCTGCTAGAACTAAAAGGAGCAATAGTTATCTCCACAATTGAATTAGAGATTTAAATACCCCTCTCTCAACAATTTATACACAACTAGACAGAAAACAAGCAAGGATATAAAAGAACCCAACACCATCAACCATCAGGTTCTCATCAACTTTTATAGAACATTCCACCCAACAATAGAAAATGATACATTATTCTCAAGTGCCCACAGAACATATACCAAGATAGATGATATCCTAGGCTATAGAACAATCCTCAAATCTAAAATAATCGAAATCATGCAGAGTGTGTTCTCCAACCACAATAGAAATTAGTAACAGAAAGATAACAGATAAATTTCCAAACACTGTAAACTAAATAACACACTTTTAATAACCCATGGGGTCAAAGTGGAAGCCTCAAGGGAAACTTAAAAACACATTGAACTGAATGAAAATGAAAATAGAACACATCACAATTTGTGGAACACAGCTAAAGCCATGCTGAAGGGGAAATTTATGGCTCTAAGTGCATACATTAGAAAAGAGGAAAAATCTCAAATCACCAATCTAAGCTTCCACCTCAGAACCTCAAAAAAGAAGAGTAAAATAAACCCAAACCAGGCAGATGAAGGAAATAACAAAGATAAGAGTAAATTTGATGACAATGAAAACAGAAAAATAGAGAAAATGAATGAAACACAGAGCTGGTTCTTTAAAAAGATCAGTAGAATTGACGAATTTCTAGAAAAACAAAGAAGAAAAAAAGGAAAAAAACATAAATTACCAATATCAGAAATGAAACAAGGGATATCGCTACAGACCCTGAAGACATCAAAAGCATAGTAAGGAACACTACAAGTCTACACAAGTAAATTTGACAACTTAGATGAAATGGACTAACTCTTTTAAAAATGCAAACTACCATAATTCACTTAATATGAAATAGATCATTTGAATAGTCCCATAATCTGTAATTATTTGAGAAAACTGAATTCATGATTTTTTAAAAAATCCCCAAAAAAGAAATCTCCAGACCCAGATCTGTTTACAGGAGAATTTTACCAAATGTAGAAATGACAAACTCTACACAATTCCTTCCAGAAAAATGGAAGAGGAGGGAACACTTCCCAAATCTTTTATGACACTAGTAGTACCCAATTACCAAAACAAAGATACAATTATCCCTTATGAATATAGATGTAAAAATCCTAAACAAAATATTAGTAAGTAAAATTCAGCAAAATATAAAAGGAAGTATACACCATGACCAAATGCTGTTTATTCCAGAGATGTACACTGGTTCCATATTTGAAAATGAATCAGTGTAATCAACCTTATTAACAGATTAATAAGAAAAATTATATGATCATATAAATTGATACAGGAAAAGCATTTGATGAAATAAGAATAGAGCAGTAACTCCCTCAAATTGATGAAAAGCATCTACAAAACACCTTCAGCTAACATACTCAGTGGTGAAAGATTGAATTCTTTCCCTGTAAGACTGAGAACTGTCCAGGTTATCTGTGCTCACCACTCTTATTCAGCATAGCTCAGGAAGTTGTAGCCAGTGCAACAAAGCAAGAAAAAGGACACAAAAGAGCAGGCAGAGAAGAGAAACTGCCTCTATGTGCAGATAACATGATTGTCTACATAGAAAACCTTAAGGAATCTATAAAACAAACAAACAAAAACTTCCAGAACTGATCACAGGTTTCAAGATAAATATATAAAATCTATTATATTTCTATATACTAGCAATGAACACATAGACACCAAAATTAGAAATACAATACCACTTAGAATTGCTCCCCCCAAAAAGGGATACTTAGAGTGTAAATATAATAAGAGTCATATGCTGAAACGATACAATGTGGATGAAAGCAATCAAAGATAATAAATGGAGAAACATGCTGTATTCATGGATAGGAAGACTCATCATAGTAAAATTGTCAATTCTTCCAAACTGATTACAGATTTAACACAATTCCTATCGAAATCACAGCAAGATTTTTTTGTAGACAAGATTATTCTAAAATTTATATGGAAAGACCAAAAAAGGAAAATAGCTCAGACAATTTTTGAAAAGAAAAATAAAATGGGAGGAATCAAATTTCAGGCTTAGGTGGTCACTGTAATCAAGACTGAATAGTAATGGCAGGGGGATAGCCAGCCAGATCAATAGAACAGGTCAGAGAACCCAGAAACAGACCCACACAAGTATGCTCAATTGATTTTGATGAAGGGGCAAAAACAGTTCAATGCAGTAAAGGTAGCATTTCCAAGAGCTGGTGTTGGAACCCATAAGCTTACTGGGTCAACTTCCAGACTCTCCTGTGTTTTTAGAGAACCCAAATAATGCATGAAGCAAAAAGAATGTGAGAAACCCAAGGCGAATAAGTTGCTCTACAAAATTAAGGGGCAGCAGGAAGGAGTGGAGTAAGGAGAGAGACACAGAAAAGCGTGATATTGAAAAGGGTGTTGGTAGGACACCGTGAAGTGGATTTAGATGTGGAAAGACCATGGAGCCGCTCCAGGGCTAAGAGGATGGAAGGAGAGACAATGGGATTTTAAGGAGGGTCATAATGTGGATCTCCTTTAATGCCCTGTAAGAGATCCAGTAAAGATTGAAATCAGTTCTATTTGTATTTTCTATATTTTTTAAAGATTTTATTTATTTGAGTGAGAGAGTGAACAAGAAAGAGGAGGGAGAGGGGCAGAGAGAGAAGCAGGGGCAGGGAGCCTGAAGCAGGACTCGATCCCAGGACCCTGGGATCATAACCTGAGCTGAAGGCAGACGCTTAACCAACCGAGCCACCCAGGAGCCCTGTGTTTCCTAGACTATGTTTTAATGTGATGGCACAGTGAGACTGGGCACTATGGAGCCCAACCTCATACTAGAGTTACATGTTCTTCACACCTCTTTCTCCTTCAGCTCTTCACGGAAGCCAATCGAGGAGCCATGGACAACACGGAGGACACCCCTCCAGACTGGACCTAGACCCTCAGACCCACCTACCTGCAAATCATGCTCCCATTCAGCTCTTTACAGTCCCTAAGTATGGCACATAGACATCCAGTTGGCAGTGGGGAGCCCGTTCTTTGAAATGTTAGGGATTACAAAGTGATGCGACGGAAGGGAGCTTTAGGAAGGCCGATTGGGTGGTGATGTGCAGGATAGGTTGATGAGGGGAGAGATCGACACCAGCACGAGCTGTCCCCCTGGCACAGTGTCTGGCACAGAGTATGTTCTTTTTTTTTTTTTTTTTTTAAAGATTTTATTTATTTATCTGAGACCGAGAGAATGAGAGAGACAGAAAGCACATGAGAGGGGGGAGGGTCAGAGGGAGAAGCAGGCTCCCTGCAGAGCAAGGAGCCTGATGCGGGACTCGATCCCGGGACTCCAGGATCATGACCTGAGCCGAAGGCAGTCGCTTAACCAACTGAGCCACCCAGGCGCCCCGAGTATGTTCTTAGTAAATATTCGATTGAGGGCTGGCCCAAGAGTTGACTAATGTGGGCTAGGATCAAGGCAACAGAAATGGAAAAAAATGGACAGAACTGAATGCGGGGCCGGTGGAGAGGACATGACTGTGAGATCTCAGGCACCAGAGCCTGGCGAGACCTTTGGCTGCGGTAAGAAGGGAGGGAGACCAGGTATGGACAGATGACCACAGTGTGGGGTCCTCGGAGTGTGTGGTGCTGTTGGGCTGTCTGAGTAAAGCTATCCAGTGGGTGAGTGGACATGGGGTGCTGGGGTCCAAGACGCAGTGTTGGGAATCCCTCCCACCGAGGTGACTTCTGGAGCAAGGGAGGCAGAATGAGAAAGGTCCTGGCAGACCACGCAGCCCCCTTGGTTCTCTGTGAAGGGAGCAGGAGAAGTTTCCATTCCTGGACCCATGTCTTGCCAGCACCCATGCCTCCTCCCTCCACCTGTCCAGTCCCCAGGGGAATGAAGCCCCCAGGAGGCCAAATACAAGTGTCCGCACAACAACGTCTATGCCCAGCTACAAAGCTGGCACCTCTGCGCTGCTCCCCAACCCTCCTGTTCTCTCAGCCTGGATACCCGAGCCCTGGACACCCCACCCTTCACCATTCCTGCCCCCCCACCTTTGTTCTGTCCCTCCTCCATTTCCCTCTGCTGCCTGCGCCCTCCTCCCTCCTCCCCATCTCTGTTCTCACCTTTCAGCTTCTCTCTGCTTCTGCCCCCTTCTCTTCTGCTTTCTCTTTGCTCACACAAATTCCACAAGCACACATGAATTTTAAGAGACCAAGACCTGACTCAGGGAGACTCGTGGAAAGGGCTCTGGCTGACTGGCATCCGCAGGCCTCCTTGGCCACCTTCAGTGGGTGATATATTATGGAAATACATTAAGGGGCTGTCCCGCTGACAGCAAGCTAAGGTACTCTGTCAAGGTACCAGCCCTGGGATGATGTATGTCCCCCATAGATCAGGACACCATCACTCTGATTACACTCCAGCACTGCGTGCCAGAGCGCCATGGGGGCGTGATGGACGGTGGGAATCCATCACCAGCCGATGGCCCATTCCCAGCACAACACTCATATCCAGAGGTGATTTAGGGGCAGTGCCGGGATACCTCCCAAGATGTACACACAGCAAAAGTGGACTCTTTCCTTTCCACTAAAAGAAGTTTAGGGAGAGAAACACTTGTACAGTATAGTGTCAAGGTCAAGGGTTTGGGAATCAGACAGCCCTGGGATTAAATCCTGGCTCCTCCAAGCTGTGTGACCTTGGGGCACATTTTCCTCCCTCCTTGAGATCATTGCCTTGTATATAAAGTGGGGATGATAATACTGTCTTCCCAGGAATCGAGTGAAGCTCAAATAACATAACACAGGTAAAAGATGCAGCACAGAGCCAGGATCAGGGCCCTGGGACCACCCCCCTCCGCCCCCTGACCTGTTCAGGGTGCACACAGCAGGTGCTGCAGGCCCCAGCCTCTGCCAAGCTGCAGCCTCCTGCACATACTCTTCCCCGGCACCCCCTTTACCTTCACCTCCCTCCTTCCCTCCCTGATGGCTCCGCGGCCAGTGGGGGAGGTCCCCCAGGACACCCATCTCAGGTTGGCCATCCAGCCTGGCTTTCAGGATTGCCCATCAATCCTCTCCCCACTCATTCTTCATTCAGTCAGTAGGTGTCGAGCACTCACTAGATGCCAGACCCGTTTCTAGGCACTGAGGACACAAAAGTGAATGAAACAAAGGAAAACGCCTGCCGTCACGTGTCAACATCCTTGCGTCCATCAGGTAATCTGTCCATCTGGGGGCAGTAGCCCTGCCTGAGGGCCCTGTGAGCCCAGCCTTGACCCAGACAGACTAGGACAACAGTGACTTTTAACCGTGCAAGAATGGCATCATGACAGCATTCACGGGGACCGTGGCTATTCCCTCATCTGATTCCGAGCTGCTGAAGCCCAGAGAGGGATGGTGAGTTACCTAAGGTCACGCAGGGAGCATGAGGTTGAGTCAGGGCTGGAACTCAACTGTCTCAGAACTTTAAAGCTTATCTTTAGATCTTAATGTGCACCATCCCTCTTCCTTGTCTTGCAGGTAAAGGAACCACTGGATTCCTGCCCTGAGTAATATTCCACCTCCCTGGAGAGAGAAGCTCTCTCATGAAGAATTAGAACTTACCTCAGGTTTACATGGGATACCTCATTCATCCTCGCACAGTCCTGGGTGGGGAGGGGAGGAGGGGCAAGCATTATGATCCCATTTTACAGGTGGGAGGACTGAGGGCAGCAAATCCAGTAACAGAACATGTCAATTCCACCTCTTCTCTACACTGCATACAGAGGAGTAGAAAACTGAGTCACTGTGCGCACGCACGCGCACACACACACACACAGAGCTTCATTTTCAATATTTAACATTCCATGGTAAGCATATTCCCGTATTTTTAAATATTTTTTAAAGATTTTATTTACTTATTTGAGAGAAAGAGAGAGCATGAGTGGTGGGAGGGGCAGAGGGAGAGGGACAAGCAGACTCCCTCTGGGATCGTGACCCAAGCCAAAGTTAGATGCTCAACCGGCTGAGCCACCCAGGCGTCCCTTAAATATTGTTTGACATATGCTTTTAAAAATGTATTCTGCAACATAAATACATGCTATTTTATCAACATTTTGTTGTCATATGTCTTAATTATTTCTAATATTCAGGTCTGATAAATAATGCTGTGATGAATATTCCGATACCGTCTCCAAGGTTTTCTTCCAATGGATTCCTAGAAGTAGAACTGTTGAGTCAAAGCTACGAAAAAGGTTGAAATTCTTCTGGATAGATTGTGCCAACTTATGGGCCAACTTTGTCACATGGTCACTAACATTTATGCAGCCAGCCACAGCAGTAGTCCCAGCAATTGGACAGGTGAAAACAGAATCTTGTTTTATTTTGCATTTCTTTGGCAAATATTAAAATGAAATGTTTTTTCATACTTCAGCCATTTGTATGTCCTATTTTGTGAAGGTTCTTTACCGATTTTTCTACTGGGATGTTAGCACTTTTTTTTAAGTCTTTGTAAAAGCTCTTTATACACTAAGGCCATTAACCTTTTGCCATCTCTGTTGCAAATATTTTTCTCGATTTGTCGCTTCCTTTTTTATTTTTGCAGTTTCTTTTTAAATACACATTGGGAGGTTTTGAGGTAGGCAATTGCTTTTGTCATTTCTTCGATTGTTTTTGAGCGTAAATACGTGTTATCTACTCTCATATAAATGTTCACTTATGTTTTCTTCTATTGTTATGGGGTTTCTTTTGTTTCATGTGGTAATTATCTGAAATTTCCTTTAAAAAAAGGTAAAGATCTAAAAGGACTGTCTCCCAAGTAGTCAATTTTCTCAACACCAATTGTTAATCCAAGTCTTTCCTATTGATTTGTAATGTTTCCTTTGATCTCATGTTGCTTTTATGCCCATAGTAAAGTTGGTTTTATAGTTATCAGTTATGTGCTCTTGATGCTCGCTGTTTCTGGGGCTGGTACCATGCTGTGCAGTAGCTGTACCTTTAAAACATAATCTAATATCGTTAAAGCAAGCCACGCCTCTTGTTCTTAAAAGTACTTGAGCTATTTTTAGTTTGTTGTTCTTTCAGATTCATTTTAGAGTTGTCTTGTCAAGTTACCACAAGTTTCCATTGAGATTTTTATTATATTTTTGCCAGATCAACATATTAATTCAGGAAAAACAAACGTCTTTTCATTGTTCCTTTTTCCCCAACCTAAAGCCAGTTGTGTTCTCCACTTACTCGAAAATTTTCTTACACAAAACTAATAAAGTTTTGTGGCTTTCTTCATGAAAGTTCCACACAATTCTCATGGAGAATCATTCAGAGGTAGATTATGTTTTTGGTTTGTTTTTATCTTCCAACTGGTTATTGTGGGTTTACAAGAAATTGATTTTTGTATATTTATCCAGGGAGGATAATATATTTGTATATTATCAGGGAGGAAAATATCCTCACCAGCAATGTTCCCAGTGATGAGTCACAGGAAACCCAGTGAGAGCAAAAGAAGAGCCATGACCCCCAGGAACTCAGCTCTTCCCTCACTCTGGATGGAAGGACAACCAGCAAGCACAGCGATGCCCAGGCCTCCGGCAAACTCTGAGGTGCTGTACACACACCTTATTGTGCCTTTTAATCTCAGTATGAGGCCAAAGGAAGCTGTTGGTGTCTGTGTGTGAGCGGGGACTGAGGGCCACACTGCTGGCCAGGAAAGCCTGCCTCTACACAGGGGCTGCCTGAGTCCCGCCCCGGCTGCCCTCGAACCACACACGCTAAGAACAAGGAGAGACACTCAAGGATCATGGGGCACATGGGCTGGCCAGACACTTGCTCCTGGGAAGGGCCGCAGGAGGGAAAGGGTTTTTACCTGTGTACCACCCACAGTGGAAATGTTGGGTGCCCACCTGGGCCCGGCCCTCTACTCCCTCCCACACCCCCTTTGGACTATGGAACTTCTGCATCTGTGTTTTGCTGAAGTACATATTTATATGCTCTCAGGAAAGAGTGTATTGGGCAGAGGAAATGGAAAACTTGGGGCCTGATTCACACTTGCCAATACTCAGAAAGTCCCAAAACAGCCCCCATGATGGGGATCCACCCACCCACCCAGCTGCCTCGTGATGGATGTCCCAGTTTGCTAATGGTGGCCATGAAGAAGGCACAGCCATGGGGAGCCCTGTGGCATGGCCCCACTTACTGTAGCCATGAAGGCTCAGATTTCAACAGAGCCTTGGACCCCAGGTGTCAAGCTACACAGAGGTTTCCAAGTGCTTTTTAAGCAATGGGAATCTTTTTTTGATTAGAAGCCCTTATGAGACCCTAGTCATTAGAACAGATATAAATGGAGCTGCTTTCAGTTGCACTGGGGTAAAAAGCACACGCACGCACACATTTGGAGTCAAGTGTGCCATCCTGCAAAGGCACCAGAGACATTTCTACAAACTGCCAGGAAAGTGCCTGACACAGACCTCTTTTTAAGGGTGGGTAAACTGAGGACCAAAGGAAGACAACTCTGGGTCAAGATCAAGCAGCATCTTAAATGGTAGATGTAGGGCTGGAATCCTGGCTCTGTCCCAACCCAAGACCAGTGCAGAGACAAAAGGGCTGTGCTCATGGAATTCAACTTGGGCATCGGGGAGTGATGAAGAAGCACCACTAAGGGCTGTCAGGTTGTCCACTTGGATGACGTGGGCTTGCTCAAAACCTGCTCCTAATCAAACACTTGTAAGAGTACATTGGAGTCCTGAGTTACTCATGGAATCAATTAATCTATGCGAGCATGAGAGCCAGGGGTTGAGGTTCCAGCTTCTGCCCTTTGTCTCACTTGCCAGGGACCTTGGGCCAACGATTGTCTGACTTGAGTTTGACTCATGATCTCTGGGATCCCTTCCAGCTTCTGTGCTCCGCATCCAGGCAAAGCATGAAGCTTTATGACCTACAGCTGATGCCAGAACTCCTCTAAGGAGCAAAAGGTCTCTATCTGGGGAGCGACCTCAAAGAGCAGATGCAGAGGTCCGAAGGCCTGGGTGTGTGCGGGGGCCAAGGCCATCCCGCTCTGCAGGAAATGAGGAAAGAAACTGCTCAAAGTGAGGAAAGGGAGAGAGAGAGAATCAGAGAAGGCAGGGGAGGGATTGGGGAGCAGAAGATGGTCCAGAGCTGCAGCTCCCTGGAGGGGTGGGCTGGCAGAGGGGCATCTTAAGAATGGAAACACCTGATGTTCAACTCGAAGTTGTTTGCATTGCTGTGATGTAAATCCTTCCTTCATTCCCACCCCCGTCCCACCCTGTATCTTCAAATCAGTCTGCCTCACCCACGAATGCTTTGTGCCAGTGAGCTGTTCCATGGAAAATGAGACGAGTCTGCGACATCCATCTGGGCCCACGTGCTCTGATATGAAGACAGTAGGTGTGAAGAGCCTGAGGCAGCAGGGGCCAGGAGGCTGTGTGTCCCCTAGAAAGTCTCCGAAATCTCAGGGTCCCTGGTTCTCCCCGGAGAAGGAACTTTGGGGGGTCTAAGCCAATCTCATCTGGATCTCAAGAGGCAGAGAAACCCCCACGTAACACATAAGCTGATTTCAGTCTTACAAAATATTTTTGTTGTACCTGTCATGTGTCCAACCATGAGCTCCGGGCTGTGGGAACTCCGAGACATGGGAGGCAGGAGTCATGACATGTCACTGTGTCTGATCAGGACCTCAGGAGCTGGTTACCCTGGCCTAATGCCATGCACTTTGATTCAGCAGGACTTTGACAGACCCTGGGGTGTGCTGGTGACGTGACCCCAGCCCTCAAAGAGCTTACAGTGTCACTGGCAACTTTAGTAACAGGATTTACTCCAACCTTCCTCTGGCCACTCCTGGTCAAGAGTCCCCAGGCCCAGCAGAGAGCAACCAGTTTCAGCTGAGAGCCATAAGTCTTCACCTCGGGATCCCAGATGGCCAATACCATTGGCGGAGCAGCTCTTCTCTGCCAACGAGAGCCCTTGGGAATGCTGTCCCTGCTAGATGGAAAAGCGTTGACTTGAGCTCTAGAATCTGTAGTATACACCTGGTCTCGCGTCCCCAGTGTCCCAGCCTGTTTCCAAGACCTGACTCCTCTCCGACCTGGACCAATGATTCCGCCTGTCCCTCTCTGCCTCAGCTGGCCCCTCTGGAATACCCTTGGCTAGCTTGCCCCACAGCCCTTCTTTTAGGACCCCTCCTTGAACACAGTTTAGTTGCAGGCAATACGACAGAGTGTTGGAAGACGGTGAGAAGGATTTCTTCAACAGAGCCAAGCATAGCCTGGGATGCGGGAACCAGACAGGGATCAAAGCATCAAGAGGTACACCCAGGAAGTCAGCCCAGTAAAAGGGAGAGGGTTCTAGAGGCTGGGGTGGGGGCAGGCTTCTGAGAAGGAGGTAAAATGGAATCGCAATGGAAAAAAAGAAAGGAATCAGAGTTTCATTTGTTCATCTATTCACTCATTCGTTTGGGCAACAGACATGTGCTGAGGCCCTTCTGTATCAGGATACAAGCGTAAGTGGGCTCAACCTTTTTCTTAAGGAGCATACCTTCTAATAGGAGATGGCATCGGTCCTTGGAGGTTGACAAGACTGAGCATCAAAAGTTGATAGAAAGGCATTCCAGACTGGGTGAACAGCTGGAGCAAAAGCAGGAAAGCAAGGCTCAAGAGCCGGTGGGTTGGACAACCTGGGTAGACTAGAAGGACGTGGAAATATGTTCTAATTTGAGATCTTTCCTGTGCTCTGAGCCGGGCCCAGGCCCCGTGCTAGGGAATTAAAGTGAATAAGGCATTCTCTGCCCTCCATTGCCAGAACTTACACCATCATTCTAGGAAGTGCGACGGAGCCACACGACAGCCAGCCCCCCTCACAAAGCATTGCAGGCAGTCAGCGTGGCTTACACAGCAGGCCCGGGCAGCCTCACCTCCCAGCCAGAGGACAGGACTGCCACCTCTATGGGGACAGCTGGCAGGAGGGCCCAAGCCACCTAACAGGAAATGAAATTTAGTGGGAGAGGAGATAACCTTCCTGCATTGCAGTCAAGTCCCTGGCTCTGCCCGAGGGAGGCAGAACCTTAAGGAAAACAGCCCCAGAAAAACAAATAGAAGGGCTGGCGCTCTTGAAGACATGCTAACCTGTCTACAGACATAAAGCCCCTACAAAGGCAAGATGGGGTGGAGTCCCAAAGTGTCCTGCTTGCCCTTGCAAAATGACCCTGGTCAGAGCAGGTCGTTGGGGCGGGGGGGGACCTCTCTCTCAGATTTATGCAGTGAAGCCTTCTCGGTTCAGGGCTGGGGAATCATGGGCGATTTTATTTCTTTCTGGTTTTTTTTCCTTTTTTGTTGTTGTTGTTCTCAGTGAAGTCTGAAAAATCAAGGGGGTTCTAGATGGTGATGCTTTCTGCCAAGAAGGCAGGCAAGAAGGAAGCGAGGAACCAGCCAGCTTGTTGGTGGGGCATGGAGCTTGGGAGGAAACTGCCCTCACCTGGGAGTCAGGAATCTGGCCCCAGCTCTGCTCCCGCAAGCTGTGTAACCTTGGGCAAGTCCCTTCCCCTCTCTGGGCCCACTCGTCAGTTAGCCACTTTCCTCTCCATACTGGGCCAGGGCCCATAACTACAAGAGTAAGAAATTATTACTTCTAAAGAAATAGCAGCAGAGGGACTGGGACAAGAGCTGGGGCTGCAGGCTGAGGAGTTTCCGGGAGCAGACTCTGATCTTTTGCCAGTGTAACCAGAGGCTGTTGGGAAATGGCCCTATGGCAGGAGGAAGTGCCAAGGATGGTTCTCCTAGAAACAAACTGTGTGGGGTGGTGTGTGCATTTCCTTTGGGTTGGGGGTAGGGCTGGCTTTCTAGTGCCCACCAACACAGCCTGAGGCTGACATATACCTTTTGCATGCACCTGGAGCCTCCTAAGTGCTCTGGGAGGGGCTGAAGAAGGGAAAATCAGAGCAGAGCCAATATATCCAGCCTGCCTTCAGTGCGGGGTGAGGGAAGAGAGGATCCCAGGACTTTCTCTCCATCTCTTTGCCAGTCGATAGCTTAAACAAAACTCCTTTAGGGGTCCCCAGGGTCATTTATAGCTAGTGGAGCAGAGCCTTCCCCAGGGGCTCTCCTAGCCCTGCCCAGCATTCAAGGCTCATTGACATTTACTGAGCCTGTCAACCTGCCTTCTCAGCCCCAAACCCCATTGTGTGAATTAGATTTTTCTCAAAACAAAACGTTCCCAGAGTCTGGACAAAGGTCAGGAATGCTTGCTTTTGAAAAGTCTCTCCATTGTTTCTCTCTGTTGCCTTGTTTTATGTCCTTGCCAGAGCCCGAAGCCTTGATCTCCTGCTCAGAGGGGGTCTGGGTGATGGCCAAGCCTGGTGGTGACCAACTGTCAAACCAGTGGGGCCAAGCCTCCACAAGTGATTTACTGCACGGTCTCTTCCCTGTGGTCAATGTAGCACTTTGGACTAGGGGTCCAGAGGTAGGTGGCAAGGAACTCAGCTGACTGTGAGGATGGAAGGTCTAGGAGAAAGCGAGGGGGACCAGAGAGGAGATGGAGAGAGAGGGGAGGGAGGAGGAGTAGGGGGAGAGGAGAGAAGAGGAGAGGAGAGGAGAGGAGAAGAGAGGAAGAGGGACGAGGAGGGGGAGGAGGGAGAGAAAGAGGGAGGGGGAGGGGAGGGACGGGGGAAGGAAGGGGGAGGCATTATTTCCCAAAGGCTCAGTCTCTTCCCCTGGAAAAGGGAATACTGTCACCCTACATCAGCCTTGTGAGAGTTAGAAAGCATCACTTGGGTGAAAATCCCAATACAAAGCTGGTACTCCACAATATCAAAGAGGGGAGAGGGAACTGCCGGGACCGGGATCCATGGCTCATAACCTGCAGGGCCAAGAATGGAGCCCAGAGAAGTCCGAATCCAAAGTCAGTCCAGATCACACCAAACCACTGCACCCCAACCTTGCTGGAGATATTGTCACTAAGTCTAAGACTTACTCACGGTCTTTCCAGGTAACTCGGTGACTTCCACCTCGGGGTGCTCAGAATTCCCCACAGACCCCAAATAACAACCCGGGGATAAACCAGCTCAGGCTGGGATTCACCAGAGGAAATGACCTGGGGAGAGACAAGAGGAGGAGAAGGGGAGACCCGTGAACCCCAGGTCTCTCTTCAGGGTGACACCACGTCATAACGTCAGGCCCTGGAGGCTGCCCAGTCTTCCTCACCTGCCTCACCGCAAGTACACGCAAGGTCTCACATGGTTTTCTTTCTTCTTGGAACCTTCTCAGTGCCAGCGCCAGAACCCCCAGGCCTCGCTCTTATCGTTAGCTGGCAAGCGGACCCTACAGTCACCTGCCAGGCAGGGAGGCAGGGAGCCCAGGGCCCAGCTCTGGGGAGGCTGGGAGGCAGGATCGGGCTTTACAGTCCGTTCTTCTGCAGTTCTCGTTCCTCTGAATATATGCATGAGGAAACGAGAGATTTCCCAATCAAGGTAGAAATTTACATAATTTGTAGAACTCCCAAGACACAACTGTAGATTCTTTTAAAATGTGTGGTCCAGAAGATAAAGGCCCCTTTCCCCTCACTAAACAAAGAGATCAGAGTGACCCGGAAGCTTCCTGGGGTGGGGGTTGAGAGCACGTTTGCTGAGGGCGTCCTGTCCCAGGCACTGGGTCTTCGGATCTCTTCAATCTCACCCACAGCAGAGGCAGAACTTTGTCTCTTGCTGGTGAGCAAACTGGAATTCCCAGAGTATAAATGACTTGCCCAAGGACACACCAGATTCCAGCTTAAGGTTGCTTACTGTGTAGAAACCCGGGCATAATCCCATTACTCTCTTTCTGGGTCCCCCCCCCCCCCCGCGAAAAGAATCAATCTCTTCCCTCTCCGCCCAGGATCACGGTGCTCCTAAAATCTCCCGGATCCAAAGTCATCTGCCAGCCATGCACTTAATTAAACACAGGTTGAACACTCCTGCATTCGCGTTCAAGATCCCATTGAGGAGCAAATGTTAAAGGCAATGATCAGGGATGGAGAAATTTTCAATGTACCTACTAAAGTTGATCACAATTGATGTGCCAGTTAGCAACCAAGCATCAGCCCAGGTCCACGCTGGGCAGCCAGTCTGGGCGTTTAGACAAGACATAGGAAACAGCAGAGCACCATGTGTGACAGCTTGTAATCAAGTATACAGAAACAGGGCTCCACCACTGTCTGACATCAGCACGCGTTTCAATCGCTCCGGGGCTTCATTTCCTCATCTGCAAAATGGGAACAATAATGCTGTCTTCCTACAGTTACTGTGAGAATTCTGTGAGGCAATCACTATAAACTGTTCAGGCAGTGCAAGCCCTTAGTCAACGCTACTTATCATCACTGTTGTTGCAAGGGAGGCTGGGAACTGATATTTATCAAGCAGCTCCTGTGCATCCACGACCACTCAAGACAACTTTCAGTCCTCAATGGAGTTAGTCCTCTCTTACTATCTTCGTTTTTCGGATGAGAAAACTGAGCTTTGGGGACTCATCACACAATTATCCCTGGCAAAGTGAAGAGCCAGAGCTAGGTCTGTTTGATATTGGGACAGATAAGAATGGAGCAAGTCAAACAAATGGTTGCTTTTTTTAAAAAAAATTTTTAAGATTTTATTTATTTATTTATTTTGAGAGAGAGTGACAGAGAGATAGGAAGGAGCAGGGGGAAGGGCAGAGGGAGAGGGAGAAGCAGACTCCCCGCTGAGCCAGGAGCCCAATGTGGGGCTTGATCTGGGGACTCCAGGGTCATGACTGAGCTGAAGGCAGTTGCTTGACTGAGCCACCCAGTTGCCCCCAAACAGGTGCTTTTGTTAGGACTGTTGGGACCCTAAAATCTCTAGGATGTACTGGACCAGGCTGTAGAACTGAACCTTCTGTGATGATGGAAATGTTCTATCTTATGCTGGTCAACACGGTAGGTCACTGGAAAGGCAGCCGGTGTGAACAAGGAACAGAATTTTTAATTTCGTTCAATTTTAGTTAATTTAAATAGCTGCCCATGGCTAGCGGCTGCTCTATTCGACAGCACAAGTCTACGCTATGGCTCTGGTACCCTCCTTAACCTTGCGTCTAAGCCCCCTCCCTGCCCGTCCCAATGTCTCCCTGACGGTGACTCACTGGCTCAGGTCCCAATGGCCTTGCACTCCCCACTCACATCCCATGTCAATCCCTGTCTCTGGTCCCTTGGTTTTGGTGACTCTCCCTGCCTCCTACCCCAGCTCCTCCTCCTGAGTGTGACATCAGGTTCTCTGCTAAATCCTATGCTCATGTCTCCTCTTGCATCCGCTGAAAACTCCCCAAGCCAGCCCCAGGACCCTCAGAATCTTCACCCTTATGTTAGTGTTCATCCCCCCCAAAAAATCTACCAACACTCCAGGTCCAGATCCAGATGCCCTGGCATGGGGCAGAGTGGGTGGGAGGAGAGCAAAGGGACATACTGTTTCAAACAGACGCAGCCAAGAAACCCCAGGATATTTGGTTGTTTCCATATGGGAAATACAAAGAGAGTAGGGCACCTGCTTCAGGGAGCTTCCACACTAAGTTGGGGGTCATGATACCCTGAAAAAACCAGAGAAAGAACCATGTCCTTACAGCACAACACTAAGAAGCACTGCAGCTTCTCAAGGCCAGGGGTGCTCCCGGGGCTCAGAGAAGAGAGAGACCTCTCTGGGCTTCACTCCCCATGAGGACTCCCAGGTAAAGGCGGAGGGCTGCCCACCCTGTCCAGGCTGCAGCCCCTCCACCCAGCTTGCACCTCTGAGGACTGCATGAAGCACATCTTTCCTCCATCTGCAAGTTGGAATTGGCCAAAGTGGAGTGGCAGGAGATGGACAGCGGGAGGAGAGAGCCGGGCTTCGTGTCCCTCTGGTTCCGTCTCTGCCAGCCACCTGCACTGGCTGCCACGGTTCCCTCACTGTTCTCTTGTGGTTCTAGAGACACCTCTCCAGGCCAAGCCCAGCCACTCCTTTAAACAGTCCCTTCCCTCATCCATTCCTATGCACCACCCTCGGCTTCTCACCAGGGCCCTGCAGATCCAGTCTCTGCAGGGTCTTCCAGGATGAGTGGGATTGATGCAGGCAGAGAAGAGAAGAAACTCAGCAAAGTAGGAGAACTCCAGGGCAGAGAAGCAAGGCAGAAGCACCAAAAATCTCAGAACAGAGACCAGCAGGCTGAAGAGGGGCTCTGGGTCGGGGTAGATGGAGCTGAAGTTGGGGCCAGACTGTGGGTGCCTCCATCGTCAGGAGCTGGGAATGTGCACCTGGGAAACCAAGAGACCCATGTCCAACTGGGATGATGCATCGTTTCAGGGCCCTTGTGCGCTGATCATTCCTATGGAACCAGCTGTGGCTCTCACATAGGCAACTGGTTTTTAAGACTCTCATGAGCTAGGGGCACCTGGGTGGCTCGGTCCGGTAAGCATCTGCCTTCAGCTCTGGTCCTGATCTCAAGGTCTGGGGATCGAGTCCTGCATCCCTGAACAGGGAGCCTACTTCTCCCTCTCCCTCTGGCCCTCTTTCCTGCTCATGCTCTCTCTCTCTCAAATGAATAAATAAAATCTTTAAAAAAAAGAGAGAGAGAGAGAGTCTCATGAGCTAGCTGGTGACCACACAACTGTCTTTTAAACACACATGACACCACTGGTCAATAAACAAAGCTGCTCTTGAACAGACTTCCACTCTGGCTTTCATGACAATCAAGTGGGTAAACTTCACTCATCTTCAACTGTTTCTAGCCTGTATCTGGTGACCTATGGAGTCATATTTCTGTTTATTAGACAGGAACGTTCAAATCCTGCCTCTTCATATATTATTGGCTAAGCAAATGCAAGGACATATTACATAGTACGTAGTGTAGATATATTGCAGTGATCACTGTACTTGTCAGTTTCCCCCTGCATAATTAAGACCTACTTTAGTTTGGGGGGAAAAATGTTTCTAATACATATTTTATGCCAGACGCCATTTGAACAAAGTATGGCATGCCTCGAGGGCAATGTGCAATGAGACTGGGGCTATTCTTTGACAGTACTTGGCAACTCCTAGTAAAGTATATTGACTTCCGCTGCCTTTAGAGCTGAGAGAATGTGGGCACCTTGGCTGGTTTCTTTACAAAGATGGGGCTGTCAGAGCGGCTCCCTTAGCTGAGAGGGATATAAAATTCTTGAATGGAATCATGCATCTAGAACTATGCTAATACTTTAAAAGATGGGTGGAAAAATTCTGACTATATTTCTCAGGAAAGGAAGGAAAGGAGGGAGGGAGGGAGGGAGGGAGGGAGGCAGGGAGGAAGGGAGGCAGGAAGGAAGGAAGGAAGGAAGGAAGGAAGGAAGGAAGGAAGGAAGGAAGACTGCTTTGGCTGCAATTTTCCAAGATGCCCTGATAACAAAAAGATTGTGGCATCATGTGCTCGCCCCTGTTTATTTTCTGAGTGTCAGATGACAATAATTGGATCTTTGGCAGTTTTTTTAGAAAAGGATTTTATATTGTTTATCCTTGTTTCACAGGTCATTGATAACATTAATTACCTAAATAGACCCAAAATTTCTGACTTGTTTGCACTTTTTTTTCTGCCATCCTAATGAATTCATGTGGATGGAAAGTCCACTGTGAAGAACACACAGAAGGTCCCAGTGACACATTAGAAGCATCACCAGTTAAACTACTGCTTTGTGAAAATCATCAACAAGTGACAAAATTCAAAGTGTCCATATATTTGCATGGACTGGGACAGCATGTCTATAATGTTTTTCTGCAGACTGTTATCTGTTAATTTTATTTTTGACAATTTCTGCCCCGGTATCTTAAGCAGAACAGTCTTTCTCCAAATTAAAACCAATTAAAAGCTATTTAAGGAACACTCTGTGACAACAACGTTTAACAGAATTAACACCACTCACTGCAGAAACAAGGCAGCAAAAGTTGCAAAACTTATCAATGACTTCACTCACGTCAAATCACAATGGTGATGCTGGAAGTTTGCTTCTAATTTCCAAATTTGTCTGTGTTGACTGAGTATGGCTTGGTGCTGACATGTTTTAATTTAGAGTATAAGTTTTGAAGATTATTTATATAGTTTTTTTTTGTTATATCAGGAAAGAATGATAGTAATTAATAGAGTTTCTTCTTTTACTGTATATGGGGAAGACCCTACACTAAATAGCCACTTTGAACCTGTTTTTACAGATGATGCCATCGCATTGAAGGAGACTCTAAAATGGTTGTATCCGGGGCGCCTGGGTGGCTCAGCCGTTAAGCGTCTACCTTCGGCTCAGGTCATGATCCTAGGGTCCTGGGATCGAGCCCCACATCGGGCTCCCTGCTCAGCGGGAAGCCTGCTTCTCCCTCTCCCACTCCCCCTGCTTGTGTTCCTGCTCTTGCTAACTCTCTCTCTGTCAGTTAAATAAATAAAATCTTAAAAAATAATAATAATAATAAGATGGTTGTATCCGTGTGGTGAATAGCAAAAACGATGTCATTACGGTTGTTCCGAAAGGCAAAAGGGGGAATTGAGTGCTCCATCTCTTTTAGGCACCAGACCATGGATTTTACTGCATTATTAATTTTTATCCTCCCAACAACTTTGAAAGGCAAGAATGTTTATCATCCTCTTTTTACAAGTGAGGGGGCCTTCACTCAAGGAAGTGAAGTAACTCGCTCAAGGTCACATAATGTGGCCAGACTCCAACCTGGGTCTGTCCAGCTCCAAAATACTCATAAGGTCAAACACTCTTTCTCACGAACCTGAGATCACGGGATATTGCCTGTCTGCCTAATGACCATCTGAAACGGTGGAGCCAGGGGTCACTGAGGCAGAACTTGGCCTTCTGACATGATCCGAGGGGCACATTTGGCATCAGTCTAATCCCCGGGCGCAGCTCCATGGGCTGCCCCATTTGAGTTGAGGGGGCTCGCAACATTAGCTCTCCCATTAGGCTCACAAATTAGGTGCTCAAAGGGCCCAGGCTGGTGCGGGGAGAGCCTTGGGTGTGAGTCTCAGCTCTGCCATATACAGACCGTGGGATACGCACCAAAACCCCACTGCACCTGTAAAAGATTTTTTAAAAGTGGGTGGCAGGGGTTGGAAATAATCTACCCAAGATCAAAAGGTTGTCTGGAGGAATAAATTAAATGACCCGTGAAAAATCCTTAAAAAAAAAAGCATATACACAGAAGGTGCTTGACAAATGGTGGTTGCATTGAAATGAATCCTGGAGCACGGGAGCATTGCCTGGGTCCAGAGTGCTGCCTTCGATCCTTGCCGTTCAAAGCGCGCTTCATAGACCGACAGCACTGGCACCACCTGGGAGATTGTTAGAAATGCAGAATATGGGCTCTACCCCAGGCCTCCTGACTCAGAATCTGCATTTTCAACAAGGTTCAAGTGGGCACGTTCCAGTTTGAGAAGAGTACCGCCTTAGGCCTGCTGCTCTGGTTCTCTAGGTCTCAACCGTCAGAGCAGGAAGTTAGGGTGGTTCGCTTCTCAATTATTCTTTATCAAAACATAGAATCCAAAGGGCCTTTGAAGGTCATCCAATCCAGAAACGATCAATGCATGACACAGCGGCTGCCATTCCTTTCCCAGTGACCAGGTCAGACATCGACAATTAATCATAATCATCGATAATCACTCACAATCAATCAGGGAACTTCTTCCCTGAGCTCAGAGATAGCAGCCTCATGCTCCACAATGCACTCCAGAAGTGCACTCTTTCTCTTAGAGTGAATATGCACATGAAGCCTACTTACCACCCCCACCCTTGCCATGTGGTCTAACCCTTCTTTTTTCATAGGGGGACCCTATCTCCAGGGTAAGCCTGTTTTCCCAACATTCCGTCCCATTTCATATGATCCCCTACAAAAATGTTGAAAAAAATCACATGGCCTCACTGATTAGACAGAAACCGAATCCCATCAAGTTTAAATGACGTCCCCCAAAGGGGAGAATCCTATTCTTCCGGCTCAGCTCTTCTCTTTCTATCACAGTCCCCCTCCATCCCGCCATCGGCATTGGAGACCGAGGGAGGAAAGACTTGAAACCTCACAAAGAACCCAGGATGCTGCCCTGGCACGTTCCAAAGCCGAGGTAGAGACACGAGAATGTTTTTACAAAGGCCACAGGGCCTTGAATCGCACTCCTGTGGGTCCTGGCAGGCCCGCCCTGGCTCCTGCTGGGAGCTAGGGCTGGCTTCTTTGGAAAGGTCGGCCTGCTGGGCCAAGCGTCATGCCTGTGGCCCTCACCCAGTTTCCCAGCTGCCTGCCTCAAAAACAATGCACAGAGTTCCAAAATAGGAGTGATATTCTGAACTTAATTTTTGTTCACATGTAATAGGAGATGGAGGCCCCCACTAAGCTATTGTGCCAATTAGCCAGCGGGAAGCAGCCCATGTTTCTGGAAGGTAAATCATTAAGAACTGGAATACAGTGTAGGCCTATAGACCGGCTGGACCCAATTTTAAGTGAAAATTAATGGCAAATTCTTGTAACCACATTAAGGGCCATTGTCGTTCATTTGAAATCAGTTAAACATGAAAACCATCTTGAGTTTATGGAATATAAATATTTGTCCATATTTTTTGCCAGTGCCCGGGAGAGGCTCAGAGATGTTGGCAGATGTGGTGTTCTATAAACATGCTCAGGAAGGGGGGTTGGGACAAGGAACCCAATCTTGTTGGGTCAAGCTACTTGTCAACGTTTCCATTTCCTCAGTCAGCAGATAATTAGATAGTAAGCGGATGTCAGGATCTAACTGGTTCAAGGACAGATCGCTTGATGACTTATGCTTGTGATTTGTATGTACTGTCTGCACACAGCCGTTGGGTTAGTACAAGAAGCAGAGAGTCACCCAGCTAGGTTCTCCCGCAGGGAGGCAGAGGCTCTCCCAGCACATCTGTCTATCTGCAGACACTCTCCATATCAAGAAGCAGGCAAGAAGGTTCCTGAAACCATGCTCTGGGCCTCTCAGATGGGAGAGAAGCTTTGGCTTTTTAGAAGAAAAGAAGGGAAAAAAGAGAGAGAGAAGAGAGGATGGGGACTCAGGAGAGGAAGAAGGGAAGCCGGAGATGAAGAAGGGGTGCTCGAAAAGAAGGGGAGAGAAAGAAGCGAAGATTCAGAGGAAGGTGGTGTCTGGGCAGGTGGGGGGAGGTGCGAATATGCTGCAGCCAAAAGGGCGTGATCTTCAGGGCCAAGCCCTTTGGTTCCATCACCTTCTCCCTGTGGGACCCTGGACCATTTGGGGACTTCCCTGAATTCATTCCCTTATCTGACATTTGGATATCTTAATCCCTGCCCTGGCTCTGTCCCAGGCTTGTTGTGAGTGACCGTGAGAAACGTGAAGGTCCCAAAATCGTAAACCACTGTGCAACTGCTTTAACTTCTCACGGAAGAGCAGAGGGAAATGGAGTAAAAGGGAGTGGAGACGAGGTGAGGTCTGAGGTGCGGCGAGGGAAGACTCCTCTCTGGTTTTTTTGTGTCACGGTCTGTGATGCGGTGCCGCGTGGAGTCCGACATGTTGCACGGTTTACGAAAGCAGCTCTTTCAGATTCTTCTACAGAACGCACTCCAATGGCGCGCGTGCGCCCACACGCATACGCACGCACGCACGCACGCACATGCGCACACATGCGCAGGCACGCGCACACGCGCTGCTCTTTGTGGGCCTCCAGCGGGTGTCCAGGGAGCCAGGTGGGGACCAGGCTTGACAAACTCTCACCACGCTGTGCTCCGAGCTTCGGTTCACTTACACTTGGGCGAACGCGTCGGTAGTGGCCTCTCCCTTCAGGATGAATCTCTTCCCCGGAGGATTGTCGACTCCCCCTTGCAAACCGACCCCCATTAGGGGACAAGCATGCCAGCACGGCCAGTTCGCCTTAAACCCATCCTTCTTGTGTGATAACGTATGAGGTAGTCTGCTCCGAAGAACCCGTTTACTAATGTGGGGTTCGCACGTACCCTGCTTTCACGTCTGAGGCTGCCTTACTGGGTGGCCTCAGACCAGCATGAAGCCGCTCCAGGCTTCCGTCTTCCGACCTGTGAAATGAAGTTGAACACCTTGATCCTAAGAAACTTTCTACTCGTGACTTTAGAAGTGCTCACCGTTTACCCACTGGAAATCTGGGGTATGAGGTATCATCTCCCTCCCCTTCCTCTACTCTCCCTCACTCTGCTGCCCGCCCTGGGGGGAACCTGCAGGGACTGGGTCAAGGGATCCTTTGCCCTCTGGCTTCCACAGGGCCTCAGCCAACAAGGAGATCAGAAAGAGGAGGCTGAGGCCTGGGTGTGTTCTCCTGACTCCCTCCTGGGAGCTCTCACCAAGCTGATTGCGTCCCCCCGGAAGGTCCCAGCCCCTGGATCTTCTCTTTGGACTCTCTCCTTGGAGGTTTCCTGACAGTTTCTTCCCCTTGTTTCTTCAGGACTGCCGGTGGTAACAGCTCCACTGTAACTAACCCCGGAGACTGTGTTATCCCTTGTGGTTCTCCCACTCCCAGACAACACTTTAGCAAGTGGTCCTTTGTAAACAAACGCTCCTTAGTGGGGGTCAGTCACGGGAGAATGAACAGGTCCAGTGGGGCTGGGGGGCATGAGCAGAAGGATCAGGAAGACCTCCAAGTGAAGAGGGAGGCCTTTGCAAGTTTTGGCTGAAGCCTGTCTGGAAGGACAAGAAGTTTAGACGGGCAACAAAGGAGTGGGAGAGGGCATTCTAGCCAAGAGAGTGGTGAGGAGGCCGCCATGATGCCTGTCTGTCTGGAGGGAAGAATTTGGTAGAGAAGGAAAGAGGTCACAGTTGGAAAAGCCAACAAAGCCTCAATCGCAGGGACTTGAAGGGGAGACTAAAGCCTGGGACTTTGTTCTAGGGGAAACGAGAGACTTGGGATGGTTCTGGAGCCGGGGGAATGGCCCGATCACACAGAGCCGTTTGAGGAATGTTAATCTAGCAGTGAGGAGCAGACAGTATCCCACCAGTGGGGTAGCCCTGTGCGCAGGGCATGGAGGGTGATGCCAAGTGGGACTCCCCCAACCCTACTTCTCCTAGCGGGGTGGGGGAGGGGCTGAGGAAGTGCCGGCATTACCCCCAAAGCCATCTCACACCCATGCCAGCCTCAAAAGAGCAGAGAGTGAAGTGCATCGCATCCTGAAGATGTAAGAGAAAACACATTCTTGGAAGAGATCTCCTCTCAAAGCCGTCCGCCCACAACCCCCAGAATAAGGGGTAGGCAATCTGCTTCTCCTGGCATCTGATTCAAAATGCTCCTGAGGCCAAGAGGACCTAAAAGAATACCTCTGCTCGTGTGTGCAAGAACAGCCCAACGGGGGACCATCTGTTTCAGGATGGGCTCAATGTGGGGGCAGAAACAGTAGCCCCCAAAGGGGTGCTATTTTGGTTTCCAGGAAAGCATCCTGTGAATATCCCCAGCCACCAACTGGAAATCTCTCTTTAGCTCGCTGCTTTGTTCTTTGTTAAATTGACCCCCCGCCCAGGTGGTGGGGGTCACTCTCTAGGAGGTTCTCTGTCACTGACATCTGGGTGTGCACATGTTTGGGGGTGGAAGGAGTCCAGGGGCTCTGATCACCTGAGACAATGCAGACCCATAAGCAACAGTAATGGTAAAGGGAGACAGATTCAAGAGACAGAGACCACTCAAACTGCCTGCAAAAACTTCTGCTCAGGATTGGCCCTGTATCTCCTGCTTGAAAAGATTGCTTTGAGTCCCAGATGGACCCGGAAAGGGAACCTCCTTCCCCCGGGGGCCACACAGCCTGCCCTAAGGTCCACTTCTCTGACCATCCCCTGGTGATGTCAGGGTTATTGCAGTGCTCCAAGGGAGGCACGGTGGTTGTGTGGATGAAAAAAGGAGGGGGCTACCTCCAAGCTCTGGAATGTTCTAATGTTTAGAGGTCCACTAAAAGACAGAGCCAGCAAAGGAGGAGGGATCTGTGAGAAGGAGAACCAGAAGGTGAGTGTCACAAAAGCCAGGGGGGAGAAAGGCAGAGGACGTGGTCAGATACCTCAGATGCTCTCCGGGGGGGGGGGGGGGATGAGTATCCAGATGACAGTTATGGAGGTCATCAATGATCTGGACAAGACTAGTTTCAGAGGAGTGGAGGAAACAGAAGACTGGTTTCAGCACCTCACCTACCTTCTGAGATAGATATGTTAATCTCCGCTTTGTAGATAAGGAAGCTGAAGCTGACAGATAATCTGACTCGCCAAAGCCTAGTTACCTGTCAGACTGTTACCCTACTGCCTATGATCACGGGGTCATGAAGGACGTTGGGGACGCAGTTGACAGGGACACTGGTGGTGTTGACAGCGACGTCAGTGGTGCTGCTGGTGTTGATGCTGTTGGTAACGTAGATAGTGATGGTGACCGTGGTGGTGGAGATTGTGCAGATAGGCAAGTTGATAAAGACTGTGGTGGAAAAATTAGTCGTGGACAGACAGATCCAGATCTGTATCCCAGCTGGTCAGCGACAGGTAAGCTTTTCAACCTTTGAACCTGTGTCCCTAGCTGTAAAATGGAGATTATAGGGGCGCCTGGGTGGCTCAGTCAGTTAAGCGGCTGCCTTCGGCTCAGGTCATGATCCCAGGGTCCTGGGATCGAGCCCCGCATCAGGCTCTCTGCTCAGCGGAGAGCCTGCTTCTCCCTCTCCCTCTGCCTGCCACTCTGCCTACTTGTGCTCTCTCTCTATCTCTCTGCCAAATAAATAAATAAAAATCTTTAAAAATAAAAAAAAATTGTATAAAATGGAGATTATATTGCCTACTTCAGAGGGCTGTTGTAAGAATGACCTGGACGGGGAGCACCTTGAGGCCCCTCCTAGTAGGCCCTCAGGAAATCTTTGTTTCATTCATTTGCCCTCCGGGCAAACTTAGGAAGTACAGTGGACCTCACTCTGTGAGTTTAGCTTCTCTGGCTAGACTCATCCCTCCCAGTCTAACTGCACTCCTCAACCAGAGTTGACTCTATTCTCAAGATCAGTCATGGCTATCTTGGGAACTAGCTGTTCCCCAGGATCCCCCCTTGATGCCCACGCCCTGCGCTGAAAATGCTGTCCTGCCAGGAGCCCCACTCTCGTGTTTGCCACCCCCATCCTGAGTGGATGAATGCCCAAGAGACCCTAAAAGGAAGAGGGTTGGAGAGGATCGAACACTTACTGAGCACTATTACGTACTCAGCTCTCTGGTCTCATTCAGCTGGGAAAGAGGGAGTATAGGCTTGAGTTAGGCTCTGGAATCAGACGTGCCTGTAATGAAGCACCTCCCTTCCTTGAAGTCTGCTCAAATCCTTCTTCATGAGCCTACCCTGACCACCCATCCATACTGCACCCCCACCCAAAAGACCATCTCTATCACCCTAATCCTGCTCGGGTTCTTCCATCCCCTTTCTAACCTGCTACAGTTTTTCTGTGTATTATGTTTGTGTGTCTTCCACTGAAATGTAAGTTCCAAAGGGCAGAGACTGTGACCTCTTTTGTTCACTGATGCGTCCCTAACACCCAAAACAGTGCTGGCCGCTAGGAAGCGTTGGCTACTTGTTTGCAGAGTGAAATAGTAGTAATGCAAACAGCAGGAGATTACCCAGCTCTGTCAGGCTCCAAAACCCCCGGGCCCCTTGCAGACAACAAATTCAAGTTTCTTCCCGGGGTCACAGCCCCTCACCTCACCCCACCCCGTCATCTCCAGAAACCTTTCATTTTGAAGTCTCCCTCTTAGATAAATTCATTTAAGCATGACAGGGCCGGGCGGCTGTTTGAGAAAGACAGAATGTTCCCTGGACTCCAGGAGGTGCCAGGCCCAGCTCAGGCACCTCGTCTGAGGAGAGGAGCACCTGTTGTGAGGTAAAGCAAGCAGAGAGGCTGGCCTGGCCCACCCCGGCCTGGCTGGAAGGAAGCCCTTTCCGATTAAACGCTCTTCAGTCAACATCAGGTCCAAGGGGCAGAAGGTAGATCTCCCCCGTGTTTGCTCCGAGGGGTCCACCTACTGGGAAAACGCAGGTAAGTCAAACAAGGCTATTTGTTCTCCCCGTACAGCAAACAAAAAACAGGACGAATC
Source organism: Leptonychotes weddellii (assembly GCF_054177405.1). Classification (NCBI taxonomy): domain Eukaryota; kingdom Metazoa; phylum Chordata; class Mammalia; order Carnivora; family Phocidae; genus Leptonychotes; species Leptonychotes weddellii. Next base: position 97,230,798 of record NC_138377.1, on the reverse strand, counting down.
CTTCTCCAAGGCCTCCCCACTGGACCCGAGAGGCATAACTCAAGTAATGGGAAGACAAATATTTTCCTGGAGAAAATGATAAAACTTGAGGCAGGAAAAGCAAACAGCATCTTCAAAAGAGCAGCTGGGGAGTCGGTGTGGAGCTGCCCCAGGAGCCATTAGGGAAGATTCCAGAAGTGGGAAGCACTTGGCCTTCGGGCTCCCGGTTTAGAGGGACGGGCTGAGGGAAGCAGGCGCTTTGCTCAAAGACACTAGCACATCAGGCTCAGGGGGTGCTGTTATTCGTCCCCCCACTTAGAATTGTCATCATTACGAAGGCAGAATTCAGAAGACATGGTCCCGGACAGGCCAGAGCGTGAGCTGAGAGCCAGACATGCTTGGGCTTGAATTCTGTTATTCACTCACTCTTTCATCGATTCGGCCAGTCGGTCAGCCCTTTGACACACATGTGCCAAGCGCGTACTGTGCACCAGCTTCAGGGGTTTGAGTAAGCCCTTTGTCTCATCAGAGCCTCCGTGTTCTCATCTGTACAATGGGCTGGTGCCGGATTACGGAGGAGGTAAAAGTGATGGAGAGTGGAGTCAACACAATTTGGTGATAGATTGTGTGTGGGAGCCAAGGGAGAGAGAAAGAGAGGTCAAGAACAGCCCTGTGAATGAGTGAATCCTTTCACCAAGGTCCAGGAGCTCTCAGCCAAGCCTCCCGTGGTGCTCTCTCACTTCCTCGAACCGAGACGAGACCTCAACCCAGCCACTGATCAGCTAAGCTCTGTGTTCCTCTGCCAAGAGCAGACCTTTCTACCAGGGGTCCCAACGGTCAGAAAGTTCTTCCTTTCACTGGAGTGACGGCCAACTTTCTGCTTCTGTGCCCTGGTCACAGCCCTGCCCTAAAGCAGGGGAAATAAAGGGGGAAGAAGTGGGAGGGCGGGGGGGGCGGGGGCAGGACTGGCACTTATCACTTATTGAGTGCTTACCAACAAAGGCATGAGCCAGGAGTGGTGAGGGGCACCGTACCTCTGAGCTTTCCTTCACTCTTGGGATCATCTGGGAAGTAATAGATTTATCCTGCCTAATGGCTGAGGGCGGGACAGGCTGTGTGGTTTCCAGTGCACTCCCCAACCCTGATCTCTTGGTCCTGAGCAAATTACTTAACTATTCTGAATCCCTGGTGTTTTCCACCTGAAAAATGGGGATGTTAATTATCCCTAATTCACTGGGGTAAATAGGACACAGTTTCTAGTACAGATTCAACACACACTACCTTTGTGTATTGTCCCGTGTTACAGATGAAGAAGCGGCAAGTGATCATGCGCTGGGCTTGGGATTCAGACCCAGATCTCTTGGCTCCAGGGCCAGGCCTCTTTCCTCTACCCCACCCTACCAGGAAGCCAGTCAGCAGGAGTGGTTCAAATGGGGGGCGTTCTGTGCACCTGAGTCAGCTGCTGGTGGCGCTGTGACGGGCTAGTGTCAACAACAGGCAGAACTGGGACTGAGAGAAGCAGGAGTGGGGGACTGCGCATGGAACCTCAGATCCGGAGGGAGACTGGCGGAGCACCTACTGTTTGCAGACCTTTGCGCCAGGTCCTATGGGAGAGAAAGCATATCCCCTGCCCTCAAGGAGCTAGCAATCTACTCGGAAATCTGAGACACGAACATGAATCGGGTTAACTGCCAATAAATGGCCATATAAGGAAATCAATACCTACTGCATTTCTTCTTCTTATACCCTTAGACCAAATCTTGAAAAACACAGTCCTAACAAGTGTCAAGGTCTGCACTGGGGTTCAAAATGATTAACTGTATCAGGAGCATCTCGACCTGGCCCCGTCGGTGAGAAAAGGACCCAGGGCTTTCAGGTGACCCCAGAGTTTCGTGTGAGCCCACACAGAGCAGTGGCTGCTTCAGAAGCAAACGTGATCCTGGGGCGGAAGACAGAGGGGTAGGGTTCAGGCCAACAGAGGTAACCGACCCAAGGCTCAGACTTCATTCAGAAAGGTACCAGCCCGGGGTGCCACGTGCCCTAGGAACACGGACCAAGAATGTCACCCAAGAGATGAGAGGTCAGGGAGCCAAGCCCCTTGAAGAATTAGCTAAAGAAAATTGGATCGCGGGCCTGGCCAGGGAAAGGAAAGGCATGGCTGGGCATGGGCACCATCTCCAACTACTTGTCATGTGTCTGAGTGAGCCCAGACAGCCAGCAGACCCACATCCAAGGACCGGCTCCACCACGTCCTGAGTTGGGGATCGCCGCGGGTTATGTAACTCCCCTGAACCTAGTTTTCTCATCTGGAAGATGGAAATAATGGAGGGGACATCAAAATTACGTGATGGCAGAGCCGGACACAGGGCAGTACTCAGTAAAGCTTGCTCCTTCCTTCGCCAAGGCCCTGAAGGCCTGTTCTGAAGTGTGAGGGCACGACCCATGGGGGCAGGGAAGAGGGTAGCCACAAGGCAACCAGGAGCACATTTGTTTGCCCAGGGAGCACAGAGTCCCCAGGAGATGGCCCGCCAGGATTCAAGGACCCCGGAAAGAGGTTCTGCAGAAGGGACTCAGGAAACCCAGGGTCCTAATCTAAGAGCTAGAATAGACACTGCACCAGGGGGGCCTCGGGCTTCACCCAGGATAACATCCCTTCCTCTGGCGCTCCCGCATTGCCCCCAGCTCATCCCCATGATTCCATCGAAACAGCCATCTCCAAAATGCTGGTTTGGGTCGCCCCAGAAGCAGGGTGAGAATGAGGACATGGGTACATACAGTATAACTGGGAGGCGATCCCAGGAAGTGAGGATGGGGCGGGGCTGGTGGGCAGGAAGACAGGGAAGGGAGAAAAGATGTCTCAGTGCAGCTACTCAGCAGGTCACCACTGTGGGCAGCTAAGATCCACCTGTCAGTTCCTCGGAGGAACTGAGTACACAGAGCTTCCCTGAGGCTGGTGGGCTGGGGCACTGATCCCCCCCAACTTGCATCCCCCACTGGTGAGGGTTAGCCCAAGGGTATTTCCAGGTTGTACCTGCCTTCAGCCAAGGTGAACTGGGGAAAGCCCACAGGCAGAGAAGCAGAGACCAGTAGGCGCTGTTACTGGGTTTAGGGTATAGTCTCCCATTGCAGGACAACTCAGGTGAACCCAGAGGCCGTGCACTAGGAAGTCCACGAATTTGCTAGAACCACCATTGGCCCCACATTGCTGATCAGTGGCTTCCTCCCTGTGTGTTTTTTACAGCTTCCCACTGCGCCCGTGCTGGCCCCTACCTGTCTCCTCTCAGTGCCTGGTGAGACCACCCAGGCCAGTCTTCTTCCCTTGGCTCTCTCTGTTCCTCCTTGGGCACCTTTGCTGACTTATTTCTGCTCTCACCCTTAAGTGCTGAGACCCCTGCTGCTGAGCCCTGTCCCTACCCCACTCTCCTTCAATGTGTGCCACAGGTCTGACTACATGAGACCCAGATTCCCAGCCTTCGCCCCAGACTGACGAACCAGAATCTCCAGGAATGGAGCCCACGGATGTGCCTTTTAACCAGCTCCCAGTGTAGGGTTGGTAGATAAAATTCCGATGCCCAGAGGTACACCATATTTGGACATACTAAAATACTACCTGTTTATCCCAAGGTGATTCAGATGTACCATACAATTCAAGATTTTTTTTAAATTTATTTGAGAGAGAGAGCATGAGCAGTAGGGAGAGTTAGGGAAAGGGGCAAGCAGACTCCGCACTGAGCACAGAGCCCGACATGGGGCTCGATCTCACGACCCTGAGATCATGACCTGAGCCAAAATCAAGAGTCGACCGCTTAACTTACTGAGCCACCCAGGTGCCCCAAGAATATTTTTGTGTACTCTCCCCAAGTTATTTTATCCATATCCCCAATTTTAATTGCCAACTATACATAAGTGGCTCAGATTTCTTTCTCATCCAGACCTCTCCCCTGAGTTCCAGAAATGGTGGCCCACTGGACATCTCAAATTCGATGTGTTCACTGTTTGCACTCCCCCCCACACACGACTCCCCAAATCTGCTCTTCCTTCTTTCTCTAGGTCAGTTGGTAGCCCCACCTTCCCCTTGTTGCCCAGAAGGATTATCTCAACACTCCTTCCTCCCCGCCACCCCCTCTTGATTTCGGCTCTGGTCATGATCTCAGGGCCACGAGATCAAGCCCCACTTCAGGCTCCACACTCAGCATAGAGTCTGCTTGTCCCTCTCCCTCTGCTCCTCCCCACCCTACCCCCCAAAATGAATAAATAAAATCTTGTAAAAACTAATAAAAAAAATAAAGATGAAGGAAGGGGCCATGAGCCAAGGACCAGAGGCAGCCTCTAGAATCTAGAAAAGGCAGCCTGGGCACAGTTTCTCCCTGGAGCCTCCAGAAGGAACCAGCCCTGCCAACACCTTGACTTTAGCTCAGGGAAGCTGATCTGTGACTTCTGGCCTCCAGAACTGTAAGAAAATGAATTTGTGTTGTGTTAATCCACTAAATCTGTAGCAATGTGTTACAGCAACAAAAAGAAACCAATATGATCCATTAGCTCTTCTCCTTTGGCATTGCCCCCACCTGGCGTCTATCCTCCATCCACAGCAGTCTCTGGCGAGGGTCTCCTGCTTTCAGACTTCCATCCCCCACAGCACTACCAAAGTGGTCATTCCCTTGCTTCAGGCCCTCAGATGCCCACCCCCCTTCCTTGAGGAGGAGTCCAGACCCGTTGTCAGCCCAGCTTTTAGAGTTGGCCCCCTACCACCTTTCTGGCCTCATCTCCCTCCACTTTATTCCCTCAGACTGCTGGTTTCTGGCTTAATAAGTCCTTGTTCTTCTTTCTGACAAGAATGCCTTTCCCCGGGACGCCTGGGTGGCTCAGTTGGTTAAGCATCTGCCTTCGGCTCAGGTCATGATCCCACGGTCATGGGATCGAGTCCTGCATCGTGTTCCTTGCTCAGTGGGGAGCCTGCTTCTCCCTCTGCCTGCCACTCCCCCTGCTTGTGCTCTCTCTCTCTGACAAATAAATAAATAAAATCTTTAAAAAAAAAAAAAAAAGAATGCCTTTCCCCAACTTTTTTTTTTTGCCAAACTCCTATTCATACAGCAAAACCCGACTCAGGTATAACTTCCTCCAGCAAGCCACTCCAAAAGAGAGCCTACTCTAACGAGAGCCTACTCCAACCTCATACAACCTTTGTTCCTTAACATTGTTCTCATTGTTGCAGTGGACTGGGGACTCGTCGGTGCCCCTACCAGACTCTGAGCCCTTGAAGACTGGAACAATGTGCTTTTGAATCCCCAAGACCTAGGAGATGCTCCATGTGTGTCTGTTAACTTGGAGCAAATAAAGGTTTCTCCCGTTCCGGCATTCTGTGATTGTATGCTGCTGGTTGTTAGGGCTTTCTCCAAATCCGCTGTGCTCTTACAAAGAAGCAGAAAGACAATTATTTTTCTTCTCCATTGCTAGTTCCTGTTAATTCAGTCAAGATAAATAAAAATTAATAGGCACTCATTTGTCATGTGGATTTAATAATCCAAAATTGCATTTGTCTTGGCCCAGAATGTTACTACATCTGATAATATTTGCAATTTACTGAGAAAAATTTAGGATCCAGTGTCGTCTCTCTCACTTAAATGAATAAACACACACACACACACACAAATACTGGCCTGGGGTCTGCAGGAACTAGGAAAGGAAGACAGAACAAAACTGTGGACTCTGAGAATCCCTGAAGAAGTGCCACCCAGACCAGGACAGTGCTCCTGGTCCACAAAGTGTCCCCCGACCTCCAGGCCAAAGCTACTCAGGGAAAAGATGATGAGGCTCGTGGCAAATTGTCATGGAAGGGATGTAACTTTCTCTTTAGCTCCATTCCCAGATAGTAAACCCCCAAGTCCCACTGCCTTCTAGGGAGTCTGGTCATTGACCCAGAAAGCCACCTGCAAGAGTGGAAGGAAAGAGGTAAAGGTCCTTTGTTTAGCACTTCATTCCCACAGTCCTCGGACACTTGCAAAGATTCTCCAGGCTGATAAGAAGCTCATCTCCCTCCTTCTGCCTGATGCTCTCTGGAGCCTCTCGTGACCCATCCCTGCCCAGCAGAGACAGAAGAGACACGGCCGGCGTGGTTCCCAGCAGAACGATGGTGCCACCACGTACTGCACAGTTCCGTGTCATAGTTGAACAAAGCATTCTGCCCCTAAAAATTCTTCAAGACCACAGGATGGAAACTGATACCTCGAGCGTTTGTGTTTACCTCTCAAGCAAGAAGTATTATTTCAGAAGGAAAGTGCCAACATGTGTAGTCTGTAGTCCATCCCCACAGCCCTCGGTGCCCACTGATGCTTGGCGGGATTTCTGTCAATTCTAGAGAGTGACCGGGGGCAGCAAGGACAAAAGTCCCTTATAAGGAAGCGGGACAGGAATCAGCATGGTTTGGGAAATGGAGCAGAGGGAGATGCAGGTGTGAGCTCAGACCCCAGCTTTGGCCCACAGTGGCCATCCCCCCACCCTGGCATCCCCCCACCTCGGCATCCCCCCAGCCTCTTCTGCAGACTCCTCCAGGAACTGGGGGTTCCCAGGTTCCCCTTCTGCACAGGGTCCCAGGCTAGATTCTGCCCATGAGACACACACGTGATCTCTGGAAGGCTAAGGAGCAAGAGACCATTCTTCTTCAGAATGAAGTTGGAGGCAGGCCCTCGGGCAGACGGGAAGTTTGTCGCCACCTCCAGCCTGCACCTGCCCTCACCTGCTCACAGCCGCCGGCTTCCTGGAGGTTCCGCATGGTTGCAGGGGAGTTTCAGAGAACCACCCATTCTGGAACGTGCAGGCTGACCTTCAGCAATGACTTCCTGACCTTCACTCACTCTCCACCCTTCCTGCAGCTGCAAAGGCACTAATTCCCTGAATTCACACCCTTTGTACTTGGAATACACAGCAGCTCTGCAACCTTAGGCAAGCCACCTTACCTCTCAAAGGCAAAATGGGGAGATTGACACCTGTCCCATGAAGTCGTTGTGCGGAACTCCTGGCAAGCGCCTGGCCCGGCCCCTTCTCCTCCCATACCAGGCCTCCGGTGTCTCTGCTCTCTTCTCTGCCACCCCCCACCCTCGATAGGCCATTTTATTGTATGGCCGGTTCTCTGTGAGTAATCCTGTCCATGAGACCTACCTGTGTGCAACTCAGCGAACTGTTCAGATGATTACGGGTAACAAAAGGGAAGAGATGGACCTGGAAGGAAGGAGGAGCAATACAGAAAGGAAGGTGAGCGTGTGGGGGCGAGTCCCGGCGTCCTGGGTGGGGGAGCCAGAGCACAGAGCATATAGTAGGTGCCCAAGGTGATGGGTGCTGGGGGCCAGGGGGCGATGGGAGACAGGCTGCCAGCTCACGAGAGGAGGACCAGGCATCCCAACGAGCTCCCGGGAGTATGGGTTTCCTGCAGGTGGCGGCAATGCCGGGGGGTTAGCGGGGACAACCCAGCGGCAGGAGTGAAGAAGGCAGACCTCAGATTTCATCAGACCGGGTAGTGGGAGGCAAGCAGGGCCGAGGGCCGAGGGTATGGCCCCGAGTGTCGAAGTGTGGCTCCTGCTATCTAGACTGAGGCAGGAGGAAGCTGGTGGGCAGGAGGAAAAGAGAAGGGTTGAAAGCCTCAGGGACTTGATGAGGACACCCAGGTACAGCGTGGGAGGGGCCGGGAGGTGACAGGTTGTGGCCAGAGGGGAGGCTGCTGTCGGGTTGAATTCCAAAGAGAACCACAACCAAGGATGACGAGTTCCAGTGGTCCCCACCCTGACCAATCAACAGAAACTCAGACCCAGTTCCTGCGGACCTGGGAAATCTCTGTTTTAAAGCTCCCCAAACGGCACCGATGATCAGCCAACTCTGCGAATCCCTAACATTTGGGGTAGAAGCGAGGTTGTGACTGAAGCAGTGATGGTCATCGGATCTGAAAAGGTGTAAGAAGCACATGAGGTGTGGCTGAGGGATGTATCATTCACGAGGACACCGACGTCCCCTGGGACGGTGGCAGGCCTTTGGGAGGAGGAAGACTGTGAGCAGGTGCCAAGGCCCTGGATGAATTTGGAGGTGTGAACTCATAGGGGTGGTGGCCATGAGGAGGCGTCCCAGCTGGCTGAGCCTCAGGCATCCCCAGGCAGCGCCACCTGTGCTAAGGATGGAGCTGAGGAAAGAGCTAAGACCAGCCTCCAGACCAGCTTCCAGAACCTCCTCAGAGCTACCCACCGGTCCACCAGCGCTTACAGGGCTTGTACTCTGCACCCAGCCCTGTGCCAGATGCCACGGGCCTGGAAAGAGGGAAGAACTGTGCCTGCCGCAACAGGACCCTGGCATCTTGCACAGAGGGGCTGGCATCTGTCCCCTGCCCAGGCCTGGGACTATTTTGGCTCCAGTAAGAATCAGGATGTTGGCCAGGGGCCTCGAGGAGCTTTTAGCATGGGGCCCTTTGTAGCACTTTGTACAGTTTAGGGGCCTGGTGGCAAGTGTGACACCAAATTGCCCAGAGCTGCAGCCCCATACTCTGCCCGGGACCCGGCTCCCATCTGACACTGCATCATGAGCACTTTGAGATGCGGCTGGAGACACTGCCCTCGTCACAGATGGGGAGGACCACTCGAACAAAGACAGGGCAGGACTGAAAGATCTCGACAGGCACTATGTGGTGACTGCAACGTGATGTGGCACTCTGGGGGGGCTCTCAGAAGTACCCAAGAAAACTGTGCCCACAGTCCTGCCTGCACAGCTGGAGGGAAGAATGTGAGCGTGCAAAGTGGTGGCCTCCCCTGTATACGCCGTCTGGTGAGGCCCCGGGACACTAGGATCACACACACACTGTCTACCTCACAATCACCTGCCCACTTATCTAAAATGCAGATGCTTAGGCTCCGCCCCAGACCAGCTGCATCGGAAGCCCTGGGCAGTAGTGCCAAGAAACCTGTGCATTCAAAAACAGACACATAGATCAATGGAACAGAATAGAGAGCCCAGAAATGGACCCTCAACTCTATGGTCAACTAATCTTCGACAAAGCAGGAAAGAATGTCCAATGGAACAAAGACAGTCTCTTCAACAAATGGTGTTGGGAAAATTGGACAGCCACATGCAGAAGAATGAAACTGGACCATTTCCTTACACCACACACA
>NC_138377.1:97144576-97221176 GCF_054177405.1 Leptonychotes weddellii | reverse complement strand
GGGTATTGAGGAGGGCACGTTCTGCATGGAGCACTGGGTGTTATGCACAAACAATGAATCATGGAACACTTCATCTAGAACTAATGATGTAATGTATGGGGATTAACATAAGAATAAAAACAAACAAACAAACAAATGAATAAATAAAGATGATTAGTAAGTAAAAAAAAAAAAAGAAAGAAACCTGTGCATTTTTTTTAAGTAGGCTCCACGCCCAACACGGGGCTCGAATTCTGCACCCCTGAGATGGAGAGTCACATGCTGTAGCTCCTGAGCCAGCCAGGCACCCCAGAACTCTGCATTTTAAACAAATTCCAAAGGGGGCCTCGTCACTGTGCCAACATTTCCCACACACTGCCTTCCTAGCACCTCCAAAGAAAGTATCGCTGGGCCCATTATACAGATGAGGAAACCAAAGCTCAGTGAGGTTAAGTCACTGGCCTGATGTCTTACGGCAGAGTTCAAAGCCAGGTCTTTTGATTCCATTGCCACCGATGTTCTTTCAGTTACTCTCCTCCCTCAGAGAGGGACGATGTGATTGGCAGCTCGAGAGGCGGGGTCATCAGACACTACCTGGGGAGAGGGGGCGGGAGGCTGCTCTTAGGCTGGGCTGTGAGCTGGCCAAGACCAGGCAGGGGAGAGGTGAAGGGCATTGAAGACAGCCATTTCTGGAGGGTCTCTGACACCGGGCACAGAGCCACTGCTACACACCCAATCTGTCTCACTTAACCCCCACAACAGCCCTATGGGCTCAATGTCACTATTCTGTTGCGGCCGGGACAACTAGAGCTCAGGAACGTTAGGTCACCGGAAGGGAATGTGGCCAGTCATTGGGGGAACTTGGACTAGAACTCCGTTGCCCCTGGCTTGAGAGTCAAATCCTTTTCCACTACAACTGCCACTTGGCTTTTCCAAACAGCAAAAGCCTCTCTTCAAATGAAGTCTGACACAGACTCTCAAGAGGCAAGAGGGATAAGAGTGAGAGTCTCTGGCTGGAGCCAGTGTGCAGGACCCCGAGCTGCGCTGCCCAACCCCATGGCTGCCCCCGAAGCTTCTCCATCACCAGCCACAGCCCCACAGGATGCTCACCGTCCCCCCTCTCCCCAGGAAGAGCAATACACCTGCGGGGCGCCGGGCACGGGGCAGCCGGGAGAAGGCTGTATCAGGAGACGCTCGCTGAAGGCTCTGACTGGGCTGAGCCATGCCCCAACACACCCCTCCCAGGTTCTCCAACTACAGATCCCATTTCCCCACGTGGCTCCACAAACAGGGCGGCTTCATAAGGAGTGTGTCCGACCTCTGGGCCTTTGAGCCTTGGGTCAGATCATTCAAAGCAGCCCCCAGCCAGGTCATTCAAGAAATCAGGCGGCAGGTCTGAAGAGTTTTGGAAGACTTCCATTGCTCTATGGGACTCCTTTGGGAAGGAGTATATGTGGCAGGTTTCTCAAATACCTTCTTTCAACCCTACCTAAGGGACAGAGGCGCGAGGAAGGAGAAAGGGGGTGGGGGAGAGGCCAAATGGTGTGGGGCATGGAGAAGCGTGTGTTAACTCTAGAAAAAGAAAAAACAAAACAAAACCTTGCTGCCTTTCTGCAGCTGCTTAAACACACCCAAGCCGCCCACCTCCGCCTGCCCGTGCCCCTCCTTCCTGACAATAAACACATTTCCTTCCTTCTCAACATCTGAGCCCACAGGAGCCTTCCCTCCTGCTAAGACGCTACCTCCTGGGGCCAAAGCCAATGGCTATGATGGTCAGGACCCCACGTCATCACAGCTGCTCAGGGACAGGCTCCGCTTCTGGTCCCATTACAACAAAAGGGATCAACATGCAGGCAGGGAAATGCACTTAAAGCCCACTTTTCTTGGCGTCATCATTTTAATTGCTCATCCACCCCTGCCAGAGCATCTCGAGAGCCCAGACCGAAGAGCCCAGACTGAAGAGGAAGGCTCGAGGCATCAGGATGCGGCCAGAGCTGTTCAGGGTGGGCTCTCTGGCCATCGCCAGGTCCCAGCATTGGGCCCAGCAGCACAGACAGAGTTAGGACACGGAAGGCCCCTGCCACAAGCTGGGCCTGCCCCAGGCTATAAACACTTTCTCTCCAGCACTCTTTCACCAGCCACAAAGCACCCAACGTGAGCCTAGATGTGACCCTGCCAAGCTTGAGGCGGTGCAACCTGTCCCCAGAGAGGCTTCTGTGGCCGGCACGCCCTGCTGTCCTCCCTGGCACATGCCCTCCCATGGGGCCCAGGCTTGGCTGACTGCAGGATTTGAGAGAGCACAGGACAACCCTGGGTGACAAAGAGGAGGACGGAGAGCCAGGGACAGACTGTTATAAATAAGCATGTGTGACTGAGAAGGTCACCAGCCAGAGTGAAACATGCCAGAAATTCTCCAAGAGAAAGACAGATGAACATCATCTGAGCATCTCACAACCGCTGTGTCTCAGGATGGAGAACAGGAGTGGGTTCCAAGACAAGGCCAGGGTGAGAGAGTGGCCACAGACAATCCCCCCGCCCCGGGGGCCAGCAGCCGAAAAGGCTCTGGGATTAAAGAGGCACTTTGACGTTGCACTGATTTCTTTAAGAGGCTGGCTTTTCTTGGCACCCCCAAGACTGGCCAAGCCATCTGGAGAGCAAGAGGGTCAGGAGGCATGAGGAGGCCCCTCGGGCCCCTCGGCGCTTCACACCCTCCTGCTCCCCAGCCTGGCCCGCATGGTGGCCGAGGCAGATGCACCCCGCGGAATATCCGGCAATGTGGACAGACGTCTTTGTTCGTCATGCCTGGTGACGGGGTGTGACTGGCATGTCATGGGTGGAGGCCAGGGATGCCACCCAACGCTCGGCCACGCGCAGGCCAGCCGGCCACAACAAAAGATTATCGGGCCCCCGTGGTTGATAGTGCTGAGGTGAGAGACACTGGCCCAGCCCTCGCGCGCATCCCTCCACCTCCAGACACCACCGCCTTCCCCTCATTTCCAAGGGCCCTGTCGAGACAGCCGGAGCACACAAGTCCTCATAGCTACGCAAATAGCAACTCCTTATTTGCCATGTTTGCTCAGCCAATATTGACTCTGCAGCCTAACACTGGTGCTACTGAGCCGGGGTTATTCTCAATATTGTTTGAGCCGCATTAGAACAGCCTGCGATAACCGGCAGCTCCCTCCTAGGCACCCCCCTTCCGCCGGCCGCACCCCCTCCGTGGGACGCTCCGGGAAAGACAGAGGAACTTCTGTGCTCATGGAGTCAAGCGGACCTAATGCCCACTCCTCCGCTGAGCAAACACACCGAGGTTAGAGAGGGAGCCTGCTCCCTGGCTAAGTCAACACTCCAGGGAAGCCGGAGCAACTGGAAAAGGTTACAGAGGGAGGCCGCCCCCTGGGGTGGGGCCCGGGAATAATGCTGGTGAGGCAGCCCCAGGCTGTCAGCCAAACCCCGGGCTGGGGTCTGCGGGGCGCGGGGGGGGGGGGGAAGGCCCCCAGGGACTAGGGTTCATTGAGTCTGGGGGACTGAGCGGTGAATCCACCCATCACCCAAGCACCCGATAGGGGAGGGCCTAATATAGGTGCGAGCCGTTGCGCCCATCAGGACCAGAAGCTTCGAGCGGGAGGGCCTTTGTGGGCAAGCTCACGTAGCCGCCCTGTTGTAAAGATGAAGACCTAGAAAAGCAGCCTCCATCTGGGGCTGGTCCTTGCTGTGAGGCGGTTCAGCCACTGGGCGAGAGTTCAGAACAGAGAACAGCCCGCTCCTCAGAAAAGCAGTCTCCCTGCCAAATGGGCTCAAGTCCCTTTCACGGGAGCCAACATCGAACATGCCACGGTGAAAGGCTTTCAAATGGAGTCCCGGAGAGGGACAGTGACCTCCATTCATGTCTGGGGCAAGCTGGGATGTCGCGATCGTCCTGAGAGCCATCCCGGAGGGGCAGAGGGAACAAGGGACAGAAACCAGCGGCCAGGCCTGCCCAAGCCACATGGGTGATGTAAGGAAGGCAGTATGTTCCTCACTCCAGAGGGGGAGCCCCCAGGCGCAGAAGCACAGCTGTGAAGCGGGTGTGGAACGGAGGCTGCCGAGGAGCTCCGGTGAGGGTCACGAGCGCGGCCACCTCCCCCGGCCGTGCACCGCCTGCCCAGCCCCGGCCAGCAGCCCCGCAGAGAGACCAAACAAGGCACGGAGCCTTCGGAGGCGGGAAATCCGCACGGAGTCCCGGGGCCGGCTTTCCCTTGCCCGCAGGAAAGCAAACCGAGGCTTAGCTGTAGGCCTGGATCTGGGCCCATCACATGTCTCTAGGTCAACATTAAACAAGTTTCCAGAATCATCGAGGGGGCATTCTAAAAATTAGTTCTGGCCAGCCCTAGTGGCCTGGGAGCACCAAAATGGTCATTTGCTGAAATTGGTCATTAACATTTTCTACTAACTGCTCTCTCCAAAGGCTTAGAAAATGAGGGGGGAATCTCCTCAGAAATCAGCAATTACGTAAGCCCTCATGACCTGGACTCTAAGCTTCAGAAGGCGTTCATTTTTAAAAGTACATGGTGGGCATTTTCTACACGTGGTTGAATGCTTTTATGCAATGCCAAGTCACCCCCGTCTTGCCCCAAAGGAGACATGTTAGCCAATGTGCCCGGCCCGTCTGTGCCCCCTTCCCACCCGGACGAGCGGTCCCTGACGCCATGTTTATGCGGCTGAATGCACCCTGTTGGAACCGAGACGGACACCTGACTGAGGGGAGGCACCCCATTGGCTGCCCATTGGCCAATCAGATTCCTTCTTCTGGGAATTTAGGTTTAGACCGATCTGAGAGATCCGGTCCCCATGGAGGTGAACATTTTCGGACATGGAGAAGGCCAGGCTTCACAGAAAAGACTGAAACAGACCTCCTGAGAGAGGCTGAGATTAAAAAAAAAAAAAATCACAAGGCCCCAGAGAAGGAGGGACACAAAGCACAGCCAAGCAGCTGTCCGGGTCTCTGATAACTTTCCAGTAATGTCACCTTGACCCTCTCGTGGACACTGGTTGTCACCCCTGCCCTTTGATTCCATGAGACTCTCATAGCCTTCCAACAAATTCATTATTATTATTATCAAGAGCTAAGTTTACAGTTCTGTTTCTTGCACCAGTTGTTGACCAAGACACCTATTAAGAAATCACCTGTTTTGGGGCGCCTGGGTGGCTCAGATGGTTAAGCATCTGCCTTCAACTCAGGTCATGATCTCGGGGTCCTGGGATCGAACCCATGTCAGGCTTCCAGCTCAGCAGGGAGTCTGCTTCTCCCTCTCCCTCTGCCCCTACCCCTGCTTGTGCTCTGTCTCTCTCTCTCTCTCAAAAATGAATAAATAAAATCTTCAAAAAAAAAAAAAATCAACTGTTTTCTGGACTGGATATCTCACCCCTTCTTCTTCCCCACCCTTAGATCTAACTTGACTCCTTCCTTCCTGGTATTTCCATGTCTTCCAAATTTAGAGCTTATTTTTAGTGCTTCCGTAATAATAGCCAGCAAGGTGGCTCGGTGATCGGCAGATGAGTACACTGTGTAGCCTAGACTCCACATTCCACTCAGTGGTTTGCTTGCTCAGCCTACTTCAATGGAGGCCATGAGCCTATCAGTCAATAATTAGTCATTCAACAAACATCCATCAAGCTATGTCCCAACCCCAGCAAAGATATGTCAAAAAAACAAACAAACCTTAAAAGACCACAGAGAAGATGGAAGCACATTTTTCCAGGTTCCTGTCACAACAGAAGACAATTCTGATGTACTACCAGCCCTAATGCAGCCAGGAGCCACCGGTTACACGAGCAACCCAGTCAGAAGAAGTGTCAAAACAGCTACAGCTTCTACTTTGCTAACTGTGGAGGGGTGGTAGCTAACTGTTGCTCATGAAGGAAAATAAACCACCCCCAGCTGATCCCCAAGAGAAATCGGAGGATAGCTGGACCACCTACAGCATCAGAGCTTCCTTGAAGGGCTCACAGCTGCCCTGACCCCAGGCACAGGAGACCTGGAGGGCATTCATCCCATCCTATTTTTATTGGGTGCCCTTCTACTGTGTGATAAGGCACCTCAAGGAAATACCTCCCATCCCTATAAGCTGTAGTATTGTCCTGCTTCTCAGTTTGATTATTGTTATAATAATAATAATAATAATAATACAACTAACTTGGTAAGATTAACTTAGTAAAACCATCTAACAAATCACTCTGCCTTGCCATTAATGCAATCAACAGTTCTTTATATATATATACACATATATATAATTTTATATATATATTATGTTATATATATATAATCTTCACAGATATTTTCTCATTTGCATTTTATCTTCCACAAGTAGTATTTTTACACTGACATGACCCATGACCCTAGCATACGTATCCAGTTGTAATTTACTGTTTGAGCTTATCTGCCACTTTTCTATGTGTAAGCAATATCTCCCAGGCTCCCAGTCCCCATGCATGACCTCCAACCCCACTCAAAGCTCTACCCAGTTGTTACGCATGGAATGCCCGCTTTCCCCCGCTCTGCTTCCCCTGCTCCCCCTTGGTGCCCCTGCGGCAAAGGCTTCCGCCTTCGCAGAAGGGCCTCACTGCAGCTCACAGGGCCCAACAGCAGCTGGGGAGGCCCCTTCCACGAGGCGTAGCCACCCCTGTTGTGGATCGCCGCTCCCACCAGGGTGGCCCACACATCCCGTCACCCACCCTGCCTGCCATCGCCCACTGTCTTTCTAGGTACCAACGTAGCGGGTACCAGGCTTTCCAGGGGCCATCCTTGAGCAGCAGACCTAACATAAAACATAACACACAGCAGATGTTGAAAATATTAGGTGAAAGAATGAGCGAGGTAAAGAACTAACACTTTGTGATGAACAAATGGGTCCTAAGGGCCCCCGCTTCCTCCTTCTGCACCTGCTTCCCCTCTACCAGGACCGTGCAACCTGCACACGCAAGGAGGACCGGGCTGCAGGGATTGGGGTCTGGTTCGGTTCATGTTGCCTTGCCAGAGAAAACAGCCCAGGACTTTCCCCCCAGTTTCCTATTTCCTCCCACTCATTCTTATCCCAGCTCTGGCTCCCCTTCCCATCTTGCCCAGAATTCCTCCTACTACATTTGGGCATTTCCATTCTCTTGTTCACTTAAAATAGTATGGAGCATCCACTGTGACCCAAATGCAGAGACAAATCAGAGAATCCCTGCCCTCAAAGAGCTCATAGGCTGGTGGGGCACAGAATGGATATATACAATAATACCATCTGGAGCGGTTAGGGACCCTCGTTAAAAGAGTACCAGCTGCACTTCTGGTCGTTCCCATGAGTGACTTATGCTCTGTCCTGTGCTCGGGTCCCTCAGAGGCCGGCAACAGGGTCTGATGTTCTGGTCCAAAAGTGTTCCTTCAGGTGAAGCATTGACCTCTTCCTACATCTGCCTTCAAAGGTGAATCCTCAGCCCCACAGGAGACCCCAGGCTGGCCCTCAGACTCGGTGGGGACCTGAAGCTCTCCTTCCTCTCCGGGACAGTTAGGAGTTGAGGAATTAGTGTTCAGGTGAGGGAGACACAGAAAGGGGGTCTGGAGGCTCCAGTGACTCACCTACAGGCAGGCTCATCTCCTGAGGAGGTTGGGGGGGCCGGGGACCAAGGTACCGGCTGACATATCCAGGTCTCCGTGCCCCTCACTCACCTCATGACCTCATGCCCTGAAGAATGTCAGAGGCTCCATTCCCAGCCATCAACCAAACTTCCCATCTGTAAGGAAACCTGGAGCCCCTCTAATCTGACCTGCTCAGTTTACAGCTAGAGAAACTGAGCCCAGAGAAAAGTAAAAGGACCGAGTCTTTCTTTCCCTTTAATTTTGCATTGACTCCTGTTTTGCAAAATGACATTGTGATACGTTTATCTCCTGTGATCAAATAACCCCATTTCTGAGAAGCTCCTCTAAGGAAATAACCCTTAGCATAGGAAAAGCTTTGGGCACAAAGGTGCTCATCTCAGCATCATTCCAGCTAAGAGCGCCAGAAGAGGGGGCAGGCTAAGTAATTCCCCTCAATGGAAAAGAGGTTGCCACATATCCACTGAAAAATTGTAATTCAGTGCAGCCTTTAATAAATGGGAAAATTCTATTATGATATTGGAGGGAGGAATAGACACAAATTTTTATATGAGCCTAAGTATGTGAGAAAAGCAGCTGAATGAAACCAAGACTGAAAAGAAAAAATTGGTTTGCTTGTGTGTTTGATTTTGTTCCTTGTGTATTTTTTAGTAGCTGTCATAGGCAGTGAGATAGAGGAGAATATTCTCTAAGAGACTTTCAGACTGGAAAAAAAATTAAATTATATTTTTAAATGATGGTATTGGAGAGCCAATTTATAGAGAAAGGAAAAGTAGTTCCTAGAAGCCTGGGCAGCTAAAGTTGCTTCTCATAATTATTACGAAGGCCATTGTCAGAGCCACCCTTTCCCTAAATGTCCTGTAGGACCCCTGCTAGACACCAGGTGCTCACTGGGATGTATTCATTCATTCCAAAAAATTTGCTAATACCATCACTGTACCAATCACTGAAAATACAGGAGTAAACAAGACAGAAGGGATCCCTGCCCTCATACTGTTTCACGAGGGAGGCATTAAAATGGTCTGCATATAGCTAGCATCAAGTATGATAAGAGCCACAAAGAATGTTCTATCAGTTGGGATTGAGTTTGGCTGCCAGGAATAGAAATCCAACTATAGTAATGAAAAGAAGTGAGGGTTCTATCTCTTACATAAAACAAGTCCAGATGTGGGCAGCCCGGCCTGGAGCAATGTCTCCCACAAACCTTCAGGGGCCCAGACCCTTGCTATGCTCCTGTTCGAACATAAAAGCATCCTTGACATCCATTTTTTTTTTTAAGATTTTTTTATTTATGGGAGAGACAGAGCACGAGCAGGGGGTGGGGGGGAGGGCAGAGGCAGAGGGAGAAGCAGGCTCCCCACTGAGCAGGGAGCCCGATGCAGGACTCCATCCTAGGACCCTGGGATCATGACCTGAGCCGAAGGCAGACGCTCAAATGACTGAGCCACCAGGTGCCCCCATCCTTGATATCCTTAACAGAAAGGTCTAAGACAGCTGCTAGAGCTCCAGCCATCACACCTGTGTTCCAGGCAAAATGAAGGAAAGGTGCAAAGAGCAAAATGCAAAGAGAAAAAATAGTCAACTCTCTCTCAATTTCTCAGAAGCCTTACTCAGCAACTTGCTAGCTGTCAGGAAGGCTGTAAGAGCTAGTCTTTTAACTGTACACATTGCTTCCCTGTTAAATCGGGATTTGATAAAAGAAGAAGCCAATCGTGTATATCAGGAAGGAATGAGCAGTCTCTACCCCGGACGATGTCATGAGAACAGAACACAGAGGGATCCAACCAGGTCAAGGTAGGGGCTCAAGGCTGTAACATTTAAGCCGGAACCTAAAGGACACCCAGAAGCCAGATAAGCAAAGGGGTTGGGGAAGAATCCTAGCCAGAGGACCCAGAGCTCAACCCAGGAGGATAACTCTGGTGAGAATTCAGTGAGTCCTCAGGGAGCACACTGAAGTGGGGTCAGGAGAAGTGACTTCAAGCCCTCACTCTGCAGGAACATCACATCCCCTCCCGAGCCTCTCGGGTTGTAAAATGAGCCGTCTGTACTCAGATCCTGTGAAATATTTAGTAGAGCCTCTGCTAGGTTACACGGGGGCAGGGAGAGGGCACACCGCTCTGTGCCGTAGCCCCATCCTCTCAGAGCTTTGGGACAAGGCGGACAGAGGAAGCCCCTAGGGTTTGAAAGCTGTAAGGGGAGCCCTGCACAAGGCAAAGAAACCCTCCCCACCCCTCTTCCACCCCTCCTTACCACGCCCCCCGGAGGGCTCAGAGGAGTTCCCATCCGTGCACCAGCAGCCTCCCATCGACCCTGGGACACTCGGTTGCAGAGGGACAGGCCCCTGCAAGGGTGGACCGAGTGGTGGTAGGCGGCACCCAAGGCCTCTACTTGGACATGATCCTTGACGGTGGCATGGATCCACATGCCAGGCGGGGCGCGGCTTCGCAGGTATCATCTGGGGCCGTCCTCGTGATCACCCCATCGGATCCGTACTCATTATTCCCACATCGCAGATGAGAAAGCTGAGGCTCAGAGAGGTAAAGCAACTTGTCCACATGAGTCTGCACAGTGATTGTCACCACAGGTGACCTATGCCGCTGAGGGTCCTCTGAAAACCCCCAGTCTCTGCTGGGGTCCGTGCGACTTTAGTCAGGCCCCCGCTTGGGGCTCAGTTTCCTCATCTGCGCAATGAGGTCACGTGGCTCTGCCACGATCAGCCGTCCAGCTCCCACGCCCCATGCCGGGGACTTGTTACATCTTCACGACAGCCTGGCCGGGTGCCCACAGCCCCAGGTTAGGGACAGGGCTTGACCCAGGTCCCTCTCGGCTCTCCCCGCCGCCGTGGCCTGACTCGCAAAGATCCAGAAAAGCCCATTCCCTGGGCCCCATGGACACTGCTCCCCGCTTCACCTTTGTCCTCGCCGAGCCTGTGGAACAAGGTGGCAGGAGTGTGGGAAGACACCAAAGGGGGCCCTTCACGTTATTACTATTCAGGTCAAAACACCTCCCTGTGTTTAAACAATTACAATCCATAATTAGTTGCCATCACAGTGGAACAAGCCCGCTGTGGTTTCAAAATCACAGTGACTGCTTTATTTAGCTAAAACGACCGCAGCCAGGACCACTGGATCCTCCATCCAACAAAACATCTCAGCTCTGGTTTCCCAACATTCTCATAGCCAACCTCCCTCCCAGCCTGACATGCACACACCCACCCCACCCACTGCCCCCTGGTCTCGACCCAGGCCCCTCAAACCCATCCCTGAACTCTTCTGTAGCTTGTCCTTCCTCCTCTGTGCTTCTCCAAACCCCATCCATCCTTTAAAGCCCAGCTGGGGCCACCTCCTTCA
This sequence comes from Leptonychotes weddellii, assembly GCF_054177405.1. Classification (NCBI taxonomy): domain Eukaryota; kingdom Metazoa; phylum Chordata; class Mammalia; order Carnivora; family Phocidae; genus Leptonychotes; species Leptonychotes weddellii. The sequence goes on along the minus strand of NC_138377.1, from coordinate 97,210,229 downwards.
GGAAGGCTGCCCTGACTACTGCAGCCCCATCAGCTTCTCCGGCCTCTCCGCTCCCACTGCTTCTCCATGCGATTGACTCACTAGCACGTGTGTGTATGAGCTGAGAAGAGAGAAGGAAGTGAAAGCAGATGGTGGAACAGGAGGGAGAAAGATGGGCCACAACACAGACCCCGGTACCCGCTCCTATGCTCTAGAGAAAAGGGAGCCACGGTGGGTGCGGGGAGAGGAGGATGGATCCGGGGCAGAGGGTCCTTCCTGTGTGGGTTTAGGGGGTCTCAGCAGGACTAAAGCTCCAGTTTCCTAAGGCCTGGGGTTGGGGGAGGCTGGAGATGGAGCCCGGGACACAACTAGGTTCTCTCTTAGTGATGGGGACCTACGTCAGTGCTCTCCTATCGGCTCTGCAAGGCCCGGGATTCCAGGACAAGAGGGTCCCAAGGTGCTGGGACACGCTCAGTAGCCCCCTCACCAAATTCTAGAGGAAATGTTGTGTTTTTTCTTAAGAAAGCACAACTCAGCATATTTCCATCCAAAAGGCTTTTTAAAGAAGAATCTAGCGATGAAGTTGGGCATTCGGGGGCTGGAATCCTTGTTCCTCTGAGTGACAGTCAGCCTGATCTAGGGAGGCTGGGGACAGGTGGCCCTTCAGAAAGGGGCCCAAGACATGCTGATATCTCTCCCCTCTGTCTAGGAAGTACCCTGGAGCTTCTCCTTACTTCCAGCCCAGGCTCCAAGACAGATCCTCAAATGATGGGTGACTTCAGAAACCAAGAAGGCCAGCTTCGAGGCCGCCATGAAACCCTTCACAGCCTCCCTGGTGAGCAGCAGCTCAAGGACAAGCACCAGGGTACCATCGGAGGTGTTCTCTCAGTTCTTGGGGTCACGGCTGTCCCATCTTTGGGTGCTGCGTTCACACCCCATTCCCATGGGGCCCAGCTCTCAGCTCTTTGTCCGCTGACACACCCACCCAAATATTAGTGTCCAGCATTCTGAATGGAAGGCACACACCACTAAAGTGTGGCAGGGGGGACAGGGGGTCTCGGTCCTCCTCCTGGTGTCCAAGCCTCCTCTTCTGACAAAAGTCAGGTTGAACTAGCTTCTCTTCAACTCCAATGTTCTCTGGTTCCATAAAACATCTTGAAGAAGGGGGGGTGGGGGGGAACACGCAAGTCCATACCTTATCCATTTACTTTCTATAGGTTTTGTTTCTTATATTTTTATGTCCAGTGTCAGAGAAACAGGAGGGAGGGGTCAGTGCAGATGTAGCTTCAGACCAGGAAGTGGGTGACAGGGGTCGGGGGTGTGGGGGGCTATGAGAAACCAGAGGACTAGGGCCTCCCCTTCCCCGGCCAGCCCAGAGGGCTGCCAGGGCCCCAGTCTGTCCCACCCACTTATGCTGGGCAAACCGGAGAAAGAAGGTACAGGCAGGAGCTTGCCCAGGTTCGAGCAGTCCTGCTTCCTGAGGGGCCAGGCAACCTCGGGGCCCTGCGAGGACAAGGGGGTTTGCTCACCCAGACTGCCCGTTCCTGAGCCAGCCACAGCCCCAACAGCAGACAGGGCTGGCTGAGGTCCTCCTGGGGTTGCCGAAAGCTGGCCAGGCCTCCTTGCAACCTTCGTTTGCTTGGGCTGTAAATCCCACCCTCTCCACGCAGTCCCCCTACCTACCCCACTCCCCAGAGCTGTTCCTGTCCTCGGAGAGCCTACACACCTGACATTCGGTGTCACCCAGGCTGCCCTCCATCTCACCTCAAAGGACGTTTGCTGATGGATGTACACCAGCCCGGAGCAGAGGCAAAGACCTGAACTGAGGACAGACCCGGGAGGAAAGGGAATCAGGCTCTATTGAGGAGTGCCAGAATAAGTCAAAAAGCGAGGAGTCTGGCAGACATTCATTCTTCCCTACCTGCTGCCTTACTGCCCTTCATTCATCTGTTCAGAGAGTCTTTACCCAGCTCCAACCATGTGCCAGGCACAGTGCTAAATTCTGGCCCACAGCAGTGAACACGACGCAATCTTTGACTTCATAGTGTTTATAGACCAGTCAAAAGGGCAGACATTGAACAAATAATTACACAATGAATTCATTAACTGTTATTATAACTGATGCTGTGAAAAATTAATAAGCACAGGTGTCAAGAGAGAATAATTTCCAGGAGGAGCTTACCTGTGGGAAGGTCACAGGAAGTTCACAGAAGTGATATTTCAGCTAAGACCTAAAGATGGTCTTTAGTGGGGAGGTAGGGAAGTGCAAACAGCCTGTGCAAAGGTCCTGAGGCAGGAAGGAGCATGGAATGTTCCAGAAATCTAGAGAGTCAGTGTGGTTGGAGCTCAGAGCCATTCAGGGAAGATGGGGTATAATGAGGCTAGAGCAGCCGCAGGACTTCCCAGGCCAGCAAAGAATCTAGCCTGGGCACGTAGGGGAGCCCATGAGAAACTTCAGCAAAGACAGAGTTCTATATTTTCACCTTGACCGTGGCAATTTCTTTCCTGCCATCTGTCTTCTAAAGGTCTACAGATATCAGGACTTGCTCTTCCTATCCAGAATTCATGCCATGTTAACATCCTACATCTGCACAACTCCAAGAACGATTACAGCATTCTCCCGCCCACTATCTCTTTTCATACTCAAAGAAACCTCATCAGCTAGGTGTTTTTAGCCCCGCTTTGCAAATGAAGTCATTAAGACTCAGTGAAATTAATTAACCTGCCCAGAGGTCACCTGCACAGTGTTCTGTTCAGGATACTATGGCAGCCTGATGAAAAGGCAAAGAAGAAGAAAAATTAGCATTCGCTAGGTACAAGTATGCAAATGGGTGCAGATTTAAGTGAAGCCAACTAAGAAGGACAATCTAGCAGTAAAGAGTATCATGCATCCCAAAGCCTATGAAAATATTTGGGATGAATCTGCTTTTTTTTTTTTTTAAAGATTTATTTTTATTTATTTGACAGAGAGAGAGATAGCGAGAGAGGGAACACAAGCCGGGGTAGTGGGGGAGGGAGAAGCAGGCTTCCCGCCGAGCAGGGAGCCTGATGCGGGACTCGATCCCAGGACCCTGGGACCATGACCTGAGCCGAAGGCAGACGCTTAACCGACTGAGCCACCCAGGTGCCCTGGTGAATCTGCTTTTTAAAATCGCCTACTGATGGCTACAGGTAAAGGTACGGGCGTTAAGCATAGATACGGATACAGATAACAGACATAGGAAGTCAAGAGTTGGAATAACTGGCTTTTCCCCCATAACTCGAGATCTTAAACGGCTCGTTTTGGGTAACTGGCAAATTTTATGGCCGTATGCGCTGGCCACAAGATGGTTCTAAACTATAATTCAGATTCTACAATTTCATAAATAAGTAAGGAAAAAAGTTCGTTCTTTCACTCGGAAATGCTCACTATTTCCATGTCTATTACAACTTCAATTAAAATGGTAAATAATAATAATAAGGACATGAATCCTAGATCTCAAACTCAGGCTTGGAAAAATATCACTTCCTTCCGTTTCTCGAATGACCCCCTGTGAGGTCCGGAGCCTCCGGGGAAGGGGACCTGACTGCAACAGGGATCCACTCTCATTGCACACGTCCAAGAGCAGACACGGGATAAGCTTGCGTGAAGAGAGTAGACAAACTACATTCCAAGAGAACAGCCCCCTTGAAAGCAGAGCAGGAGAGTTGGGGCAGGGGTAGGGGCTGGGCAAGCCTAGCCTTTCCATATAAAATATTGAGTGCTAGAGTCAGGCTCAGCATCAGAAATTTGACACTCCGGCAGAATTCTGCTGCCAGACTGCAATGCAAAGCCACAGGGAAAGTGAAATTTAAAAAACGAATCCTCAGTCCTACGGCAAATTAGTCATTCAGCGAATTGATCATTTGGCAAATTGGCTTTTAGCAAATTGATTTTGGGTGTCTAGGCCTTCTCCCAGAAGGCTGTCCACCAGCCAGTGGCGTGTGGGGAGCCTGGTGGGTGAGAACACAGCTCCCAGGGAGCAGGCCTCTCCCCTTTGCTCCCCAGGAGAGAGACCCCCAGGCCCAGCGAAGGCCCAGCAAGGAGATGCCATGTCCGGGGATGCCAGGAAGCCTGGCTGCCTTTTGGGCAGGCTTAGGTCTGGGTCCGTGGGAAACCCCTCTGTCACTGGAGTCAGCTGTGCACGAAGACCCTCAGGGTGGAGGAGGGGAGCAAACGCAGGGTCTGTTCCAGCAGCTGCGATGGGGTCTCCACACTGAGGAAGTGCGAGACGACTCACCTCTGATCCTACGAGCAGAGTGGCAGCCAAGACCTCCCAGACTCCGGAGGCCTCCTTGCCTCCCCAGCCTCACCTCGAGCAAACTGCTACTGTTCCCATGAGGCTCTGGGGCTGGCACAAGACTGTCCTCTCGGAGGGTGACCCCCCCCCGGGAGCTGCCCTCACATGTCAGGATATGGGATTGTAAGGCTCCCCATCCAGATGGGGAAAGTGAGGCTCGGGGAGCTGATATGAGGTTTCCATAAGAGAGCCCTCATGAGCAGATGCCCATGTACCTTCCAGAAAAAAAGAAAAGAAAAAATAAGGTCTCTCCTGGGATATCGATGCCTAGGCTTTTTAAAAAAAAAAAACAAAACTGACACCTTGCTTTTTTCATTTATTAAACCATTCCTTCTTCCTTTTTTAACAACTGCACTACATACATCCCATAACATGAAGGCTCCATAATCGATGTAGCCAGTCTCCTACTGAGGGGTACAGCGGTTGTTCCCAGTTTCTGCTAGTGCGTTCAGCACTCTATACCATTTCCAAAGAACATAGCCCAAGGACTTTGTGGATCCCTCAGTGTGCTAGTATTAGGACGGTGCATACCATTTCCCATATGATAAAATAAAATAATAACTTAAAATTCTAAGTTACCTGAAGTTTCTATTTTCTGGCTTTAAATCCTCACTTTCTTAAGCCCCCTGACCTCCCCCTCACTGCATCTCCAGCCCCAGCAGTTGGCTTTCTTTGTCATCACTTCCCGAGTTCAAGCATTTGATGACAGGTGAAGAACAGTCAATCCACACTGAGATGAGAGGCTGGACTGTGGGCGGGACCCTCCGCAGACGGAATCTCTTTCTCTCCCACGAGCCTCGAGTGCCAACGATTCACATTCGGCCTCAGCCAATTTACAAACGGTGGCACGCAGTGGACCTTCAAGTCATTTATAAGTAGTTAAACCTCAAAGCTTAGCCTGTAAAACCCAATGATCCCCTGCACCTCTGTCACCTTCTGCCAGGCTGCCCAAATCTGGACGTCCGCATGGATGCCCGCTGAGGGATGAGGTGCACCTGTGTGGGGCCCTGCACTTGAACCATACCCACCTTGGCCCTCCAGACTCACAGCAAGGCAGAGGGCTGGCAGGATTGCCAAAAAAGACACTCATACTTGAGGAGCACCATCCAAACAATTTCTTGTCCACCTGTTCTTTTCAGCCGGAGAACACACTCTCCAACGCTTCCTCCTACACTCAGGTTTCGTGGTTCTGATGCCCAGAATCCTCTGGGTTATGACCTCCGTAAGTTGTAACAGAATAGTCATGACAAGAGATCAGCCGATCCTGACCGGCAAGCCAGACATTCAGTGGTCACTTCGATCCACAGAAGGGTAAGTTGGGGACACACTTCTCTGGCTGTCACGCTGAGTAGACATGGCACCGAGGGGTCCACGAGAAGAAGGGGGGAATAGGAAGGAGCCCAGAAAGGCGGTCTGATGATTTTGATGGTAATGAGTCGGTGTCTGGGGAAGAGGAGGAGGAGGAGCAAAAGTCTTTACAATATTTTAAAGTTTACAGCTTCACTTCATCTCTGTAAAGCACAGAGGACAGGGATTAAGAATCCCATGTTGCAGGTGGGGAAGTTGAGTCTCATTAAGGTTAAGCACCTCATCCCAGTTCACTCACCTGATCTGAACACAGATCTTGCATATCCAGGAGCCAGCTGATGGCCGTGTGCTGCCCTGGGACTCTCTCCCATGCACATCTTTGCCCTGCCAACGGCCACTAAATAACAGAGTCCAGAGGACAAAGCAGAAAAACAAGCCTTGACCCTGCTCAGTATAAACCTCCCCACCAGAACGGAGAGAGAGGGAGTTCCCAGCACCACCAAATCTATGCTGCTAGTGTGTTGTCAGGACTGGTGGCCCTCCTCCCACCCTGGGCACCAATGCCCACCAACCCATCAGGCCCACCCTTTCCTTTCCCCCATAGGTAGTGCAGGGCAGGGATCACTAGGCTCAAAGGCAGGCTCGTCTCACAATGTCTGCCCACTTGCTCTGTCCCAAGCACTCAGTCTTTTGGAATCACAGCCTCTAGTGAGCACTTTGTCACTTCTTGCTGAATTAAGGCACGTAAGCACGAATGAGTGAGTGATTGAAGAAAACTCTGGCATTTATATATATATGGCATGTTCTACTTTCCATATCACCTCTGTATCCACTATTCCATCTTATCCTTGGGATACTCCTGTGAATGCAGTATTGGAATCCCTGCTTCACAGATGGAGAAACTGAGGCCCAGAGAGATGACTGCCTCGCATGAGGTAAAGGCAGAGCTTAGATCAGAATCCTAGCCCTGGGCTCCTACTTCAGGGCTCCTACTTCAGTGCTCCTACTTCAGTGCTCCTGCTGGCCTGGGTAGGCTCTCCAGGAGAGGAGCTTTGCCCCCAGAGCCCAGCAAGTTAGAGGCTCCCCGAATGCCCAGCTCACCACCGGAGGTGTGGACAAGACTGGAGCTACAGGAAAGCCCCCAGAGGAAAGAGTTCTCAACCCTCGGGCAGGGAGCACTCATGACTTTCCAAACGGGCCTCCACATTTCTCCCGGGTTAGCTCATCATTTCCAGATCTGGATAAGGCCTGGAAACCCCCCTCCAGTACCTTTCTGATTGTGACTCACTCTGGGGGCAGAGAGGTGACGGAGGTGAGGCACTCAAATCTCAAATCTCACCAGTCTTAGCGACAAACAAGTGTCTTCTTCAGCCCCACAATCATTCATTGAACACACTTTCCCGACCACGTGTTATTCGGAGCACTGAGTACCCCACACTCAGAGCTGTGCAGGCAGGAGAGGACAGAGCAGCCTGCCCCACACGGGTCAGCACACAGCCCATGACCTCACCCCTCACTCCACCATTATCCCTGGGGCCGAGGGTGCCAGTGACCTTCCTGCTGATGTCCAACCCCAGGCTTGTGCGCCTCGTCTGGGCAGCCCTTGGAAATATCAACCACTGGTTCTTCACTGCTGTGCCCTTGACCTCCACCACGCCTCTCCCCCTCCACTGCCCACTCCTTTCCCTGCCTCTCCCACCCACTCTTGAAATGCAGGGGCTCTCAGGAGTTCTCTCCTAGGCCTTTTTCTCTGTCTTCCTCTATTTACCCCCCTTTTAATCACCCCATCTACAGCACAGGGGTGCAAATACTACCCAACTGTTGTGGACGCTCAGCTTAATTCTCCAAACTACACAAACTGCTTATTGGACACCTTCTTCTGGAGTGGCCATGGGCCTCCAAAACCCAGCATATTCACCCCTGATTCACACTCACGGCACACGCCCCCGACTCTGGTGAGGGGTGAGTGGCTGCAAGCAGGCAGCCCCCAAAGCCAGGACCCTGGGAGTCAGCCTCACCTCCTCCTTCTTCTCTTCTCCACATCCAAATGGTCATCCCATCAGATCACTCCTCCCCACGCAGTGTCTCCGAACTGTTCCCCTACTCCTGCCACCACCCACCTTAATGGGCCTCCTCATCCTCTTCTCCTGAACTAGAGCAATGACCCAAGGCCCTCCGCGGCCAGCTCCCCCCACCAGATGCACCCATGAGGGCCAGTGCGGGCCACTGTCACAGCACCCACCGCCCTGAATTACAACCTTACTTATAAGTCTCACACCCACTAAACTCGGGCCCTTCAGGGACTGTCTTCTGTTGCTTTATCTCTGTGCGTCCAGTCCCTGGCGATATCCCGCCCTTGGCCGGCCTCGGAGAATGACTAAAGGACCGGATAGTGCAGCTCAGTGAACTTGACAGAATAACGGGGTGGAACCTGAGAGTACCAACAAGTCAGGAGGAGGAAAAACACCAAGCATGCCTCTGCCAGGCCCTAAGCTCGAGAGAGACGGGACTCTCATAACAGGTCCCAAACCAGAAGAGCTGACAGCGAGTTCTGTGATGCCCTTACTCCCTCCCTCCAGAGCTCAGGGGGGCAGGGGCAGAGGGGGAGTTGAAGAAGGTTTCAGAAGTGGCCCACCTCCGCTCGACCCAACCTCTGAGCAGAACAAAGGTCAAAGGGTTGAGGGAGACGCTGCTTCTCCAGGGAGACCACACCTTCCAGAGCCCCTGGGTTCTTGCTGGAGAAAGCTTGGTGCCATCTTTTCACCAAGGAGCCTGGCTCACTGGTGAGGGTGGGAAAAGTGGCAGCAAAGCACTCCAAGCAGAGGTGCCAGCTCGGAGTCCATCTGCTAGATGTTCTGGAAGACTTTCTGACTAGGGATCCAGAAGCCAGGTCAGACCTCCTGTCCAAGTGGGAAGGACCAGCACCCGGAGGCCGGGAACAGCACCAAGAGAAGCCAGGGAGGGCAGGCGGGAGACCCGGGCACCATTACCTCTTCTGTTTGACTCTGGGCCAACTGAGGTTATGTGGACCATCTTGACCTGACCTTGGTCTTTATATGATCCAGGGAAGTGTAAATACTAAGGCGTTTGCCAACACTAAAAGAAAGCAAGCACATGCAAGCAGTCCAGCCACTCCTGGCAAAACTGCACATCCAGCTAGTGACTCCTGGGGGCCCCTTCTCCTCGCTCCCACCCCTTCCCCAGGGCCAGACGGCCTCCTGGGTCCTGAGCAGTGAAACCTATTCCCAAAAGCACAGGTTTTAACGCTGGAGGGGGCTCCAAGCTCAGTCGGCCCCAACTCCCTTTCGACAGAAAAAGCTGAGGCCCAGGGAGGGAAAGGGACCTGCAGGGGATCACACAGCTGCCCGACTCCCAGGACAAAGCTCTCGGAGCTGATGAGGCTCTCGGGGACCCCACACCTGCCCTGTCCTGTCAATCTAGGAAACACTGCTGTTGGCCCTGCCCCCTCCAGCCTCCACCCACCCCTCCCCCCCACCAAAGAGAGAAACACGGCTGCATGTCAACATCTCAGGTCCAAGCAGCATGCTGAACAGCCAGTGTGTAGCGGTGGAATTTGAGGCCTCAGCAGCCCTTGGGGAAGGCCTGAGGTCCCCCAGCTCTGTGCCAGGGACCCAGGGTGGCTGGAGGGGGCGGGCTCTGTGTATTACATTCAGTGCTGGCCCCTGGCCTCCCCTCCCAGCCTTACTCTGGGTCTGACCATGACACCTAAGACAGAGCCAGGCCGAGAGGGAAAGAGCCAGAGGAAGGCCTGCTCTTCAGAGGCCCCAGTGGGGGCCCCGGCTCCCGGCCCCGGTCTCTCAGAAGCCCCCTGAGGGGTCAGTCTGCATCCTACAAACACTCGCCCACAACCACAGTGACGTGCAGGGCCAGCTCTTCCAACGTGGTGGGATGGCACCATGATGGGGAGAGTGGAGACAGGCCTCTGGTGCCCTCTGCTGTTCCGCACTCCCGTCCCACAGCCCGAGGGACGGCACTGAGGCTGGTGGGGGAGACCCAAGGAATGCCACGGTGCCTGGGTTTGCCCCACCGTGTCTGTACCTCCATCTACCTTCCAGAAGGATCTAGAACAAATGCCATGCTCATACCCTAGGAAGGGCAGTCAGCATGCACTAGGGTGTGCCATGGTAACAAACAACCACCAGAGTGAAGTGGCTCGCAACAGGGAAGGTTAATGTCCTGGACATGATTCGTCTGGTGCTCGTTCCCTCTCCACAGGGTCCAGGCTGAAGGAGCAGCGCCATCTTGAATGTGACTATTTCAGGGCAAGAGCCAAGGGTCTCAGGCCATGAAAACTTGCGCTCACAGCTCACCGGCCCCACCCAGCACAAGGGGCCTGCACGTGCAATCCTACCGGGGGCCCAGCGCTCAGGGAGCAAGATATAATTTAGAGAACAGCATTCATGATCGCTAATGGTTAGTTGGCTCTTGGGGTCACCAAACAGGCAGCTCATTCTCCCTCCTGCAAGCAAAGTACCCTCACCCCTCCCCAAGGAATACAGCCCCAGGATCCCCCCAGGCAGAGCCTCACGCTCAGGATCTCAGGTGGTGTGTGGGGCTCTCCATATCACTAATGAGGGGCAGTGATCCCTTTATCATGTACAGATGTGGCTCCTCTTGATCCAGAGACTGACAGCCTAGGGATTAAAGTTATCTGCCTCCCGAACATTCTGTATTTGATGATATAACAAGCACAAGATAACATCAATGAATACTCATGGAGTTGCTTCTGAACAACTCTGAAGACACACAATTTGGGGTGAGAAAGTAAGGTTTGGCCTGCTCCCACCACAGACCAATTTCTTTCTTCATTTGTCTAAGTCTGTTTCTTCATCTGTAAAGTGAGGCTGGAACTCTGTCCCTACCCACCCTCTCCTTTACTCTCCCCTTTTGGCCCCTCAGGCCCCCAGTGAAACTAATCCCGGTCCCTGTTACCTGAGCTGGATCCCACTCCACATTCCAGGCTTACCTGCTGCCTCTCCCAGGAACTTTTGCATTTGTATGAAGAACTCTTGGACACTGGATAACCAAAGGAATAAATTTCTAATGGTGAAATGTAAAGCAGTAAGAGAGAGCAAAGGGGAAATATTTCAGTAGAAGGAAGGTGACATAGGGCACTCAGGATCCACCTAGATATGAATCCTGCTCTCTATTGCTGACTTTTTCTTTCCTCCTTCATGGGAGAAATGACTCAAGGCCTATCTTGAATGACAAATCTTGTTACCAGAATCCTCAGGTCATTTTTAGTGGTATACTCACTTTTGAGAGATGTGTGTGGGTGTGCTGCCCACATAGGTCCGCACCCCTGTCCCCATGCCCTGTGTTCTCTCACTTCTGCCCAGAGGTGACTCAGGCCTAGTTTTGATGATGGCAAAACTATTACAGCCCACATTTCTTGACCTCAGAGAATGAGGGTCTGGGTTTTCCCTTGGAAAGCTCTGCCCTCCTCCCCACCCCTGCCCCACCTCTTCAGCCCCTGGTCTGTGATCGTCTGAAGATGACCTGGGTTGGATGTGTGTTTTGTCCTGCTTCTGAACCAGAAGTCCCCCGTCAGAAGTGATTTGCACTATCCGTGTGTCCTTGCACTAGAAGTCCCTACATGAGTTTTGGTGAAAAGCTGACGTTCCCCCCCAGCTGACAGCACGGACGACTCAGCCCAGCCTTGAAGCTGCTGCTCACCTGGCCTCCCTCCAACCTCACTGCCCACGGCCCCTAGCACCCTCTTCCTGGGACCCTCATCTGTCCCAGCATGGTCCAGTCCCTGGGCCTTAAGCAGACACCCCGCCTTGTTCCCACCCATCCTCACTGCCTAACCCTAATCCTGCTTTCTCGCCCTCTGCAATTCGGGGCAGACTGCTTAAACTCTCTGGACTGTGACCGCCCTCTAACATGAGATCAGAGAAGGCAAAATTCTCCAACTCTAGATCCCTCCTTTCCCCCAACCCCTTTAGGGCGCATCAAAAACAACAAAGGCTAGGGGCGCCTGTGTGGCTCATTCGGTTGAGTGTCCGACTCTTGATTTCAGGTCAGGTCATGATCTCAGGGTCGTGAGATCGAGCCCCACATAGGGCTCCGGGCTGGGCATGGAGTCTGCTTAGATTCTCTCTCTCCCTCTCCCTTTGCCCCTCCCCCAACTCATGCACACACTCTCTCAAATAAATAAAATCTTTTCAAAAAATAGCTAATTTAGGTACAGTGCTTTACAGTCTATACATCATGGCCACATTTGTTATTTCGTTTAAAACCACTGATAGCCCCCTAAGGGGCAGTTGTTTTACAGAGGTAGAAACTGAGGCTCAGAGGAGTTAAGTGACTTGTCTAAGGTCACACAGCTAGTTTAAAAAAAGGGGGGGGGATTAAAATCCCGGTATCCAGACCGTGTGTTCCTTCCACTTCGTCCAACGATGTCTCTCCCACACCCTCTGGCTGATGGCTACAATCCTTATTCCCCGGGCAGAGCACTTTCCATGCCAGAGTCAGCAAGAATAGACTTAGGGTAGATGTCTTCCCTGGGCCCAGGAACGGAGGGACACAGAGCATCAGCACAAAATGGGCTGCGTTGGATCTGAGTGAACTGTAAGAACAGAAAAAGATCATGATTCTAGAGCTCATCCGTGTACTCTCCTATCAGGGGCCTGGACCTCTTGGGAGCAGCAGAGCTGGTTCTAATTTGCAAGGCCAGGCGAAATGGGGCTTCCCTGGGGCCAGCGCCTGCGAGTCTCCTCCCAGCGCTCACCACAGCGGCTGCCCAGGATCAGAAGTTAGTCACATCCTTTCTTCGCCTCAGTTTCTCTTTCTGTAAAATGGGAATGATCTCCACTGTCCTGCCGCCACTTCTTAGGAGGAATGGAGGGGAGGACAAAAGGGTATGGGCCAGTCTCTTTACAGAGGTGATATTTGAATAAGGGGCACCTGAGTGGCTCAGTCAGTTAAGCATCCAACTCCTGATTTCAGCTCAGGTCATGATCTCAGGGTCGTGGGATGGAGCCCTGCGTCAGGCTCCACACTCAGCAGGAGTCTGCTTGAGATTCTCTCTCTCCCTCTCCCTCTGCCCCTTCCCCTGCTCTCTCTCTCTCTCTCTCAAATAAAATAAATAAATCTTTAAAAAAAAAAAAGGATAAGAGTAAGAGTGTCCTCAATGCTACATGATCAAAGGACTACAGGGAAGAAGTCAATTCCCTGGCAATTCTGGAGAATTGAATTTTCTAGATAATTAGAATCCCCTGTGATTTCAAGTCTTGCGGCCACGAACCCACCTACTATTCCTGAGAGAGAGCCTCACTGGGACCGAGTCTGGAGATGACTTTCCTGGTGTGCGTCATGCCAGGCTGCAGAGCCCCACTGCCCAGGGCCTGGACCGGGGGCGACCGCAGTAGGTGGCGTCAGGCGGACACGGAGCCCAGATGGACTCAGAAGTGGCGTCTTCAAACAAATCCCTGAGAGTAGTTTGCTTTAGTTTCTTTGGTTCTTTCTCAAAGGGGTCAAGCATGTAAAAATCCCAGTTATGTAGGAGCTGTAATTCATTTTATCATGGCATGGAAAGGTGCACTGAAATAAAATACATATGAATAACAGCTATTGTGTGTGTGTGTGTGTATCTATATCTATCTATCGAGAGAGAGAGAGATTTTAAGGAATTGCTGACAAGTCCAAAATTTATAGGGCATACTAGTAAGGTGGGAATGTATGTAAGAGTTAATGTTGCAATCATAAGTTCAAGTTCCACAGGGAAGCAAGATGGGAACTCAGGCAGCATTGCTACCAGCCAGTCCTGCTGAGGATTCCCTCTGCTTTGGGAAACTCAAATTTTGCTCTTATGGCCTTCGACTGATTGGATGAGGCCCACCCACATTAGAGAGACTAATCTGCTTTTCTCAAAGTCTACAGATCTAAATGTTTATCACATCTAATAAATACCTTCACAGCAACATCTAGCCTCGTTGGTGTTTGGCCAATCCCCTGGCCATAGCCTAGCCAAGTTGACATATAAATTAACCATCATGCCACACTCACATTTATGGGCCCACCTGGCCCTCAGGGGTGGTCGTCCCGAGCAGAAAAACAATGAGGAGTCCTGCTAGTGCCTCGATGTGTCTTGATTTCTCTCTTCTCTTATTTTTCTTACCTTCCCATTTTTATTAACCCCGGTCTTCCGGGCGAAGACTCAGCCTCTTTCAGCACCACCCAAACTCACACCTCAACCATGTTTGGTGAGTGTTAGAGAAAGAGGGGACAAGCCTGTGCTTGACTCCTGGCTCCACCACTCATTCGCCCAGGCTCCCTGGGCAAGAGGTTGAATCCCTCCGAGTGAGAGTTCTGTGTCTGCAAAGGAGGGGCACATGGTGCCCCCATTGTAGGATTTCGTCAGGCTGAATGGGACGACGCATGTGTCTGCCATAAAAGAAACACCCTTCATCTTAGTAATGATTATTTTATTGCTTCTTTGCACACAATTAAAACTCACTAATTCAGACCTTTCAGAGGGGGCAGTCAATGGCTGGAAAGTCCACATTAAAAAATAATTTCAAAATAATGTCGTTTTATTACTTTAAAATATATTACTCAATCCAGGCTAATAAAGTGTGTTGCACAGTGAGCCCTTGGGGGCCTTACGTTAATGAACAAATAAGAACAATTTGAGGTTAGTCTATCAATTATTGGTGTGGAAAAGGGAGTTTTCAGAAGTACCTGAAAATGCCTCCAAAGAGTGTATTATCCTCTGTAGATTGTTTCTCCTGCAATCATCTTAATGCATTTTATTAATTCAATAGCTTCTCGCCACCTTGAGAGTGCTCCAGGCAATTCGGCACAGCGCTGACCAGACGTCCTACAAACTCTGCCCGCGCTGGTAACTGAGTGTAAGACGTTCCATCGAGTTAGGTGAAGACTTTCTTTTATGTTACCTCCCTTTCTTAGAAGCCTGCATCAGGGCGGCCATCTTGGCCTGCAGCTCCCAGAGGTGGGACTGTTTCCGTCCAGCAACAGAGGCTGGACTTAGGAGCTTGGGCTCTGGACTGAGACAGACCTGGATTCAAATCCCACCTCTGGTTCTTCTAAGCTGCGTGACCTTGGGCAAGCCACTGACCTTCTCTGAGGCACAGTAAGGACAAATTGACCCTCATCACAGGGTAGCTGTGAGATTAAATTAGTGCCATATCAAAAGTAGCTAAAATATGTGACCTAGTACCTGAGCACATCCTCATACAGGTGACAAATCTAGAGATGAGTCAGGAGGTCACAGGCACGGTCCCAGAGAGGCTCCGGGGGGAGGGAAGCCTGGAAGTATTATTCTGGGTGCTGGGCCAGTCCTCGGGAGAGTGATGAAAGTCGCCTGCAGACAGACGATGATCCGAGGACCCGAGCCCAGGAATTGTCGTTACTATTATTAGCAACAAAAATGACAACTTATATTTTCCGAGAGCTCTCCAGCTTCTCTCAAAAGCTCCTCTGAGACAATTTATATTCGAGGGAGGCTGTGCAAGGGCTCAGTATTTGTCTGCTCTTTCCAGGCCTTCCGAGTCTGGACCGGGTTCACTCACCGGAAGCCTATGCGCAAAATGAGCTCAGCCCCTGCGGAAAAGCCTTCCCTGAGCGTGGGTGCAAGTGAAGCCCCAGATTCCACTGTGCCTCTGGATAGAGAACCCCCGAGGGAAGGGACGTCTCACAGGAGCCCCTGGGAGCTCATCATCCACCATTCATCAAGCAGTTCCTCTGCGGAGGGCCTAGGGCTTCACTGTGGCCTTACTTTGCCCTCAGTGACACCTGCCAGCGAGGCTAGACTATTGCCCCCACCCCAGTTTCTCAGAGGAGCCAAGTCCCAGGAGGCCGGGAGGGGGATCTTGCTGGAGGTCACAGAGCTGGTAAGTGCTGGTGCTAGGATAGGGACCTGAAGATACCCTCACCCTGGTTTCTGCAGCTCAAATCCCACAAAGGCTCCTGCCCTCCCACAATACCCCGGGGCTGAATTTTGTCACCCTGCTTTAAACACCCCTGACAACTCTCCTACAGCTCTTAGAGCTGCCTCCACCACCCTTCCTTGAATTCCAGCCGCAGGTGGACTCGTGTAGTTCCCCCAGAGGGCAGACGCTGGGGCTGGTCTGAGTCTGTCGACCCCGTGGGGGCCGGCACAAGGCCTGTGCCTAAAGAAGGCACTTAACACATAGTCCTGTTGACGGAATTACGAAGACCGTCCCAGAGGGCCACTGGAGAAACTTTGCACCTACCTGTCTGTTTTAGATGACCCCATTCTAAACACAGCTACTTATAAGTAGACAGAGGGGCTGCTACCAGCTGGGGCAACCCCAGAGACTGGTGACATTGCCCCAGGCTCGCTCCAGGCTTGGTGCCACGCGTCAGGAAAGGATGAGACAGGAGCTGAGCAGCCCAACACGCCCGACTTGAGGCAGCCCAAGTGAGCTCCCGGTGACAAGTGAGCCATATACAGGCCCCTTCCCAAGGGAGAGGGAGCTGGTTGAGAAAGAGGGTGTGATGCTAACTGACTTTGCCACACCTCTGCCCCTGACCCCAGCCCCCCGACCGGGGCATCCAGCCCATGCAGCCCGAACCACAGATGGCAAATCAGCGGCAGAAGGAGAGAGCCTGACACCCAGGCGGACCATTTTTGAACTCAGTCCTCCACCAAGCAACAAAATTATGTTCTGTAAAAACCACGAAATGCAATGAATAACACTATTACAGGCGCACTAGATATGCCCGTTGTCATTTCTTCAGAATTCTCCTTAATCACCCGTGATTTCGAAAGCGTTACATACTTTTAATACGTCCAGACATTGTTTCAATTGCCTCCTCTTCTGTTCTCCCATTTCTTTGCTGAGCTCTACTGATTTCAGGTCATTTCAGTCTGGTGCAGGTGCCCACGTGAAATTTCTTTAAAATCTCAGAATGATTACGAACCAGTTGCCAGTTTTGTAATACTACAGGACATTGCAAGTCACTCCAAGTTCCTACAGGACAAAAAAAGCACAACTATTAATACAATGGTGTTTAGACTTGCCCAGCAGCTTAAGCTTTGATCCTTTGGTTACAGTCTGATATAATAATAATTTATGTAAATAATTATCTGGTAACTCACAAGAGGGTTTTAATCAGACTAAAACCTCAGCAAAGGATACCATTTATTGATTAAAAACCATTTTCTGGATTTTGTTCTTTTTAAAACAATTAAAAAATAAGTTTCCATTTGAAACACATTATTCAGATTCAGTTAACTATTTCAAGCATGAACTAAAATATGCACTCACTATGGGACATCTGGGTGGCTCAGTCGGTTAGGCGTCTGCCTTCGGCTCAGGTCATGATCCCGGGGTCCTGGGATCAAGTCCTGCATTGGGCTCCCTGCTCGGCAGGGAGCCTGCTTCTCCCTCTGCCTGCCCCTCCCCCTGCTTGTGCATGCTCTGTCTCTCTCTCTCAAATAAATGGGTAAAATCTTAAAAAAAGAAATAAATAACATTATTTTAAATAGCTACTTAGTATTTATTTGCATGAATGATCACTTAGCCTTGTTTTACTGCTGGATTTGTAGATTGTTTCCAATAAATCACTACTATCAATAATTCTGTAATGAATATCTTTGCTTAAGAAAAAAATCAGGGGCGCCTGGGTGGCTCAGTTGTTGAGCGTCTGCCTTCAGCTCGGGTCGTGATCCCGGGGTCCTGGGATCGAGCCCCGCATCGGGCTCCCTGCTCGTCGGGAAGCCTGCTTCTCCCTCTCCCACTTCCCCTGCTTGTGTTCCCTCTCTCGCTGTATCTCTCTCTGTCAAATAAATAAAATATTTGGGAAAAAAAAAACAAACAAACCTCAACTCCAGTGGTTACACAGCCTGGCTGCATTCAAGAAGCCAGGTTATGGGTCGCATCTTTACGATCATTATGCTATACCATTGGCATCAAATCTACTTTTTTAAGCTCGAGAACGCGTGCTACCACGGGGCGGGGGGGGACACAAACTGTAGCAAAGAGAAAGTAAATAATCCTGCCGACTGACAAAACAACTCTCAAAACGAATGCACATGGGTGGGTCCTCATTTGGGGAGCCAACTCTGTAACTGGAAGTTCTCCAAATTAACATCGCTGTACAATAAAATGTGTATTAAAGGAGAGGTAATAAAACTGTCCTCGTGGGAAGCTTATACGCCCAAACTTGTTATTACTGTTACGAAGCCCCACTTGCTTACACCTTAGGCCAAGGAAAGATTTTTCGCAGAGGAGAATTTTATCGCTGACATTGTTTATAATTGCCAGCGCGTAGTGGCGATCAAAGCAGACCGAATTTCGGTCAAACTTGTTGGTTTTTTTTGAACTCCTCTGCACCTGTGGATTCCCTGCACTAGAGGCCTGTGCCCATCACCCCACCCTTCGTACACAGGCCAAGATACCCCAGCAGTCCCCGGAGATGTCTTTCAGGGCTGGCTCCCAGGACGTTCTTTCCATCTCTCCTGCGCAGACGATGAGAATCACATGGCTGACTATGTTGCCTTGTTGATTTGGCAGCAGGAGCCACATTTATAGCTTACCGCGTAGGGCCTTATGGCATTTCAAGTCCTCCCCTCGGTGTCAATATAATGTCCCAGTTTTCAACTTACTGTTTAGAAGTTCTCAAAATGGCCCCCCTCCCCACCTAATGAACTGGCAGCATGCTACTCTTTAAATTTGGTCTTCGGATTTTGGTGGCGTTAGGTAGGGCACCAAACCACCAGTTTACCACAGTCCTCACCACTCCCTAAGCCTTGCCTCTGGGGCCTGCCTCCTTCCTATCTACTTTCCACTTAGCCTCCGAAAGCATTTGAGTTTTCAATCCACGTATGTGTTTTCTTGTCAGCCAACTCAAGTCCAACTGAGAGGGGGCTCAGTCCCGCTTGGTCTGGAGAAGAGGTGCTATGATCTGGGAAGAGGGACACTGTGTATCCAGCACTGTAGATACCAAAAGGCCAGGCCCTTATCCTCTCATTCTTTTTTAAGAGTGTATTTTTAAGTCATCTCCACACCCAACGTGGGGCTCGAACTCACAACCCAGAGATCAAGAGTCATATGCTCTACTGACTGAGCCAGCCAGGCGCCCCAGCATCCTCTCATTGAACCCCGCAATAACCTGACGAGAAAAGCAGCAGCACCATTCTATAACTGAGGAGCCAGTGGCTCTGAGGGGTTCAGTGTCCCATCCCACACCACAGAGCTTCTAGGTGGCAGCGCCAGGGTGGAAACCCAGGCGGGTCTGGAGGCTGCTCTGATCCTGGAGCGAGGGGGAAGCATGCTGGCGTTCTCCCCAGGGGAAAGGGGGACGCCCTAGCAAAGAGATGGCTTCTACGCCTCCTGCCCTCCCCCACCTCCTGGCTCCATACACAGCCCCCCGCACCCCCAGCTACCCACCTGGAAGCCAGGCAATGCCCGCCCCGGGGCCACATTGCAGAGACCTGTGTAGTCTCTCAGACCCTGTCCTCAGAGCAACGCCTGCTGGGTTTCCTGCTCAGTGGTCACGGTCTTGAAATTCTTCATAATTTCTGAACAAGGGGCCATACCACCACCACTGAGACCAAGAAGTGACAGTGGCAAGATGGCCCAGCCACCACCAGGCTCCCCCACCCACCGTACCATTGGTGCCATGCGCCCAGAGGATACCTTGCACCCAGCAAAGGCTTCTGGGAGTCCCCAGCCACAGACCCCAGCTCCCCCTTCCAGACACTTAGCGGCCAGAGTCCTTTGGCTTCACTGATACCCTAATCTGCCCGAGCTTTGCTCTGGACAGTCCTGAAGCAACCAGAGTTTGGTCTCTGCCACTGAGTGAGTCAGCAAATATTCATCAAGCCTGTGCTAGGAATTCTGACGGAGAATGAGTGGCTTTGCTGGACGGTCCAGTTTTCAAGTATTGTTAGCAATCGATACCCTAAAAGAAGGGGAAAGTAATATTTGCTGAGATTCCATGTCTCCCCCAGCCTGATAGTCGGGAGGGAGACACAACAGTGAGGCCGTACAAACACAGCCCTTGAAGCCAGAGACTTTGGGGTTTGAATCCCAGCACCACCCCAGCTAGCCCTGTGCCGTTATGCAAACCACTCTCCTCTCTCGGCCTCAGTTTCTCCTTTACAACACAACACTACTCCCCCCTGCCCAGCTCATAGGGCTTTTTAAGGATGAAATGAGCTAATGTATAACAAAGAGCTTTGTTGACTGTGCAAATGTTAGATTGTTCTTTCAATAAACATTTATTAAGCATTTACTCTGAGCCAAAGCCTGAGTTAGGCATCGGAGTCTCTCAAATGTAAACGTCCTGGGCTCCCTGGGACTCATTCTTTTTTTTCTTTTCCAACTGAGGTGATAGTCACACGACATAAAATTAACCGTTTGAAAGAGAACAGCACTTGAGCAGCACTTAGTGCATTCACAATATTGTGAACCAACAAGTTGGTTGGAAACTGTGAAAAGACTGTACCCACTAAACATCACCCTCTTTTTGGGGTGTGTTTTCCCTCACTATCATGTCGTCCTTCTTTGGAGCTGATTTCCTGGGTTTGATAATAGCCTAATGTCCCTCTGGTCACCTGTGATGCCAAGCCAACCCCCCGACCCAACCTCAAGCTTGGCAAGTTGAGACCCACTTTCCTCTGCCCGCGCTGGGGAAACCAGAGCCCTGAGCCTGCCACTGTAAATGACGCCAGGGCTGGATGAGCAGGTAATCACTGTGTATTTCAGTAAATCACCTCTCATAAAGGAGTGATCATGTTTGTTCGTGTGTCCTTCTTTCCTGGAATCAACTCCCTGTCTGCCAACCTTGCCTCTTCCCAGCAGCCTGTGCGCTTGGCGAATGTCCGCCCGGTCAAGCTGGGGGAGAGTCAGGTGCAGGGGGAGGGGGCGGCGTTTGGGCAAATATTGGACTTGGCCACACTTGCTGTCCATATCAGGAGCCCGATTGGCGTTATTGATTGACAGATGTGGGGACCAACTGTTTGGAGAGCTGAGCCCCCTCGGATTGGGGTAGGTGTTTCGGCAAACAGCCCTAATACTGGGCAAACAGGCCTGTTGGAAGAAGTGCCTGGCATGTTAGCAGAGCAAACCAAGCGCTGAGCAAACAGCTTAAAAGAATGTGGCCACCTCCATGTAACCTCAACCGAGGTATTGATCCCACCGGAGGCGGGAGAGGGGCTGAGCTGGGAACAGAGAGATACACACCCCGGCAGAATGTAAATGTTATCTTTAAGCTGCGGCTGTCAGGGCCCTAATGGGCATCTGTTTGGAATTTGTCTTCTTGCAAATCTTTAAATCCAGGTCAGGGCCACGCACAGAATTCAATAACAACTTTTCAGAGAGATCCGGGCCTGGGACTGATCTCATTTTTCCTAAGTCCCCCTGGGACTTTCTGTTCCTCCTGGAGATAGCAGCCTCAGATGGAAACTTTCTAGGTGCAAGGCCCAAGCTAGACAGAGGCAAGTCTTCTGAACATGAGTCAGAGGAGAAGAAAATCTGAAATCAAGGTGCTTTCTTTGATCCCAGAGCTGTCTGTACAGGAGAGCTTGTCAGTGGAAAGAATCCCAGAATCGGGGCCAAGTAACCCAGTCCTGCTGCAGCTGTTGGCTCCACTTGGCTGGCCTTCCGTCCCTCACCTCCTTGGGCCTCGGCTTCTGCCTCTTCCAAGTGGAGCGCACAGACCCTGCTGGGCAGATGCAAAGGCTCGGGCTCACGAAAGCTCACTCGGCACGGGAGTACGTTCTGTAGCCAGAAAATGCCACCCCTGGGTCAGCAGTTGGGCAGTTTGCTGGGATGCCCCTTCTGGGCCCAAGGCCCTCTGACATTACCATGTGGCAGGGGTGTGGACCACGGCCACGGCTATCCACCGTCATTCCAGGCAAGTGACTGGACCTTGGAAGATGGAGAGGGGAGGGAATATGTGATGTTTGCAAATTCCTTGAAAAGTCTAAAAACCGTGCTTGCTCGCCTTTTGGTATTTCTGGAAAAGAACAGTGAACCGTACTTGCTCCTCAGCTTTCCAAATGAGGTAAGAGGCCCGTGGATGGAGGGCACCCCTGGTCTACAACTTCTCCTCAAGAAAAGCCACAGGAAAAATAAGACCTTCTCCCTTGGCCTCCCGCCCCCTTCCCCAGCCTGGCCTGGTCCCCTGCTCGTGCTCGTAGAGGTCAGGCATGGGATGTAGTAACTCAGCCATGCAGTCCCCACCCCCCCCCACCCCCCGCCAAACAAGGAGGGGACAAACCCAATGCTGAGTGCTGGCCCATTCGGAAGACTGATTCCTGTCTCCACCAGGGGCCCTGAGCAGTGAGGGTAATCACGGGCTATTCGTTGGCACTGCAACTTATAAGAATACAGAGAGTATATAAACCGTTTTGGTCATCTCCGACTTTTGGTGTCTGGTTTCACGGTGATAAGAAGAATCAAAGAAAGCTGTGGCTCAAAGAAGGAGCATTCCCAATTTTAGTGGATCTTTAAACAGGCACCGAAGGGAAGGATGTCGGCGAGTGGTTAAGAGCATGGGCTATAATCATAGAGCGTGGGATAGAAATCCCAGCCCTGCCACTTGCTAGCTGCGTGAGCGTGAGCAAGTTACCTGCGTTCTTTGAGCTTCAACACCCCTCCCCGTAAAATGGAAATAATAGTACAAGGGATTGTTACAAGGATGAAACGGGCTACTCTGTCTCAGCCCTTCAGTGCTGCCCTTCACCCAGGGTAAGCCCTCAGTAAATAGTAAGGACTCATTATTATCTCTGCGACATGGGCAGGACGGACCCTAGCATGAGCTGTCATTGCCATTATGAGGCTGTGGGAGATGCTCCTGTCCCCAGTGAGGAAGTCCACCGGCCTGGCCTGGAACACCTACCATCAGACTGAGGTCAGCATGGAGGTTTTGCCATGAAGTAGAGAAAGGCGTGGCCCCTGAGAGTTCCTCAGGCTGACTTCCTCCATAGACACTTCAAGACTCTCTGCTCCTGCAGGCTGGACTCCAGGCAGCGAGAAGGCTCCCCATCCCAGAGATGGTCTGTTGCCCTCTGCTTACAGATGGGGCAGAGGAAGCCCCAGGACAGGGAGGGACTTGCCCAAGGTTGCACGGTAGGTCAGATGGGGAGCGAGCAAGTCACCTGTGACGCTAAAGAAATGGGCAGAGGAGGCTGGGTCTTCCGAGGCAGAACCACTGACAAGTGAAAGCCGGCCTTCAAAGAGGAGGAGGTAGTGACCTACTTCACCCCCAGTCCCCAGAAAGTTATTAATCCATTAGGGCTCTGCTACTGCAATTAGAAACAACTAGGTAAATTGTACCTGTGGTGACACACTTGCTCTCAACCTCATGATTAACAAACACGCCCTCGATGGAACGGCTATCTCAACAAAGAGCGTCTCAAAACCGTCCGCTCTGGGGACAGGAGAGTAAACATGAGGACGCACTGACCTAGGGGCAATCGAAGAGGGTGGTTAAGGAGAGAGAACCATTTCCCCAATCCACACGGCCTAACATCTGGACAAATGCAGACTATCCCCTCCCCCCCTTAAGGAAAAGGCTCTTAGCCAGGGTCCTGCATTTGGCCTGAGTCCCCCGCGGCTGTCCCGCCTCCTGGGCCTCCAGGTGGCCCACTGATCTCACCGGCCCCACAGAGCACAAGCAGAGCACCCCCACCTCCCTGGCTCTCCCCTCAGCTCCAAGGGACAGTGACGCGGAGGCTCACGGTCATGAACCAAAAAGAGTAAAAAGTGAAAAGGAGGAAACTTGTTCAATAAAACCACTGCTTTTTTCAAGGGTCAGAAGAGGATGCCCTCAGTGGCCTGAAGGCAAGAAAATAGGGCACATGAGCACCGCTGTCACCTCCCCTGGTCACTCTTGGTTCCAGACCCGGCCCCCACGGCTGTCAGACCACCTCCCCCTTTCCTGCAAGCGAAGATGGGGCCGCTCTGCAGACCTGGAGGAGACTCTGTCTGGGGCCGGAGTAGGTGCCGCACCTGCTACTGGACCAGGCTTCCCAGGTGGAGTGCACGGGAGGCAGGAGCCTGGTGAGCATGAACTTGGTAAGGGGTCTCTGGGGGCCTCAGCTCAGAGCAGCTCAGAGTGCGCCTCTAACCCTTCCTGAATCCACACTGGAGCCCAGGAGCCCAGAAACCCCTTTATCAAAAGCACCTGCTTTGCCTTGTCCGCTGAGATTCCCCACCCCCCACCCCCTCCCCCCACTCCCTGCACTTGAAAGGCTAAGTCATGAGGCAGTGAAAGGACTGGCCCCCATTCTGCTGCCATGAGGTCTCCCCACCCATGCCACGCTCCCGATGCTGCTGGAAATGCAGGCCCTCAGGACAGGGGAAGCCCTTCCCTCCCGGGCTCCTGCTTTCTCACCCCTTTGCTAGGCTCATAATTACCACCTGCTTACAGGGAAGACAATGAGACTGAGTCCCCTGATAGAAGAGTTCATTATTACAAGGCGGGGAAAGGGGGAGTTGTATGCTGACCCCATGCACCTGGGCCCGTGGTAATTAGCACTGTTTTGGAAACACCCAGGTTGGAGCAGTGTTCTCACTGGAGAAGCACCAGCTGATTACAATGATAATGTGAACGACACAGCCTCGCTGATGAATCATGGAATACGCTGCAGGGCCCTGAGAAAGCTCCATTACGGGTCCGCCCCGCAAAGGCTCCTCCGCGTGGTACCCAGATGTGGCCCATTATGCTAAGATCACAGTCCTCTCCTAAACCGCTGGGTCTTCCACAGAGACTTTACAGGTCCTTCAGAACCTTGAACTCTGAAATGAGTAAATGAGTAAACACAAATATGCACCGGACCGCGACTGGCCTCCTGGGCAGTCACTGAGGCCCCGAGGTCAGAAGGGGCCCCCACGTGGTTTCATGCTCGGCTGTCACTCCCTTGACATAATTTCTGAACAGGGGCCCCCAGCATTTTCATTTTGCACAGGGACCTGAAATTATGTCACCAGTCTTGCTCTGAACTCAAAGGAAAAAACAAGACGATGCTAATAGAAAGTGAGACTCAGGAATCCATATGTCAACCCACTTCGCCCTCATTTGAGTCAAAGTGCCCTGTTCTTTTAAAATTCTGAGGAAGAGAAAGTCTGAGCTGCAGAACTTTTTTCTTTAGGAAAGGATTTTATTACATGAGAACCCCCATATGAGTAGGCCTGACCCTGTCCTCGCCTCTCAACCAGTCCCTGCTGGAAAAGCACCTTTCTGACCTGCTATGTCTGCAATCAGGTTGGGGAGAGTCCCAGCTCAGCCCTGAGACAGCAGGAAGATTGGAGTCCTTGCCCCAGGTAGCCACTTCAGAAAGGAAAATGGGATTGAGAAGGGATGAGGAGGGGAGGTGGGCAAAGTCAGCCATTCCCAGCCCGCTTCTCAGTTGTTTGAAAATATTTGCCCAGAGAGGGTCTCTATGGCAAGTACAAGTTTCAGAAACTCTGGATCAAATAATATTCTGAACTACAGGACTTGTCAGAACCTTTAAAAAAAATGACTCTCCAACACCACTGACAGGGCTTCCCAAGCTTATTTGACTCCATGGATCTAACAACCCAGTTGCTTAGGGGAGTGTTCACTCTCAGGCCCATGGAACCTGAACTTCAGGGCCTCCCACCTGCCTAGGTCATTGTAAGGCTCTGGAAATATGCTAACAAAATGTTCACCGATTATACTGATCCACCCCACAATGTAACGTCTTCAGAATGTTTGTGTAACATTTACAGAAGAAAGATACTGCCCTATATCCATATCCTTAAAGAGAGTCCCTAAAATTCTGTGACTTTTGGACCCCACAAAATGTGCATCCTCCTCTGCACCCATCCCCGCACCTGGAGGCCCCACCCCTACATCATGCCAAACGTCTTAAAATGTACTCGCATCCCCGTTTAATATAATTTATAAACTAAGAACGGAGTCGGAGATAGCATAATGTCATTTGTTTAGTAGACTTTTAATTAAACATTCTTTCATATTGGTTTTGCTCTGTTGCAAGGAATGTTAATTTTGGAGGCAACGTTTACAATTTCCATGACGTCGTGATCACTTTCTTAGACCCTGGGGATGCTTGAGGTCCCTGAGCACCAGGTCTAGACAGCAAAATGCACCAAATGGGTGCCGCACTTGCCGGCCTCTACAGTTCGAGAAACGCTACGCCAGGTTATTTGCATGGGCGTCTCCGCTTCCGGGGAAACGTCTATCTGACGTCTAATTCAGACTAAAGAGAGATCGGAGTGGTGGGGAGAGAAAGAGTCTGGGTTATGGAAATTGAACTTTTATTATTGTCGAGAAACAACAGCGGGTTTCCTTGAACTAGGTTAACAAGGGGTTATCTAATGAGACCTGAGGGGCTGCTTTAATTTAGGACACGATTGTTGTGCAATTAGCTTATCAACTCTGTATATGTAAATGAAGGCTTTTAAAGTCCTTGCAAACGGCTCCTGCCCTTAAGTAATTGAACTGTTTCCCTGGATGCTCTTCAGTCTCCCCTGCTTGGACACTTCTTCTTTTAATTAAGCATTAGTGTGCAAAGCGCTGTGCCTAAGGGTTGGAATGTGAGTAAGAGCCCGTCCCTGCCCTCCATCTGCCTGTTGTCTAATTAGGAGTCAGCCACCTTTCCCCGCAGAGGGCCGGATAGCAAATATCTTCGGCTTTGCAGACAACCTCTGTTCCAAGAGCCCAACTCTGCCCTTCTGGCATTACAGGAGCCAGAGACCATGCGCAGATGAATGAGTGCGACCGTGTTCTAATAAACCTTTACTTACAAGAACTACCCGGGGCTACAGTGTGCCGACCCCGGGTCTAGTGAGAGAGACAAATGTATAATTTACTATGTGAAGGTATAAACCCAGGTCTGTGCTAGCCAAGGGCTGTGGCGTGCAGAGGGAGGGAGGGAGGAAGCAACTGGTTGCCAAAGGGAAGACAGAGGCTTCCCCAATGAGGTGTGTGAGCTTATGGAGCCTTGCCTTTTGGTTGAGCCCATTATGCTTCCCCGGCTGCTTTGTTCTTACCTGATTTTCCTCCCCAACAAGACTGGAGCTTCTGAGGTCTGGTGTTTTCTTTTTTTTTTTTTTTTTAAGATTTTATTTATTTGTTTTGAGAGAGAGAGAATGAGAGACAGAGAGCATGAGAGGGAGGAGGGTCAGAGGGAGAAGCAGACTCCCTGCCGAGCAGGGAGCCCGATGTGGGACTCGATCCCGGGACTCCAGGATCATGACCTGAGCCGAAGGCAGTCGCTTAACCAACTGAGCCACCCAGGCGCCCCGAGGTCTGGTGTTTTCTTGTATCATTCGTGGGGCTGAGCTGAAATGGGTGCATACGTCCTGCCTACGAATTCTGAGTCAGCATCCAGACAAATAAGGTTAATGTTGTAAAGAGCGAAACACTGACTCCAGGCTCCCCTGCCCCCCCCCCCCCCATATAACCATTTCTTGTTTGGGAAACCACCTTGCCTTTGAGGGGAATTAAACAATGTAATCTCCTGCACACACCCGTCCCCTCTGCTCTGACTCCTTTATTGTTCTTCCAGACACTTTCTCTTTGCATTTCCAATATCCAAATGCCGTGCAGTTTATTGTGACTTGTTTGCTCAAGGCTGGGCAAATAAAAGAACAAAGGAGGCTGTGAGCATCAGCAGGGCCTTTGCTATCACCTGCTCTCATCCTGAGCTTAGCAGCCTTCAGCACCCCATCCCCTAAACAGGCTGTGGGCCAAGGTTACTTGAGATGCAGGGCTATAAAGATTGGACAGGAGACAAGGCGCTTTCTGAAAGGACCCCTGATAGCTTATCTGTAACTCCACCAGGAACTGGGTAATGATGACACACTGGCAAGAGTAGCAGGTAAATGAATTACTCACCCCGGAAAATGGATGGAGCTGATAACAAGAAGACCTAGGGATTTTCGAGTCAGAGGACTCACCAAGAGATAGGTCTTAGGGGGGCTTAGCCCCTGCAGCAGCTCCATTAGCCTGTTTCCAAAGCCTCTCCAAATTCATATGGAATCTACGTGTGAGTGCATCATACTGGCCATGCTACAGGACTACACTCTGAATCCCCCACTGCCTGGTTATTCCTGGTATCCCCCCAGTGGGAGGCAATGCTCATGAATCCCCCCAACACGTGTATGACTCTCCAGGAAGCTAGAGGGAGTCAAACCAGAGAACATTGGATCCAAAATGTAACCCCTCTCAGTATATCCAATGCAGTTAGCACCTGCAAGCACCCTGCTCCGCCCTAACCAGTTAGAGACCCCAGCTGCAGTTTTCTCATCTGCAAATGAGAAACTCTCTCTGAGCCGCCACACCCCACCCCCACCTTCTCACCCAGCACAGCTCCTGACTGAAGGGGAGTCCCTCTGTGGTCTAACCCTAGGCAGGACGATCAGCATTCTGCAGAGAAATCTCATGCCTGGATTACCCTCCTGCTTCGTCTTCCCCTACCCAGGGCTTACCCAGCCTTCAAGCTCTGGCTCCAGGCTGCCTCTTCCAGGAAGCCTTCCCCTATCAACCGAGCTCTGCCAGCCACCACCCCCCCGCCCCAGAGCCTCTACCCTGCTTTCAGGCAGGCTCACACAAAGTCAAATTTAATAACACCCTGTCCAATCTTGCAGTCTCAGTACTCCACATGTGTTCATTATCTCCCCAGAGTGTGTAAGTTCCTTGGCTGGAAACCACGCCTTCACTTTTAACCCCCCAAGCTCATTGCACAAGGCTAGACAAACAGCAGGTGATACAAATTGCTGTTGCTGATATAAATTCCAAGGATATAAAAAGGGTGCAAGCCCGGCTGCCTCCTCTTTTAAAAGGAGACAGAGCCATAGTAGCAATCAATACCTGTGAGGCATTACATATCTGAGAAAAACTGGCCACCTTCGTGATCTCAGTTAATCAGCAACCCAGGGTGGGGAGTGGGATCACGCCCACAATGCAGATGTGGACACGGAGGGCCGGTGAGAGTCTTTGATTTGCCTGAGAGCACAACTAGTAAGGGGCAGAGTCCTGATTCGAGCCCAGGTCTTAGGACACCAAGCCCCCCCTCCTTTTTTTTTCCCATCATATGGTCTGTGAGCCTTAAAAGCCAAGAGCCGGTCCAAGGGGTGGCTGACAGCTTTGCTAAAGAGAAAACTGCAACCATCGGAAAATCCGTCACTCGTTTATACGGAGATGCAGGGACCACAGAGAAGGTAAGTTTCCACCGGACCTCGAAGAAGCCATGGAATTTGGACAAAAAGAGAGGCAGGAGAGAAAAGGTGCATGAAGGGGAGCAAGCAAACGGCACTGGGGGCAGATGGGGTGGAGGGGGGAGTGTGAGCAGAAGGCAGAGTCTGAGGAGAGTAATATCGGGCCAAACTAGAAGGGAGTCTTAAGCCTCAAGCGGGAGATTGTGAAGACGGTGTAAGCAGAGATGGGGGCAGGGGGATGTTTGTGAGACCCCCCCCCCCTCCAGCCGTCCCGCCGCAGGACTCTACGAGAGGCCAGACGGGGATGGAAAGCAAATAAGAATAAGTCAAGGCCGGTCCAAGTTCCCAAGCCAGAGAGACTACTAAAATGTAGGTGTCATTAATCGACATGGGGGGGGGGGCGAAAATGCCACTGATTTAAACTGGGAAGGAAACGGGCAGTATCACACAATGTCAAATTTAATAATATCCTGTCGCTGTGCACTATCTCATTATCCCACACATGTTCATTATCTCCCCAGATTGTGTGCTAGCTGGCTTTTGGAAACTATGTCTTCTTTTTTAGCCTATGCAGCTCCTCATGCAGGGCTGAGCAGAGAGCAGGGGCCCCAGAAATACCGGAGGCTGTAAATTTCAATGTCATGAACGGGGGCCTGAACCCCAGGGTCAGTGCAGAGGCATTTCAGAGAGACAGACATCCACACAGTATTTTCTTAAAAGTATTTTTGTAGTAGCAGCTAGATGTGTCCAACAATGCCCAGTGACAAAACACTGCCCCTTGAGGTAGAGAGCATCCTGTCACTCAAGGTATCCAAGCAGAAACCAGACAATCGTCAGAGGCTCCATGGAAGGAATCCCTGCCTTGGGGGGGTGGGGTGGGGGGGAACCAGACAGAACAGCTCATACAGCCCCGCTCCATCTCTCAGACGCTATGGTTCTAAAATGCTGTGAATTCGATCTCCCGTTTCCTTGGCATGTCCCATTCAGAAATAGCCAGACTGACTTAAAAAAAGAAAGCTCCATGCCTCTTTCTATTTCCTTCAAACCCTTTAAATGTCAAGTTCCAGACCACTGTTCTGCCTTGCCGGGCGGTTGGATACCAAACCCATGAGTGCTGGGTTTAGAATAGCATGCCTGGCGTGGCCGGAGGGGGGGGTCTGACTTCATGCATTCCTAATGCACGTCTATTTTTACCGCCATGAGACACAACGCCTCCCTTCGCTGTTCACATCAATATCACACAGGGACGCTGACACAGGGCCATCTGTCCCCACAGACGTGTTCTTTTGGGAGGGAAGGCAGAGAGAACCGGAGAGAAATAGATATGCATTTTTGTTCTAAGTCTGAAAATTGATTTGGGATATGAGAGCTCCCAGACTTGAGCTGGCCAGAGATGCCTTTTGCCAATCCATGTTGGGAATAGAGCATCTTATTTTTTTCACCTTCTGAAGTTTAGTGCCGTCTGTCAGTCCACCCACACACTCATTCATTCATTCACTCCCTCATTCATTTGCCTGAGGCGTGTCAGCTCTGGGCCACACATCGTTTCACCATGCTGGACTCTTCCGGAAGCCCCTGATGCAAGAGGGCACGGAGGTGAGGAGGAATCGTGACTGGGAGGCAAGTCCTTTCTGAGCACCTCCCCTACATCCAGGGCTGTGCCCAAACTGAAGTCTGGCCAGGCGGAGCTTTCCCCCCAAAACAAGAGTCGTTGCACTGAAGCACAAGATGAGGCCAGACTTGGGAGCCAAAGAAGGAAGGATGTCCTGTGTGCCTGAGCAAAGCCAAAGTAGGGGCTCGAGATCAGTGCAGCTATGGACCCCAAAACCTGCCCTGAGTCAGCTCTTCTGGAAGAGCCCCACACTCTAGGGGAGTAGATGTAGGAATTAATCTAAAGAGCTGGGGCACCTGGGTGGCTCAGTCTTTTGAGCATCCCACTCTTGATTTCAGCTCAGGTCATGATCTTGGGGTGGTGGGATTGAGCCCCGTGTCAGGCTCTGCCCTCAGCACGGAGTCTGCTGGAGAGTCTCTCCCTCTGCCTCTCCCCCTCCCTCTCAAATAAGTAAATCAATCTTTAAAAAAATATATTACAGAGCCACACTGGAAGCCTGTCCATCTGGGGCTTGTTATGGACTCTGCTTCCCAAAGTCTTTGAGGGCCCATTGCACTTTCCTATCCCCCTCCTCTGATAACACATCCGCTTTTCCTGCTCCCCCATCCCTATTGGTCCTGATGGACCTGTCAATCATGTGACTCCACCTTCTCTAGGTAATGGTGCAGTCCAGGCCTCCGCTAATCAGATTACCCCTCTGAAACTTCCTGCAGTGATTAATTCAGGGAGGCACAAATGATTCAGACATGGCCAACCACAGGCAGTCCTAGGGCTTTTCTGCCAGAACTGACAAGGAAAATGACCTCTCTCAATTGCTATTGTTAGTTTGAGAGAACATGAATCTGAAACTGCCAGTCGCCATTTTGCCTGCTCCTTGGAAAGGACCCATGCAAAGGACAAAGCCAGTCAGAGACCACACAAGCCAAGAAGAAGAAGAGAGACAGTCATGATGCCTTCAAACAACCCCTGGTTCTACCAGGCTGAAGCCAACCCCTGGACTGCCCATTTATGAGAGCCAGTACTTTGTTTTTTTCCCCCCTTTCCTCAAACTAATTTTGATTTGAACCCTATCCTCCAGCCCTCTCCTGGATTTCTGAATTTTTTACATGCCAACAAACTGGACAGAAGAAATGGATAAATTCTTAGAAACATACAATCTTCCAAGACCGAATCAGGAAGAAACAGAAACTCCAAACGGGTCAATCACTAATAATGAAACTGAATCAGTAGGTACAACACTCCCAACAAACAAAAGTCCAGGACCAGATGGCTGCACAGGTAAATTCTACCAAACATTCAAAGAAGAGTTAATGCCTATCCTTCGTAAACTATTACAAAAAATTGAAGGGGAAGGAATGCTTCCAAGCTCATTCTACAAGGCCAGCATTACTGTGATACCTAAACCAGACAAAGATACTACAAAAAAAAAGAAAAGAAAATTACAAGCCAATATCCCTAGGTGCAAAAATCCTTAACAAAATATTAGCTAACCAAGTTCAACAATACATGAAAAGGATCATACACCATGATTAAGTGGGATTTATTCTAAAGATGCAAGGATGGTTCAATATCTAAGTCAACATGATAAAGCACAGTAACAAAATTAAAGATAAAAATCATATGATCATCTCAATAAATGCCAAAAAAGCATTTGACAAAATCCAACATCCATCCATGATAAAAACTCTCAAGAAAGTAGGTATAGAGGGAAGTACCTTAATACAATAAAGGCCCTGTATAACAGACTCACAGCTAACATCATACTCAGTGGTGAAAAGCTGAAAGCTTTTCCCCTAAGGTCAGGAGCAAGACAAGGATGCCCACTCTCACCACTTTTATTCAACATAATACTGAAACTCCTAGCCACAGCAATCAGACAAGAAAAAGAAATAAAAGTCATCCAAACTGGAAAGAAAGAAGTAAAGCTGTCACTATTCAAGATGACATGATACCATACGTAGAAAACCATAAAACCTCCACTCAAAAACTATTAGAACTAATAAATTAATTCAGTAAAGTTTTAGGATACAAAATCAATATACAGAGAAATCTGCTGTGTTTCTATACATTAATAACAAACAATCAGAAAGAGCAAATAAGACAGCAATCCCATTTACAGTTACATCAAAAAGAATAGAATATCTAGGGGATGCCTGGGTGGCTCAATTGGTTAAGCATCTATCTTCAGTTCAGGTCATGATCCCAGAGTCCCAGGATCAAGGCCCACATCGGGCTCCCTCCTCAGCAGGGAGTCTGCTTCTCCTTCTGCTCCTCACCCCGCTCGTGTTCTCTCTCTCTCAAATAAATAAATATCTTCTTTAAAAATAAAATTTAATTTAAAAAAAGAATATCTAGGAATAAATTCAACCAAGAAGGTGAAAGACCTGTACCCTGCAAACTATAAGGCAGAGATGAAAGAAACTGAAAATGACACAAATGGAAAGATATTCTCTGCTCATGGACTGGAAAAATTAATGTTGTTAAAATGTCCATACTACATATAGCAATCTGCAGATTTAGTACAATCTCTATGAAAATTCCAATAGCATTTTCCACAGAACTAGAAATAGTTCTTATCCTAAAATTTGTATGGAACCGTAAAAGACCCCAAATAGCCAAAGCAATCCTGAGAAAGAAAAACAAAGCTAGAGGTATCGTACGCCCAGATTTCAAACTATACTACAAAGCTATAGTAATCAAAACAGTATGGTACTGGCACAAAACCAGGTACATAGATCAATGGAGCAGAAACAAACCCACACTTATATGGAACCAAGGAGGCAAGAATCTACCACAGGGAAATGACAGTCTCTTCAATAAATTGTGTTGAAACAACTGGACAGCTAATTCTGAAAGAATGAACCTGGACCACTTTTTTACACCACATACAATAACAAACTCAAAATGGATTAAAGACTTAAGTATAAGACCTGAAACTGTAAGCTCTTAGAAGAAAACAGGGGCAGTAGGGTCTTTGACATTGGTCTTAGGGATATTGTTTTGGATCTGTCTCCTCAGGCAAGGACCACAAAAGCAAAAATAAAACAATGGGACTACATTAAATTAAAAGAGCTTCTGCACAGTGAAGGAAACCATCAACAAAACAAAAAGCAATCTAAGTAATGGGAAAAGATATTTGCAAATGACATTATCTGAGAAGGGGTTAACATCCAAGATATATGAAGAACTCATAAAACTCAATATCAAGAAAACAAACAATTTGATTAAAAAATGGGCAGAGGACCTGAATGAACATTTTTTCAAAGAAGACCTATAGATGGCCATCGGGGACATTGGAATACTACTCGGCCATAAACAAGAATGAGTTCTTGCCATTTCCAACAATATGGATGGGTCTAGAGGGTGTTATGTGAAGTGAAATAAGTCCAGCAGAGAAAGACAAATACCATCTGATTTCACTTATATGTGGAATCTAAAACAAAAACAAAACAAATGAAGAAACAAAACAGAAACAGACTCATAAAGAACGAAAGGATGGTTGCCAGCGGGGAGGCGCATGGGGGGATGAACGAAATAGGTGAAGGGGATTAAGAAGTACAAACTCTCAGCTACAAAGTAAATAACACATGGATATAATACACAGCATAAAGAATATAGCCAATAATATTTTAACAACTTTGGGGCACCTGGGTGGCTCAGTTGGTTAACCATCTGCCTTCAGCTCAGGTCATGATCTCAGGGTCCTGAGATCGAGCCCCACATTGGGCTGCCTGCTCAATGGGGAGTCTGTTTCTCCCTCTCCCTCAGCCAGTCTCCCCTCCCTTCCCGACTTGTGCACTCTCTCTCTGAAATAAATAACATCTTAAAAAAATATATTGTACCAACTTTGCCTGGTGACAGATGGTAACTAGACTCACTGTGGTGACCATTTCTTAATGTGTATACATATCAAATACACTATCTTGACACCTGAAACTAACATAATATTGTATGTCAATTATTCTTCAATTGAAAAAAAGAAAATACCATAAAAAAATAATTTATAAATAAAAAGGAAAAATCCTTGGCCAGAGCAATTCAATTTCCCGTGGTCCATAACATCCAAGTGGCCCCCATATCTGGGGATTGCTAAAGGACTCTGAATAAAACAGACATCTGGATCCAGCAGTTCATTTTCTTAAAGATTGGAGTGAGCAGAGAAATGACACTGCAGAAATCTATTTTACAGACAAAGATCGGAAAAAAATAAGAGAAAATGAATTTCTGTCACTTCAATCGACAAATTGAAGCTCTTCAGTGGCCTGGTTAAATGCAATTGCACGTCTGGCAGCAGATCATGCAGCCAGGTCAGGGTAGCGGAACTCCCCTCTGGAGGAGGGGTCAGCTCGTGCCCAGGGTCTCCAGGCGCTTGCTGGCCCCGGCCAGGGTCTAGGGTGCTCTGTTTCACCATAGACAGTACTCTGGGGAAATCCTTTGGAAATGTTGGATGCTGGTGCAGACAATCTTCTCCCAACAGCATTGAGGGGAGTCAGACCCCATTCTAGGGCCTATGACAAGGGGAATCCACTCACCTCTCTATCTACTACCCAGATGGAGAAGTGGTCAGACAAATCATAACCAACTCCGTCATAGATGTATAAATACTGACTCTCTAAACTACGCACACAATCAAAACTTGTACAAGCACATTCTATGATGCGGCAACTTCCCTCTGGGGTTGTATGAGTTATCTCTCACTGTGGAACAAACTGCCTCAAAAGGTGGTGGCTTAGAACAACAACAGACATCCATTGGGTCCGTTTCTGTGGGCCAGGAACTTAGCAGCATCACAGCATGCTTCTGGCTGACATGAGTTTTCAGTCAAGATGTCAGCTGGGACTCAGTCATCCGAAGGCTAGACTGAGGCCAGAGAGACCCACGTGCAAGGTGGCTCACTCAGCCGGAGAGCAAGTCGGTGCCAGGTGCTGACAGGAAGCCCACTTCACACCACCCAGACCTGGAGCCTGAGGACTGGCTGAGCATCCTCACAACATGGCAGCTGTCAGCCCCCAGAGTGAGGGAGTGATCCAGGAGCACTCCTGTTTGGAATCTCATCTATGACCTCGCCTTTCCGCGGTATCCTCCCGGGTATGCAGGCCCGCTCTATGCGGTGTAGGAGGGGACGAATTCCAGGAGGTGGGAAACACTGGGCTATCCTGCAGGCTGGCAGCTACCCGGGCCTCCATCCCGCAGAACTTCTCACTGGGATCTGAGGCTGACGTGCAAGGATTTCACTGCGGTGAAACACAGGGAGGCAGGGAATGGGAGCTCTCCGAGCAGAGGGGGTGACATGGAGGACACATCCCCCTCTCTGACGGAGTAGTGTGCAGCAGGTAAAAGAATTAAATGTACTCATGGCCACATGGATGCATCTGAAAACATGGTGCCATGTAAAACAAACAAACAAACAAAAAAACGTGAACTACAGAATGAGTTCTCTCGTACCGTCCCATTTACAACAGTTAACGATATGCACATAAAACAACAAAGCGCAATATGCAGGAACACATACAAACAACAAGATACATGTTAAACCTATTGGAATGGCTGCCCGTGGGGGCAGGATGGGAATGGAGAAGAGGAACTGGGATCACAGGGAATACATAAGTAAACATATAGGGCCTTCTGGAGACCTGTAATACTGGAGTGCCATGACCTGGGGAATGAATTAGCTCAACCCCTCTGCACCTGACATCCACACACCCTTGTCCAAGGAAACAGACCCTCCCCCTACAGCTGGGTCTCCTGCAGAGACACCACCAACCACACAGCTCCCTTTGGAGTAGATGATTTGTTATTTCTTAGTGGTGGTGATGGTGGGTGGTTGGTTTGATTTCGCAGCCAAACCTGTGTCTCCAACCCACCTTCTCTCTAGAATTCCAGACTGCCTTGCTACCTACCTGGGCATTGCACAAACTGAATTCATCAGCCTTCCTATACCCTCTCTCTTGGAAGAGGCTCCACCGTCCACTCAGCCATTCCACCGGAAACCATATTTCGTCCATCCCTCTGCCCTTCCTCTCGGCCCCACGTCTCTCGGGACACCCTGAGCTTAAGAGAGCAAGCCCTCCTGTCTGCAAATGGGAGCATGAATGATACTTGCCTCTGTATCCACGAAGACACGTTCAGTGGCAAGTAACAAACAGCGTGAAGTGCTTCAAGCAAAACCTAGCAATGTCACCAGGCCCTGATCTCTTTTTTTTTTTTTTTAAGATTTTATTTATTTGAGAGAGAGAGAGAAAGAGAGCACGAGTCAGGGGCAGAGGGAGAGGGAGAAGCAGACTCCCTGCTGAGCAGGGAGCCTGACCCTGGGCCCGATCCCAGGACCCTGGGATCATGACCTGAGTTGAAGGCAGACGCTTAACTGACTGAGCCACCCAGGCGCCCCACCAGGTCCTGATTTCTATCTTTAGATTCAGCGCTGCCCTCCACCTTAGGGAGGCATCATCTAGCCACAGCTCCCAGGGAGACTCTCCTTCCAGGGTAACAAGCTGAAGTAGAAACTCCTGGTCCTACATCCGGTCAGCTTCACATCCTTGAGGAAAAGGTACGAACTTATCCCCAGGCATCACTGGCTCTCCTTGGGTCCTGCGACCATCCCTGATCCAAACACCATGGCCAGGGAAATGCTGTGAGGGGCCGGGCACGTGTCAAACCTTTGCACTGGGGGCAGAGTGACCTATAGAAGCACAAGGATGAAGGTTGCTGGGGGTGCTGGGGGGATCCCCCGGGGGAATCAGGACACAGTGGCCAGATGAAGGGCAGATGGAACTGATTGGCTCTATAGCTGATGACCATGACTTCCTTATGGAGTGTCATGAGCGTACAGTAAGATTACGTGCCTGGCACAGAGAATATTCTCAGAAAATGTAGCTACCAGCAGCACCTACATCAGCACCACCATTATTGACTTTTGGGTAAGCACTTGAGCAGATTGATATTTTAAAAGGCAAGAAATTCCAAACATTAACAGCACCAGGTAATGTAGACCCTTATAATCCTCAAGAGTTCTTAGCAACTTTAGAGAACGGTCAGTGCGTACCACCCATGATTTTACCTTGCTTCCGTAAATTAAAAAGCTATTACATGTCACAAATTTCTAATGAGTACATAGGGAGCGCATTCCCATTTTAAACTTAAAACATTCTTCATCCAAGTCTCTAGGAGAGGAAATATTCCAGTTGGTGGGAATTCCTGCACTCTTCCAGTCGGTTCCACAGACGCAACCCCAGGTTTTTACCCAGGGTCTTATCTTATTCTTCAAACCTCTTCGATGTCAAATCTTCCCACCTCAACTAAAACGTGAGCTCCTAGAGAGTGGAGAGCCTGTCTACACTTCCCCGAGTCCCCTCTAACAGCGTCTTAGGGTGAAGACTCTGAGCTGGCCGGCCGGCCGTCTGACTCACAGTGCAGCCTGGATCCCGGTAGTTGGCAGAACTCCCGTCTGTCTGTGCGGCCCACACACCCCCAGCCCCGCTGCCAACCCGGGCTTAGGCCCCAGCCGTTAGAGACTCCATTTGTGCCATTAACAGGAACGTCAGCAACAGCTGCCGGCAGCAGGTGCAAAGCCCAACAGAGCCCGGCTCTGGACAGAAATCTTTTGCTCATTCAAGCCAGCTGTAGAGACAGTGAAGACAAGTGGGAGGGGGGACCGTTCTTTCTGAAAGGCAAGACAGGACAGGGAAAGTTTGGTCCGGGCCGTTTTCATCATTGACTCAATCAGTCAGATGGGCCAGCTGGTTGGCCACCCAGTCACACGGAGCCAAATGCCCCTCGTCGTGGGGACTGGGATTGTCCCACCTGCTCCTCTCACTTCCAAGAGTCCTGGCCCTACCTCCAAACCCAGACTTCCCTCCTTCCTGGGGAGGGGAGGAGACAAGTGGGAGAGA
The DNA here is from genome assembly GCF_054177405.1 of Leptonychotes weddellii. Lineage (NCBI taxonomy): Eukaryota > Metazoa > Chordata > Mammalia > Carnivora > Phocidae > Leptonychotes > Leptonychotes weddellii. The sequence goes on along the minus strand of NC_138377.1, from coordinate 97,171,954 downwards.
AGAAAAGGGACCAGCATTTAGAGCCTCCAGCCACGCATGGACTAGCCGAATCCCCGGCACCTGGAGCTTTCAGACACTCAGAAGCTCAGCCTCCAGCCCAGACCTCCTGAGTCAGCATCTGCAGAGTAACAGTCTCCCCCAGGGGATTCATGTGCACATGCAAGTCTGAGAAGTACTGGTTGGGAGACTCAGGCATTCATTCAATCATTCAGAAATTTTTTTACGACGCATCTGTGATCTATCTGGCACTGTCGTAGGCACTGGGGGGCGGGTGGGGGGTACATCGGTGACAAGAGAGAACATCCCAGCTCTTGTGGAGCTTGCTTCCTCGTGGAGAGAAACACACAACAAATATGATGAACACATAAAACAGTATGCTAGTGGGTAACAACTTCTAAGGAGAAAAACTAAGTGAGAAGAGGACAGAGCCCATGGGGGAGGGGGGGACGGGCAGGTGTAAAACAGAAGCTTCCCTGAGAGGTGGCCTGGGAGTGAGGACCCAAGGAGGAAGTGAGGCCGAGGGGAGGGCCAGAGGGGGGAGGCCCCACAGCCCCAGGTTGCCCAGGACAGAGGGAATTCCTGGGGCATAGGACTTCCAGTTTGACACCCAAGACAATCCACTGCAAATAGAAACAGTTGGTGACCGTGGAAGGGGAGCAAGGGTAGGTAGTAGGTGAGCCCAGGAGAGGGGACACCATCCTGGGGCTTCGTCATTCATTGTGTGGTTCTCTGCCCAGAGGCATCAAATCACCTGCGGGAGTTGGGGCGGGGAGGGGGGGGGTTAGAAATGCAGAGGCTCAGGCCCCACCCCAGACCTCCTCAATCAAAATCCACAATCTCATCAGGTCCCCGGGGGGTCCTGGTGCATATAAGCTCCTTCCAGACCTTTGTGAGAGCTTCGACACTTCCTCTGAGCAAGACGGGAGACCACACAGATGGCATGATCTAATGCTTAACAGGCTGCTGGCTTGAAAAGAGATGGAGAGCAGAGGGGGCCAGTAAGGAGGGCCTGCGATAACCCTGCCGAGCAAGGAGAGTGGCTGCAGGACAGGCTGGCTCTGACCGAGGCCGTGAAAGCCGACGGGTTTTAGATAGAGTTCTAAAGAGGAGCAGGGGATAGAAACCAAGTCTCCGAGGAGGTAAATCCATGAGATGCTTTCTACAGCTTGCTTTCTCTTAACCCCACCTTCCTTGTATTTCTTGCACAAATCTCCTTCCTTCCACCAACATTTCTGGGGGCCTGGTTTATGGCAGTCCCCATGCTGAAGGAGTGCGACCCAGTTGCTGAGACCAGCCATTTGCAGGCGCATCTCTCTGACCAAGCAAACCCCAGGGGCTCCAGGAGTCCAGGGTAAGAACCATTCCATCTGGGTGGGGGCGGGGGTTCAGGGAAAGGGTCCCCCGAAGGCCTCATCCTCCCAGCAAAGCTAAATCTCAAGGAGTCTGAGGAGAAGGATGTTGCACAGGCCTCCCCACCCCCCAGGTCATTCCCCCTAAAGGCGAATAGGGTCAGTATGCACACCCCAGGCCAGCTATTTATACGGGCTCTGGTCAGAGCTCGGGTGCGTGTTCGCTAAGGTGTCGACTGGGCGTGGGATGGAGTCAGGGGTGGGATGAGATGTTCTCTCTCTTTCTGGTGCAAAATTCCAAGGATTCTGACAATTTTGAATAGGAACCTGCCTTCGGGTCATTATGGAGATACGTGCGTCCAGATAGGCAGAGAAACCTATTTTATTTAACAGCTCATTAGTGAGTTATGACTTTTTAATATTTAGACATATGGTCGGTGGCCTCCATCTGTGCTCTTGCCCTGGGCCTCACAAACGTTCTGACCAGGCCTGCGGCAGAGCGCGGACCCTGCACTTCTCCTGGGAATGTTCCTCCCCTCCCCCACCTTTTCAACCTGAATCTGAAATGCATACAAGACCCACGTGGAGATCTTCTGTCCTTTTTTTTTTTTTTTTTTTTGCCTGCTCTCTATCCTATCCCTTCAGCTGATACCTGAAGCCTTCTTTTCTGGAAGAAACTATTTCTCTGTGGTTTAGGTGGGGCTGAGCTCCTAGACTGTTGGAAAGACTGTCTCCTTATGATGGCAAGACAAGCCAGCCCAGAGAGAAGAAAGCATCACCAGGGTATGATGTGGGAGGGAGACAGAGCCCAAGGAATCCTTTGCCGGCTCCTGGATCCAGCCATGCCTGATCCTCGACCACCTTTACACTTTACAATTACCTAAGCCTTTTTTTGAGTAAGCTGGTTGGAGCTGGATTTCTGTTACTAGCAACTCAAAGAGCCTTTTACAGTAATTCCAATTCACAGAATCATAGGTGTCAAAGCCTGCAGAAGCCTTAGAAACCACTTAATCGACTTCTACTCTTCCACATGTAACAAATCTGACACTCAGGAAGGAGAAATGGTTTGTGCTTTTCACACAGTGAATTGGGGCCAGAGCTGAGACTGAAACACAGATCTCCTTGCTCCTGGGCCATGATCCCATGTTTCCTCTTTATGTCACCTTCCCCAGCCCATGCAGACCAGACCTGCACCCCACCTTCCCCTCCGTGCCCCACACACCTCTGGTTCTTGTGCGGCTTTTGTATTATCACGTCACTGGCCCCGGTGGGTGCTGATCCAAACTGAACCAGTAAACCCCTTGACAGAAGGACGGCCGCCTCCCCTCATCGTGAAGTCCCGCTGGGCTGAGCCCCACTCCTGGCACATGGCAGGGGCTGAACCAGCCCTGCTAACCTACCAGCCAGAGGCCTTGATGCCCGGTTGGCTAAATCGAGCCCCCTTTTCCAGCCAATGCGCCCTCTCAGGGTGAATGTTTCTCGAAGGCCAGGCATTTTTTAACCAGCAGGCTATTTCCCGGGCCATTAGCAGGAGCTGCAACCAGAGGCGGGAAGGCTATGTTGCTTTTTTTCTCCATTTACTTTTGTTTTCAATTTGCTGCCCGTGGAGGATTTTCCCCCCTCCCTTCTTTAACAGCCCAAGTTGCTAAATTGCACATCGACAGCAACTCCTGTGAGTTTAGTCCTTAAGTGTTACATTTCTGTAACAGATACTCCACACGCGGCACTTATCTGCGGGAGGGGGCTGGAGAGGCACACTAAAATTACATTTCCATTTCGGTTCCTATGTTTTTAAGCTGTTATTTTAGCATTTCTGACTAGTTCACAGTTGACACCTACTGATGGAAAATTAAATGAAACTTGGCCAAGAACGAGCCTCCCTCTCCTCCCCAGGCTGAGAACTAGCTCCTTTTTATAACGAGCCGCAGCTGTGGAGGGCAGAAAGCCGCCCCGATTTGGAAATGCGAGATCAGCTGCACAGCCCCAGCTCTGCACTTCCCCAGCCCTTGGACCCCGGAGTGAATCACTGAGCCTTCTGACCCTCATTTGTCTCATCTGTAAAATGGGAATCGTACCCACAGAAGCCAGAGTTATTGTGAGGTTTTAGATTATGTAAAAATACCGGGCCATCCACAGACAACTTGAAAACTGTACCGTGAAAATTCTTGGCACGTAGTAGGTACTCAGTAAATGTTAGTTATTTCTTGGTCTTAGTCCTTTTAGCCATTTGATATGCTTTGGATCAGTTTATAGTGGTTAACTATGCGATTTAATATGAGAATAACCCGATAACACTCCCTCCCAGTTAACAGATCAAGTCACGCCCCCAAATAGAGGCTACACCAAGGCCATGGGGTCAATCTCAGTTAAACCCTTCCAGCAACACCCTATTGTCCTGGGGATCAGGCTGACACTCCAGGACACCACGTGTGGTGTGAAGCAGCTCCCACCTTCCTCTTCCCCTCCGGCCATATCCCCACCCTGGAACCTTTGGTAATGTACTTCTATCTGCCCGATAGACCCTTCCCCTAGCTAAGTCCTCTTCAAACTGCCAGACAGAGTTTCCCAGATCCTGCCTCTGGGCTCCCACCGTGCCCTGTGCCTTCCCCTTCGGGCCACCGTCAATGGTCTTGTCCCCCTAGACTGTGAGCCAGGAGGGCACAGACTGTATCCTGTTTATCTTTTATCCTGAGCACCAGCACAATGCTTGACATAGAGTAGGAGCTCAGACAATATTTCCTAAAACTCTAAGAGGATTAATCAACACATAAAAAATAAATAAGAGGAAGATTCCATAGGTAAAGACAAATTTTCCTCCAGTTAATATATAAACTCAATGCAATTGCAAACCCATATTCTAATAGGGTTTTTATGAAACCTGAAATGCTAATTCTAAAATTTGTCTAAAGAGTAAACTCATGAGACTAAACAAAATAAGCTTGGGAGCCTGCTCTGAAAAATATCAAGATCTATTATGAAGCTTTATCAATTAAAACAGTTAATAATGGTGGTAGAAGAATAGGCAGATAGACGGGTCAGACTGAAGAGTCCAGATATATACCTGTGTATATATGAGAATTGGGGGCATGATAACATGGCATTTTATAACATCAGGGGAAAGATGAGCCATTTAAAAAAAAAATGGAAAGCCAACAATCAACTATCCCTTTGGGAAAAAAGCAAGTTAGATCCCTTCTGAAATCAGCCAGGATGGGCTATCCTGTGCTGTGGTGATAAACTGCCCCCAGATCTCAGTGACTTAACACAGTAAAAGCTGATTTCTGGCTCAGGGCACACATCCATTGCACGACAGTCGGGAGACTCTGTTCATGGAAATCACACAGGAGCCAGCTGACGGAGCAGTCACCACCTCAAACATTGCCATAGAAGGTCTGGACTCAGACTGAAAAGTCTTGCATTCACTATTACAGGCTTGGTCCTGAAGTGACCCCATCCCTTCTGCTGACAGCTCAGGCTAGAACTAGTCCCGTGGCCCCACCCAACCCCCAGGCAGTACAGAGAGAGCGAAATCCTGCCATATGCCCTGAAGTGAAGAGAACCAAAAGAGCATTGTGGTGAAGAGCACAAGGACTACACACTACTTTCACCCGTTAATTCACGCCCCTACCCCCTGAAAAAGTCTTTTTAATTATTAAAAAAAGAAGAAAATATAGAGAAAAAATTTTTATAATCTTGAGGAAGATGGCTTCCTCTTCAAGGCATTAAACTCAGAAGCCACAAGAGCAAAGAAAGACAGATTTAATCGCATAAAAAATATGAAATTTTTGCATGGCAAAATAATCTATAAATGAAGATAAAGGATAAATGACAGACCAGAGGAAATATTTGTGCCATCATACATAACTGACAGAGGGTTCATATCCATAGTATACAAAGAGCTCTTGGAAATCAGTAAGAGGAATCAATATGTAGAATAGAGGTCACATGATTGTCTTGTTTAGAGGGTTGGGGGAAATAGACATGCTCGTATATTTATTGTTAGAAGTATAAACTGACTTTTCTTTTTTCTTTTTGGAGAATATTTTGAATATACCTATCAACATGTTAAATGTACATACATTTCATGCAGCAATTCTTCTAGTCCTCATATAAAATACCTGTAAATGTATTTGCACAATGTCATCTCATACAAAATGTTATTTACAAACGTGTATGTACCATGTTGGTCATTACAGAATATTGTTAACGGTTAAAAAAAAAGTATTGCTTTTAAAAAGGAAAAAAAAGACTGCAGAAAAGTTGTCCACGATACATTTGTTGTGTGGGGTTTAAGGTACTCATTGATCACTCCTCCTGCCCTCTGATTTCTCACATATATATAATGAATCCTAGGAACCGAGTAAGATCAGTTTTATTGATGATGAAGTGGGGTAAGAGGACTCAGTGGAGTGTCCAACCACATCCCATGAACCCAGACCTGACTTTTCACCAGTTAGAAATCAATACCAGTTTTTTTTTTTTAAATCCTATATTTACAGTACTAATTCTTCTGGAATCTTTAAGCATGGAAAGAACAGGGCTCCAGAGGGGCGCCTGGGTGGCTCAGTGGTTAAGCGTCTGCCTTTGGCTCAGGATCATGGTCCCAGGGTCCTGGGATCGAGTCCCGTGTAGGGCTCCCTGCTCAGCGGGAGGCCTGCTTCTCCCTTTCCCACTCCCCCTGCTGTGTTCGCTCTCTCACTGTGTCTCTCTGTGTCAAATAAATAAATAAAACCTTAAAAAAAAAAAAAAAAAAAAAGGAACAGGGCTCCAGAGGCCACTTAGCCTTGGTATGAAATCACATAATTGATGAACTGCCTAGTGTCACCACCGAGCAGGTGGCAGAGCCAGGATTAAAAATCCAATCTGACAATAGGACTGGTGCTTTCCCACCACAAGCCCTTCTTCGGTGCCGCAGATCAGATCCCTGCAGTAAGCCCAACCTCCAGGGAACCCCATTCCTGGGATCAAGTCTTCGGTATCGCCTCTCCAAACCAACCTCTGACTTAAACATTATCATTTGGACTTGCTCACTGTCACCTCAGCTCTTTCTCTAAGAACTGAAGCCAAAGAGGTCCCTCCGGCTGCTCTTCTTGCCCTTTAGGGAAATGGCACCATGTTCCCGGAGCTGTCCTATTGCACAAGGCAGGCACTTCCCTGGAGTCAGTGAGGGCGCTATGACTCCGCCCCATGCTCCCCTCCCCCAGCTGCCTCCTCTCCCCTCCCCCCCCCCCGTGCTCCCGTCCCCCACCTGCCCCTCTCTTAGGAAGCTCAGAATTTCCTTTTGTCTTCAACAGCCGAACTTTCCCTCGGTCAGAATATAGGATTCCATTTTCCACCTCCCAACCACCTCCCGATATTTTTGTCTTTCCTCTACTTAGTGGCTTCAATCCCCTGGCGCCTTGCGTCTCATGGTACCTCCATGTAGCGCAGGCAGCCTGGCCAGCACGCCCAGCTCCTTAAGACCTGGGAAGTTCAGTTCTTTTGCCTCGATTTTCCAGTCTGCATGGTGGGAGTGGTAGTCACAGTGTCTCTCGTGTGGATTCGTCCTGAAGATTAAATGAGATAATGCACATCCTGTACCTGTAGACAGAAAGCCCTCCCAGGAGGTTAAAATCACCATTCTATTCCAGAATGGCCGTGTATGGCAGTTTCATAAGGGTCTGCCTCATGGGTTTCTTGACAAAAGTGGGAAAGCTGTACATAAACGTGATACGCTTTCTCACCCCATCCTCATAGTTGGACATTCGCAGTTTTCTGTTTGGTAACTTGAGAACCCTGGCACACTTCGCAGTGTCCTGAGGGAGGCAGGAGGAGGGGAGGCAGCCAGGAGGGAACTGAGACCCCCAGGGCAGGAGAGGAGTTTCTGGAGGGAGATCAGAAAATGGCAAAGGAGAACTTTCTGGGCTCCAATATTGCCTAATCACATCCCAAACCCTGCTCCCCAAAGCTGTTCCCTGCAGCCTGCCCAAATCCTGCCGCGTGCCAAAAGGCCAGTTAGTGTTGTCCGCCCAACTGATGGATACCCCACTCCCCACACCGCACAGCGTGGCTTTGCGAGAAGCTGGGGTTTCAGGTCCCTGAAAACTGCCTGCCTCCCCGTAAGTGGTGAGCATCTTACTGCCTCTGTAGCCCCGTCCGGCTTAGCTTGGTGCCTGGGACAGAGCAAAGACTCAAAATGTTTGCTGAAATGAGACTTCACTGAGCTCACAGCTTTCCTGGGGGGCTGGTCCTAGCGTCCCATGGAGAAGTGGGATAACAATCGAATAAAGCTGCTCTACTCAAGAGGAAGAGGAGAGAGGGGTAGGACCGGGACCGTAGGCAGCTCAGGAATTCCTACCCAGAAGGGCCGAGGGGCACTCCGGGTTGGGAAGGGGGTTGCTTAGAACTCATCCTAGAGCCACATGAGATAGCAAGCTCATGGCTTTGACTTAGATGGCATGTTTATTCGGGGTGGCTTAGAGGGCAATTGACAGAGTGGGGAAGGCTGGAGTCTCCAACACTTCCCCCAGCCACCCAGGCTCACCCAGGCTCACCACCTGAAATACACCCCTTCCCTGCTAAATGTCAAAACAATCTCTCCCTAGCAGGGACCCTCACTTTATTTCCAACAACGAGCATCAGCCCACGATGGCATACTGAGCCTCGCCTTGGCCCCATCCGTGCAGGGTGACCTTGGCAAACCCACTTAACCCGCTGGGCTTCAATTTCCCCAGCCATAAATTGAGCTCGACCTCAGTGCCCCACTTCTCTGCATCTTGAGCGAAGCCCCAGAATCCTGCAGCCCACTTCCTTGGAGACATCTGCATGAAAGGGAGCAATTTAGAACTGGAGCCCTAGTCTAAGGTATGAGGGACCCAGGACTGCGCTGTCCCCGCTGTCCCCATGCGCTGCACCGGCTGCAGCTGGGGATTACAGGCCCACCTCCAGAGGCCACCACCGGAGGCTCCGCCTGCCCGAAAGGCCCCACTCTTGTCAGAATATTAACACTCTGGATGCATTTGTGTGTTACTCATGATTGCGACCATGGTTCCAAAAGGATTATGCAGCATGCATATTTATGAGACAAGCCCAGACAAAGACTACCACATTTTAAAAGATGCAATTATCTCTAAAAAGTTCAGCTTTATTTTCATGCTAATGAATACAATATTTTTAAGCAAACCTAATTGGTTTGCCTGGGCTCCCATAAAAGCTCTCAACTCATTAGAGCTCCGAGGCCCCCTTCAAAAGGGGCTTCAGAGGGAGCTGGGGGGCTAAGGAGGGACTGGCGCTCGGAACTTTTCAGTGGCGCCTGCTGAGGTCCTCTGGCCCCCTCCCCTTCCCGAGCCCTCAGGCTGGGTGACTGGTAAGACCTTTCAGGAGGGGCCACCACGAGAGTCTGGGCCCTGGGAATGTGAGAGCATCAGGGGAAACTGAGGGCCAAAGAGAATGTCTTCTCTGTGCAGAGGAAATGAGGCAGTGTCCCCCTCACCTGCCCTCGTGGCCCCCCCGACACTCATACGCCACTGTCACAAAACCTCTGGCTCCCTGGTGGATGCTGGAATTCTACCCAGAACCAGGATCTTCTGGCAGGTCACCAGCCAGGGCTTTGGAGAGGGGCTTCCCTACGCCCCCGTCCCAGATGCCCCCTGTGCTCTGATACCTGCCCATTTGCTTTGATTTCACCTTCTATGTGTAATGCACTCTCCCATCGATTTTTTTTTTGCATGACTTGCCTTTGTAAAGTACATTTTACAAAGGAGAAACTGAGGCTCAAAGCCGCAAAGTGAGTTTGTGCCAGCCTGCAGGCTCCAGATGTTGTCCATGGCAAGCCGGACACGGGGCACTCTGTGACAAGGGGCTGTCCTCCTTCCCGCCTGAGTCTGGGTCCCAATGTGAGCTGGGTCTTCTCCTTACATGCCTAGGCTCCTCCCATCCCCCTGATTCTTGGCGCCCTGGGCACTGGGTACAGCTGTGTGACCTGTGCACTGTGCAACACCAGAGGGTGATGTCATCTATGAATGGCACCCCCTGGAGTTGTGCAGCACTAGGCCCTACTCAGCATCCTTACCCTCCACCAGCTTCCTACAGGGCCATTTGGAGATCTTGGGCCTATAAGTTGCACAGGAAAGATTTACAGTCCCCTCAACCACCTCCTGGAGCCTGAAATCCAGGTGCCTGGTCAAAAGACAGTGGTGTTCAGGAAATGACCAGCAGACTCAGAGAGGGGCCAAGAGGAGTGTTGGAGCAGAGCAGAAGCGGTAGAAAATGCGACCAGGGCTAAGCTCCAGCCTGGAGGTGAGGAGACGAGGGAACCAGGCCTGGCCTAGCCACCAAGTGGCTTTGTGCCTCCATTTTCCTGTCTGTAAACAGGGAAAGTGCAGCCTGCTTACCTCTGAGGCCTCTTTTGATTCTACTGCAGATTTTCCCAGAGAGTCGATGAAAGAAACAGAAACTAGAATCCAACTGAAAAGTCAGAAGAAGGGGGCACCTGGGTGGCTCAGTCTGTTGAGCTTTCGGTCAGGTCATGATCTCAGGGTTGTGAGATCAAGCCCTGCGTTGGGCTCCATGCTGGGCGTGGAGCCTGCTTGCGATTCTCTCTCCTTCTCCCTCTGCCTCTCCCCAGCTTGTGCTCGCGCTCTGTCTCTCAAAAGGAAAGAAGGAAGGAAGGAAAGAGGAAGGAAGGAAGGAAGGAAGGAAGGAAGGAAGGAAGGAAGGAAGGAAGGAAGGAAGGAAGAGAAAAGGCAGAGGGAGGGTCTTGTGAATTTGCTATCTGGGGCGTGATTCCATACACTTATCTCCGCTCCCGGCCGGGGACACACACTCAGAGTCTGGATCTAAGGTCACCGGGAGAAGGCTCAGGGGCCAGCAGAGCAAAGCAGGAGAAGCATATGGAGCGAGGAGGTTATTGACTAAAACTTAAAACCTAAGCCAGCCAACCAGAGAGGAGGGGATAGGTATTCCAGAAAGGGCTGGGTGGCCCCAGCAACAAGGGGTCCCCAGAAGTAACAGGGACCAGAGTGGCCAGGCCAGGGAAACAGGCCAGCTGCTGAGAAGGGGAGAGCAAAAGGGAGGCCTCACCGGGGGCCTGGGGTTTATAAAGCACCAGAGCATGATCCCTTGTCATCCTCACACCACCTGAGGAGGGAACGACTCTGTTTCTTCTTGTGTAGGGGAGTAAAGAATGCCTGAACAGAAGGTTGCCGGTCTGAAGACGTCCAGCATGGGCTGGGGCCCAAGACCTCCATCCCCTGATGCCCAATCTGGTTTTCATTGTCACTGAACTACCATGAGGCCTTGAATAATAAGATCAAGACTTGGAATAACAGCTTATGGGCAATGGGGGCCCCCCAAAAGTCTTTGAGCGGAAGAATAACCAGGAATGAGCCTAGGAGGCTGGAGGGTGGTGAGAGAAATGGAGGCAGGACCTCCTTAGGAGGAATATTTAGATTTAGTGAAAGGGTCAATCCGGGGCCCTCTGAGGGTTTGTCTTGGAGAAGCCGATTACAACAGTGGTTGTCCGCCTCCAGGGGGTCCCGGGGGCATGCCCCAGGGCTACGGGAACTGAGCTCCGGCCTGGGGATGACACTGCAGGGACCCAACTTAAGCTCAGAGCCAAACCCCCACCCCCTAGGCTTTACTCCTGCCTAATTGGCTTAGATTTATCAAAGTAATTTTTAAGGGGGAATTTTATATGAAGGTAATTACGCTCAGCTGAACTAATTTTATTAAACAATGCTGCCTTAATGACAAACAAATCTGTTATTAATTTGTAACCAAGCAGCTATTCCATTCAATTTGCAGCATCAGTAATGAGCCCTGTGGCCGGAACAGCCCAGAAGCGCCCCTTTCCGAGGAAGGCAGCGCGGCCAGGAGGCCAGAAGCCGGGCCCTTGCCCCCACTCCGCCATGGACACGTGCAGGACTCCCACCGCACCCCCTCTCCCTGGGCCGTGGCTCTCTGCAGAATAAGAGCTCGGGGAAGCGCCCAGAGGGCCTGCCCTCTCAGCAGCTCAGGGACGAAGAGTCTGGATGCACTCCTGTGCTTCCTGAGTTTTCCTCATCTGTAAAATGGGGAGAAGGACAGTGCCTCCCTCCTAGGGCAACCGTGAGAGTTAATTAGTACGCGCAGAGCCATTTGCAGGCACGTGGGAGGTATTATATAAACACTCCTTATGTTTATTAATATTCCCCATTCCAGAAATGTGGGCCGGGGACAGTGGGGAGCCCACAGCCGTGGATGGAATGGGTGAGAGTTCCTGCTTCCCCCTAATCATCATCACCCCTTGATTCTGGGTTCCCTCGGACCCCCTTCTAGGAGGACGCGACATCACGGCAGCCCATGGAAAGAGACCAGGGAATGAGACTCTAGCTCCGACCCTGCCCTCGGGTGACCCTGGGGACTGCCTTGGCTTCTCTAGCTCTCCAGCGTGGGTTGGCCACACTGCCCTGCCGAGTTGCCAGGCCATCCTAGGGGACCGGACAGGATCACCAGGTGGCTCTCCCATATCCAGCATGGGTCAGGAGAAGCTGGACAGCTTACGGTAAAATGCTGGTTCCTGGGCCCTGCCCCAGGAGACTAGCTACCACAGATATCTCCCCAAATCTATGTGTTCCAGGCTCCCTCTCGGGGAACGCTGCACGTCTGACGTCACTTGCTCGTCTGACGTCACTTGCTCGTCTGCAGGGCACTCTACGCCCCTGCCTTTGCGGTCACAGCGGCCAGTGTCCAAGTGAGGAAGGTATAGTTTCTCGAAGTAAAGGAACGTGTGCAGTTAACGGTGAGTGGGAGGCAATGTCCAGCACCAGATCCGCCAGTCCCTTCTCCTTCACGATGCTCGGGGTGGGGCGGGGCGGGGCTGCGGCAGGCCGGTCTGTGCCGCTTGCCGTCACCTGGGGGCCGTGTTGACATGATGCCTCAGAGCCCACCTGCTGTGGGGCCCGCTGTGCTGACTGAGAGCCTTTTAGCGAGAGGCTACTAATGTACCCTCCGTGCATGGCACATAGACCATTGCCCTCCCAAGGTCAAGAGCCCCCCGAGCCCATCATAGTGCCCGGCTTTCTGCAATTAGGGAGAGGACTGTTGTGTCTCCAGAAGGTCTTTCTGAAATCCCAGCCTATTCATGTACATGCACCATTCAGCCCCTTAGCAAGGCCTGAATTTTGTCCAGAAATTTCTCCGGAGGTTGATTCTCCAGTGCTGCAGACCCGCAGGGCCAGCTCCTCGCAGCCCCCTTTACCCACCCAGCAAAGGAGCGTGGATCCCGGCAAAGAGGACAGGCTGAGGTAGAAAGAGCCACCAAGACTCCCACCAGACCCTGCCACGTCTAAAAACAAGAAGCCAACCCTAAGGAGTCACCCTCAGGAAAGGGGTTAAGAAATAGTACTGGCCAGCCCCCCAAACGGCCCAGCAGGGAGGAGGGAGAACTCCCCTCCACACCTGTGCTCAGGCCAATAGCCACTGCTTTCCTGGCCTGTTCCTCTAAAACGCCCTCTCTCCCTCTTCTCTCTGAGTCCACCCACCATAGGGACGGCTGTCTTGGCTTCTCTGCTTCTATCCATCCCTCGTGCCCACCTCAGTCCCTTACTCCTCCTCCTAGAAGTCTTCATGTTCTCGGCACTTCCCCTTGCCCCTCTCGTTGGGCCTCTGATGGCCAGTGAAATGTGACTGGAAGCATCCGTGTCTCTTCTGGGCAAGGCAGCAAGCAGCTGATGGGTTTCCTCCTTTGTAACAAGTAACCAAACCCCTAACAGTAAATTAAGGGCTCTTACTATCTCGTGGAACAAGAAATCTCAAAAAGGCAACCCTGTGTCATCTCATGGTTCCAAGATGGTCATACAGCCGCCACGTATTCATCAGCTGTGGCCATGTAACAACAGACCCCAAAACTTAGTGGCTTAAAACAACAATAAACAGTTCTGATCTCACACCGTTTCTACAGATTAGAAATTCTGGAGCAACCTGGCAGTGGAAGGTTGGGGGAAGGGGTTCTGTCGTGAGGTCTGTCATGAGGGGGCAGTCAACATGCTGGCCAGGGCTGCAGCCATCTGAAAGGCTTGGCTGGAGCTAGGGAGTGAGCTTCCAGAGCAGCTCCGTCACATGCCTGGCAAGTTGGTGCTGGTTATTGGCGGGAGGCCTCCGTTCCTCCCCACAGGGGTCCCTCCACAGGCCGCTTGAGTGTCCTCAGAACGTGGCAGCTGGCTTCCACCAGCACGAGCCATCCCTGAGAACAAAGCTGAAGGATCCTCATCTTTTTTTTTTTTTTTAAGTATATGTGCTGCCGAAGCGAGCGCGATCCACGTCTTTTTTTGACCTATCTTTGAAAGGCACACACCTTCACTTCTGTCACATTCTCTTCCTTAGAATCAGGCCCACGGTCAAGGAGAGAAGAATGGAAGCTCCAGCTTTGGGAGGGAGGGAGATTGAGGCATTCGTGGACATATTTAAAACAAAACAAAACAAAACAAAAAACCACCACAAACAGTGTCCATACTGGAAGACAGGGAAGAAAGCAAAAAAAGAAGGAAAAATGAGACACTGAGACAGTGAGTAATCCGCAAATAGGATACCCGATCACTTTATTAAGAGCTTTTCATACCATCAACCTGAAGTGAATCTCTTCCAGAGTCTGCCCTGAGGAAGGTGTTTGCTCACTGTGACGTGAGCTTTGTCCCTTGGGGTGGCATGGGTTCAGGGGCAGGGACCTGACACTGTGTCCCCGACCAGCCACACCTGCTCCGCAGCCCTCAGCCACGGGGTTGGCCCGTGCGACCCTGAGCAAGGTCAGTCGCCCTCTCTGAGCCTCCGTTTCGGGCTCTGGATGAAAGGAATGCCTGCTTCCCAGGATCCCAGGAGTGACTGAACACGCTCTGTAATCTATGAAGCGTGGGGCCCTTGAGCATTCTGCTCATTGCCATTTGCCCTGGGTTTTGGGTGAGGCCAGATCCACCAGAGGCTTTTTGTCCTCCCGTTCTGCCCATCTAATTTCCAACACACGGTGCTCAGGCACAGAGAGGAGAACCGGGCACAGAGGCCAAATCCCAGCCTAGAAACAGGGGTGCATATTGTCAACGCCTCCGGCAACGGCACCCCACCCAGCCGAGGGAGCCTCGTTCCCAGCCCCACTTAACAACGCGCAGCCTGATTTAATATGAGCAGCTGATCTCATTGCTTCCATAGCAAGTTTAATTTGCTGGGAAAGCGAGTTGGTGAAGTTCTAATAATGCAGAGCGGCAAATAATACCAAAGAGAGTTTGCATTATGATAACTTTCCAATTAAAATGGATTAATGGAGAAGAAACGGCAGCAGTGGTGTCTAGACAACATATTACTAAATCCTTGGAGAGGGAGATGGAAGGGAGTTGGGGGGGACAAGAGGAAGCAAAAGGAACGGGGCACATCTTGAGTTGGAGGCGCCCGGGGCGGTGTGTCGGGAGGTACCAGGCGTGAGCTCCTTGGCCCCATCTGCTACAGAGCGCACGCTTTCCGGCATTTGGGAGAACCGGTCTTGTAGGACCCAAAGGCCTTTGGTCTCTGGACCTCTTTAATTAAAATGCAAATAGTGCCTTCAGGTTCCCCGGGCTGGCCTGTGTCGGGGATTCGCCCGCAGCTACCTGAGAGCCCTGGAAGGCCCTGGCTAGGAGTCAGGAGACCAGCACAGACAGATGGACGCGTCTGGGCTTCGCTGCAGGACGCGGAACAGTT
Source organism: Leptonychotes weddellii (assembly GCF_054177405.1). Taxonomy (NCBI): domain Eukaryota; kingdom Metazoa; phylum Chordata; class Mammalia; order Carnivora; family Phocidae; genus Leptonychotes; species Leptonychotes weddellii. The sequence continues at coordinate 97,156,922 of NC_138377.1, read as the reverse complement.
CCTCCACATCCGAGCCGATGACCCTGAACCCTGACCACTGCCCAGTGATCCAGGTGAGTCCATTCAGAACCTCTCTCCCGGGAACCTGAGCGTGAGACCGGAGAGAGCCAGGGCCGGCATGGCATGGGAGCTGGGGCTCGTTCCTGCAGGCACTTCTCGCGGAGAAAGCCTACAAGCTGGGGCTCTGGTCTTGAGCAGCCCCGGGGCCCTGCCCTTTAGAGGCAAGCCGGGCAAGTGTCTTGCCATTCTGCGAGGCGCCCCAGGATCCATGTCCTTCCCCTTTGCTTAAGCTGACTGGCCATTTTCTGTTGCCTGCAAACAAAAGAACTTTAACAGATCTATCATTTCTTCTCTGTGGGACCAAGGGAAAGTCACTTCACCCCTCTGAGCCTGCTTTCTCTAAGATGGGGATGCACACATAGCTACCTTGTGAGGTCGGTTGCTGCCCGCGTTGGTATAATGATGCGTTAGGGGTAGATCTCCATTTAGGTCTCTCTCAGGTCTGGAGTGGGGGCGGTTTGTAAGTGGGTCCTTAAGAGGTTGGCTGGACCCCAGGGGCAGGTAGATCTGGAAGCCCAAGGACCATAATTTTACCGGCATCACTACCTTGCAGGGCATAATAATGAGCATCTCAACACCACACTGAGGCTCCTTCCAGAAATCCCTAATGTTCCCCCTCTGCCTGGGAAGGCTCTGATTTCTTGCAAAGCCCATGAGGCCCTGAGCCAGGCCCTAGTGGACCAAGTTCTGGCCATGTGCTGCCCCCTGCAGGCCTTCACTTCTTATCAAATAGGCGAAGAAAAAGCCCATGTGAGCAGATGCAGCCCCACGTGCAGTATTCAGCAGAGTCACCCCATTTTATCTCATTCTCCCAGGTCCCTTGCTGTCTGCAGATGGATATGAAACTACGACTGAAAACACATAATTCTGGGGATAAAGGAAAATATGAGACAAGAAACAACCGGGGATAAAAAGATCACCACTTCATATTCAACAACACTCCACTTCATCCCCCCACCCACACACACACCCAGAACTGTGTCCAGGGCAGCCTTGAGGGGAAGGGTGAGGGGGGTCATATTCATGCTGTGGATCATGCATCATATTCTCATTATCTCATTGTTGTCATGATCTTTCAGGCGGGAAATACAAATCCCCATTTTACAGATGATGAAACTGAGGGTCAGAGTAGTTCACTTGCCCAAAGCCAAACAGTTCATAAGTATAAAGTCTGTTTGAATCCAAAGACTTCCCTCTTCACCAATGTTCTTCAACCTTTTTTTGAAAGTAGAAACTGTGTCCCCAAATGAAATCCCATGCCCAGGGTATAAAAGGAATACTAAAAACCTTGCTCTCTGGTTGAGCTGGGGAGTGATCATATAGAGGAAGGGAGACAGCTTGTCCACCACTGCCCACCCAGCCTCGAGATATGCCCTCCCCTGTCCTGGAGCAGTCCTTGGGCACAGATGCTGAGACCCTGTCCAGTTTAGGGTGAGAACTGCTGCTTCCTTCTCAGGCAGGTTTTGTTGGAGGCCCTAGATAAAACCAACAACGTTTTCCAATTGACCCAAAAGAAAGAGCTCCAGCTTTGGGGATCTGGGTGGAAATTCTGGTTCTGCCACTTATTAGCTCTGCAAGTTTCTCAGCTAATTGGAGCTTTCCCAGGATACTATCGTCCAGCACCGCCCAGTAGAAATATCATGCGAGCCACACACGTCATTTTAAATTTTCTAGTAGCCACATTAAAGGAAAGGTAAAAAGGTAAACCAGTATTACTCACATTTTTCTTTACTATATTCAAAACATTATTATGTCAACATATAATCAATATAAAAAATTATTAATGAGCTATTTCACACCGTTTTCTGTACGGAGTCTTTAAAACTCCTTGCATACTTTACACGTTCAGCACATCTCAATTCCGACTTTCAATTTACATTGGAAATCCTTGATCTTTATTTAGATTTCATAAAATTTATAGTTGAAGAAGTAAATTCACATAGCCAAGTTGTTCCAAACATGCTTAAAAGTTTTCCAATAACTGGATTGACTAACAGTTTTTAAATAGAAATTAAAGTTAAATAAAATTGGTTTGGCTGGCAAGAAACAGAGACCCTCTCGAAATATCTTCCTATAACGGTCCGGGAGTGGGAAGGCTTCAGAAAGCTGCCGTAGGGACACAGGATAAGAGTTAAAGTCCAGCCAAGCCTCGGAGGCCCCTGTTGAGCGGAGGGGCATAGCCAGGCAGGTGCTGCTGATATTAGAGGGCCACACCTCCCCAGAGGCCTTTAACCCCTTCCCTAGGAATCTCTAGGGCTTCCTTCCCGTGGCTCAGTTTCCCCAGTAAGTACTGCTGTAAAACCTTCATGTCCACAGTGCCTGGGGAATATTTGTAGAAAAGACTCCACTTTTAGAGAATGAGCTCCTCCCCTGCTTGCCTGTTTCCCTTTTTTTTTCTTCAGCCTTTAAAAACTGTGATAAAATGGGACACCTGGGTGGCTCATTTGGTTGGGCATCTGCCTTCAGCTCAGGTCGTGATCCCAGGGACCTGGGACCGAGTCCCACATTGGGCTCCAGGCTCAGCGGGGAGCCTGCTTCCTCTGCCTCTCATGCTCTCACACCTTCACTCCTCTCGTTCATGCTCTCGCTCACTCGCTCTCTCTCTCTCAAATACATAAATCTTAAAAAAAAAAAACCTGTGATAAAATACACAGCACAGAATTTACCATTTTAACCATTTTCAAGAGCACAGTTCTGTGGCAGTAAGTACATTCACATTGTGCTACCCTGCCCATCGTCCATCTCTAGAACTCTTCCATCTTCCCCACCTGAAACTCTGTCCCAGTAAACACCAGCTCCTCATCCCCGCCCCCCATCAACCCCTGGCCACCGCCATCCTACTTCCTGTTTCTGTGGATTTAAGTCTTCCAGGTACCACATTCAGATAAAATCATGTAATATTTGTATGACTCTTTTTATGCCTGATTTATTTGACTTAATATAATGTCTTCAAGGTTCATCCATGTTGTAGCACGTGTCCGAATTTCCTGCCTTTCCAAGGCTGAGTAATATTTCATTGTATTTCTATCCTAGGCTTTGTTTATCCATTTATCCATCAATGGACACTTGGGTTGTTTCACTTTTGGCTCTTGTGAATAGTGCTCCTAAACACAGGGGTATACAAATATCTCTTCAAGACCTGGCTTTCACTTTTGGGGGGTACATACCCAGAGTGAAATTGCATATGGTAATTGTATGTTTAATTTTTTGAGGAATCACCACACCATTTTCCACAGCAGCTGTGCCATTTTGCATTCTCACCAGCAGTGCAGAAGGGCTCCGATTTCCCCACATCTTGCCAACGCTTGTTATTTTCTGGGTTGCTGGGGTTTTTTTGTTTTGTTTTGTTTTTTATAATAGCCATCCTAATGAGTATGTAGTGGTATCTCATTGTAGTTTTGATTTGCATTTTCCTACTGATTAGTGATGTTGAATATCTTTTCATATGTTTATTAGACGTTTGTGTATCTTCTTTGAAGAAATGGCTATTCAAGTTCTGCGCCCATTTTTAAATCAGGGTGCTTTGCTGTTGCTGAGTTGTCAAAGCTCTTTATATATTCTGGATATCAATCCTAATCAGGTATATATGATTTGCAAATGTTTCCTCCCATTCTGTGGATTGCCTTTTCACTCTGTTGATAGTGTCCTTTGATGCACAAGAGTTTTTAATTTTGATGACGCCATCCTTTCTATTTTTTTTTTTTAAGATTTTATTTATTTATCTGAGAGAGAGAATGAGACAGAGAGAGAGAGCATGAGATGGGGGAGGGTCAGAGGGAGAAGCAGACTCCCTGCTGAGCAGAGAGCCCGATGCGGGACTCGATCCCGGGACTCCAGGATCATGACATGAGCCGAAGGCAGTCGCTTAACCAACTGAGCCACCCAGGCACCCTATTTTTTTCTCTATTGCCTGTACTTCTGGTGTCATATGCAAGAAATCCTTGCCAAATCCAATGTCTTGAAGTTTTTTTCTTCTATTTTCTTCCCAGAGTCTCATAGTTTCAGATTTTACATTTAGGTCTTTAATCTATTTTAATTTTTTCTATGATGTGAGGTAAAGGTTCAACTTCATTTTTTTTGTCAATGTGGATATCTCGTTTTCCCAGTGTCGTGCATCGGGAAGACTGTGTTTTCAGGGCGCCTGGGTGGCTCAGTCAGTTAAGCGTCTGCCTTCGGCTCAGGTCACGATCCCAGGGTCCTGGAATCGAGCCCCGCATCGGGCTCCCTGCTCGGCGGAAGCCTGCTTCTCCCCCTCCCACTCTCTCTGCTTGGGTTCCCTCTCTCGCTGTCTCTCTCTGTCAAATAAACAAAATCTTTAAAAAAAAAAAGACTGTTTTCCCCCATTGAATGGTCTTGGCACCCTTGTTGAAAACCTCTGGCGGGGCACAGAGTGCCCTGAATGGTCAGTCCTCTGGGTAGGAGGACAGGCTCCATCGCTGATCCTTATGGTGCCGTGCAGAGCCTCTTTGTGGGCCTTACTGTCCTCCCCTGTAAACTAGGCAGGTAGGACTTGATCATCTGTAGGGTCCTTTGAGGAAGTCAGAGGTCAGGGAGGCAAAGAGAACGTGGCCGTGGCAGGAGTGAGGCTCTGGGCCTCTGTTCACCCATGTCACTGCTCTGTCGCATCCCGGCTCATGGAAGGAAACTCCCCATGATTTCCTGCAACTCGTCACGTCTTTCTGCAACCCTTGTGGCTTTAAAGCAGTGATAAATTACTTGAACTATAATTATTAGAATAATAACCCCTTGCTCTGCAGTATGTAAAGGACTGTCACACCCATGGCTTGGTTTATAAATGAGGAAACCGAATCCCACGGAGGGGGTGTTCCTTGCCCCTAGCTAGGCTAATCAATAGTGTACCTGGTCTAGATTAAAGTGAATCCCAGTTCAGCTGCCTAAAAGGCTGTGTGCCCACCCCTGGATAATGAGGCAGTTAGGAGAAAGGGGAAATAGAAGGAGAGAGAAAGAAAAAAACTAAGAAACTTGAATCATCTATTGATTTAATACAGTTAATTTTCCACAAGGTCTAAAGGAAATGGAAAATCAAAAGGTGGACTCCGAATGTAATAAAATAATGCACAAATATTTACAGTAGTCCTGATCTGGTCCAAAAGGGAAGACCAGCACTACCCTCCACGCTCACTCCAGCCCACGCCCCTGTGCCTCTCTGTGCCAAAGCATTTAGCTCGCAAGCGATGCCAGGCTCTTCTCTTCCCTAGCATCTCTTCATGTGGCTGATTACTTTCCCCAGGCCACACCCAAACTCCGCCATTTCCTTCCCAGATGAAATGCTAGAATCACAAGATGACAGGTAAGGATGTGGATAGTAAACGTAAGTCTGCACAGTATGGGAAAAGTGGAGACAGAGATTACGTGAGAGAGACAGAAAGATAAGGAAATAGGAAGAGACAAAGACTAACACAAAAACTTTTACTTTCAAACAACATCTTTTTAAAAAATTTTTTTAGTTAAATTCAAGTTAGTTAACATATAGTGTATTATTAGTTTCAGGGGTAGAATTTAGTTGATTCATCAGTTGCATAGAACACCCAGTACTCATTACATCAAGTGTCCTCCTTCATGCCCATCACCCAGTTACCCCATCCCCCACCCCTCTCCCCTCCAGCAACCCTTTGTTTGTTTCCTAGAGTTAAGAGTCTCTTAGGGTTTTTTTACAAGAGTGCCAAGACCATTCGGTGGAGAAGAGAATAGTCTCTTCCACAAATGGTTCTAGGACAACTGGATATCCGCATGGAAAAGAGTGAGGGTGGGCCCTTCCCTTCTCCCATATTCAAAACTTAACACAAATGGATCAACAACCTAAATATAAGAGCTAAAACTTTACAAAACTAGCAGAAGAACACAGAGGGGTAAATCTTCATGACGTTGGATTTGCCAATGGATTCTTAGATTTGACACTAAAAGCACAAGCAACAAAAGAAAACACTGATAAATTGGGCTTCACAAAAATTAAAACTTTTGTACATCAGAGAATATTACCAAAATGTGAAAAGACAACCTACAGAATGGGAGAAAATATTTGCAAATCGTATGTCTGATAAGTATCCAGAGTCTATAAAGAACACTTACAACACAACAACAAAAAGACAAAGAGCCCAACTCATAAAAGGCCAAAGAATTTGAACAGATATTTCTCCAAAAAAAAAGGTATACAAATGACCAACAAGCACATGAAAAAAATATTCAACAGTATTGGTCATTAAGGAAATGCAAATCAAAACCACAGCGAGATACCACTTTCCACCCACTAGGATAGCTGTAATCAAAACTATAACAAGGGTGGGGACTGAGGCGTACACTTGTCATGGTGAGCGCCGAGTGATGTATGGGTGTGTTGAATCACTATATTGTACACCTGAATCTAATAAAACAATGTATGTTCTCTCTCTATATGCTGTATATATATATATATAACAAGTGTTCGTGGACATGTGAGGAATAAGACCTCTCATAACATTGCTGGGATGGGAAAAGGGTATGTCTAATGGCGCAGCTGCTGGGGACAACAGTCCAGCAGTTCCTCAGTGAGTTCAACATAGAATTATTTTACGATCCAGCAATTCAACTACTTGGTGTAGACCCAAGAGAAATGAAAACATAGTAACTTGTACACAACGCTCATAGCAGCATTAGTCATAATAGCCACAAGGTGGAAACAACCCAAATGTCCGTCAGAAGATGAACTGATAAAACAATGGTGGGTAGCCATACAGTAGACTATGATTCTGCCGTCACGAGGAGTGAAATACCGATGACAACTTGGATGAACCTCAGAAACATTATGGTCAGTGAAAGAAGCCAGACACAACAGGGCACAGATTATATGATTCCTTTCATGTAAAATACCGAAAATAGGCAAATCCATAGAGACAGAGAGCAGATGAGTGATCGCTAGGGGGTGGGGGGAGGAAGGAGCAGGGAGTGAGGACATCTGGGAAGAGGGTGTTCTGCTGGGGGCGGGAGGGGCTGGAAAACTTTGGAAACTGCAGAGAAGTGGGAGATGCACAACATCGTGAGTGCATGAAATGCCCCTGAATGGTACACGTTAAAATAGGTGAGAGTATGTTGAATTTCACCTCCGTTTTTAAAAAAGTGACATAGAAATAGCGAGGCCAAGCCAGTGACAGGGACCTGGAGAGAGGGATTGAGAGGGAAGAGACAGCAATCAGGAAAAGCTGTAGGCCATTACAAGAAATTTATTAGTTCTGTTCGGTCAGCGGGTTGCCGGCTAAATTTAATATGGATCTATATACAAAGAAAATGCCTTATTCTACATAATGAATATTTAATCATGCATGGGTTGGGCAATTTCACAGAAGTAATTAAAAGCAGTCTTTTGTTTATTGCTCAAAAATGATAGCGACCCGCTGACCGGAGCTACAGACACAGTGACATATTGAAAACGTTACCTACTGACATATGTTATTAAAGAGGAATTAAACGTTGCTTTCTTCCTCTCCCCTTAGAAGCTAATCATTCCTAAGCCCTCCTGTCTGCTCACATGCAGAGCGCAGTTCCAAGAGGAAGCCACCTCCCAGAAGAGACTAGAGAGCTAGGCCAGCGCCCCTTGATCTACAACCTTCCCCCCAAATCCATAAATTGAAACAGATGAGCTGGATATTGAGACCCCAGAAAGGAAATACGCCATGACGTGTGTTCTCTGTGGGAAGTTCTCCCCACTGTCCTCTCAGTCTGGCCAGTGGCAGATTCCTGTCAATTCCACTCCTGTGACCCTAGTCATGGCACTCCCTGGTTTGGCTCTCCACTGCACCACAGTCTTGTTCTCCCCATTCCCATCTACCGATGCCTCCGCCTGGATCTGTGCGCCAAGGCACTGCTTCGCTCATGCATCTCCTGTGGTTCCCACTGTCTGTATTCCTCCTCGCCGAGACATTCAAGGCACTCCGTTCACTGGCACCAGCTGACCATACTGCGTTAGGGTTCTTGCTTGCCCAGTGAAAATGACCATGGCTAACTTAAGCCGGGAAGAACCTATTAGGAGGACACTGGGGATCTCACAGACTCACTGGGAAGGATGGGGAGGTAAGCCAGCAAAAGGCAGAGCTAGAGTCATGCATGCAGGGGTGGTCCAGCGAGGACGCCCCTGCTGGCGGCTCGACCCCTGGCCACTCACCACCCCCCAGTGGCTCTACATCCTCCAGGTATAACCTCTAAATGTGCCCACCTCCTGGCATCAGCCTCCAGGCCTCCAGTTCTAGGTGGGAGCATCCAACAGAGAGAGTCTGGTCTTCTTCTGCAGCCTCATCACCACTTCCCAGGGAGAAGGGAGTCTGGCCCGCTTTGCTTCCCCAGCGAGAGGTAGGAGGCAGGGCCTTCAGTTTCCAGACACACTGCCTGCCCCACAGCTACACCAACATTTCCTCCATACCCACCTGGTGCTCTCCCATCACCCCAGCTCTGCTCTTGCTTTCTCTCCCCTTAGAATGCCTCACCCCTACCTCCTCATAGCCTGTGGATCATCCTTCAAATTACCCAAATACCACCTCCTCCAGGAAGCCTTCCCCGATTGCCTCCACCACCCCCAATCTGGATAATATGCCATCTGAGGCTCTCAGTGCGATGTATTAGAGCTTGTCATGCTCCTGGGTGGCCCTCCACTATGAGACCCTGAGTGTCTAGAAGGAAGGACTCATGGCTTCTCTTATCCCCAAAGCCAAGCACAGAGCCGGGCTGGTGTATACAAAGAAACCTTAACTGGACAGAAACTGGGTCTGTGGAAACCAGGCCATGTGCCTGTGTCTGCCTTCTGGCCGCATCAGAGGTCAACCCAAAATAGTACTGAAACTAGCTGGGTGTCTTCCATATGCACGCTTACCCAGGATTTCTGGTTTCCTTGGCCCACGAGCATCCCTGGGGAGCCTCCTTAAATTCAGATCCCTGGGTCCTACCTCAGCAGATGCTGATGCAGAACTCTGGAGTAGGGCCTGGAATCTGCATTTTCCCCAGAGTCCCTCCCCTATAACTTGGACGCAAATGGTCCACAAATCACATTTGAGAAATCATAGCACTTGGGTGACCACCCAAGACTAAGGCTGGGCCTGACCACAGGCTCTTCAATATACAACAGTAGAAATTGTTTCTACAAATTAGAATCAAATTCATGACACCATCAGCACCTCTCCTTACTCACGTAACAGCCAGTTCTAAATCAATGAGCTGTATCACCCAAGATTTGTTCTAAAATAATGACAACAACACAGTCACCTAGGTGGGGGAATTTGTACTTGACCATGAATTCTTTCTATACATACATTTTTTAGTGAAGTATAATTTTTTTTAAAGATTTTATTTATTTATTTGACAGAGAGAGACAGTGAGAGAGGGAACACAAGCAGGCAGAATGGGAGAGAGAGAAGCAGGCTCCCCGCTGAACAGAGAGCCCGATGCAGGGCTCGATCCCAGGACCCTGGGATCATGACCTGAGCCGAAGGCAGACGCTTAACGACTGAGCCACCCAGGCGCCCCATAGTGAAGTATAATTTACCTGTAATAAAATGCATAGGTTTTACATGTGCAGTTTGATGAATTTTGACATATGGATGAATTTTAACAGATATTCACTCAGATGACCACCACCCCAATCAAGACAGAGAATTTAACGCTATTCTAGAAAGTTCTTTCTTGTCCTTCCTAGTCTGCCCTCAACCCCACTGCTGCCCCTAGCAACCATGGTTCTGATTTCTATCACTATAGGTTAATTGTGTTTGTGCTAATATTGCATAAAATGCGATCATTCACTGTATACTCTTTTGTGTTGGCTTTTTTCATCCAGCAACATTTCTGTGAGACTCACGCATGTTGTCGCATGTATCAGTTATTCGTTCCTTTTTGTTTCTGGATGGTATTCCATTGCAGAGATAATGTGTTACCATTAGTTCACGCTTCCTCTGGTTGATGGCGGCTGTGTGGGTCGTTCCCCCTCCCACCATGGGGGGCCATTATGAATAAGCTGCTATGAATATTTCTATACAGGTCTTTTCATAAACAAATGTTTTCTCTTCTCTGGGGTAAATACCTAGGGGAGAAATGGCTGAGTCATGAGGTCTGTGTCTGTTTTACTTTATACACAATGCCAACCTATTTTCCCAAAGGGTCGCATCATTTTATTCTCGTACTGCGGCAAAGGATGAGAGTTTCGGTTCCTCTGCATCCCCTCCAACACCAGGGTTGCTCATCTTTCCATCATGCTTTCAGTCATTTTAATTTGTGTTTCTGCCATTCGCAATAATGTGGCACGCTTTTTCCTGTGCTCTTGGCCATTTGTATATCTTCCTTTGTGAAGTATCTGTTCAGGTCCTTCACCTACTGCTTTTTAATGAGGTCGTTTGTCATTTTATTATTGAGTTATAGGTGTTCTTTATATACTCTGGATAGGGGTTCCTTGTCAGATACATGTAAGGAAATAATTTCTCCCTGTCTGGAGCTTGCCTTTTCATCTTCTTAATAATGTCTTTTGCAGAGCAAAAGTGGGTTTTTTTATTTTATTTATTTATTTTGTTTGAAGAGAGAGAGCACGTGATTGGGGAGTGGGGAGGAGCAGAGGCAGAGGGAGAGAGAGAATCCCAAGCAGGCTCCACTCTCAGAGCAGATTCCAATGCGAGGCTCGATCCCATGACCCTGATACCATGACCTGAGCTGCAATCAAGAGTCGGATCTTAACCAACTAAGCCACCCAGGCGCCCCAGAAGTATTTAATTTTGATGGAGTCCAAAGTATCCATTTCTTTCATGGTTAGTACTTTTTTTAGAGAGAGAGAATTTATTCTTAAGTAATCTCTACACCCAGCGTGGGGCTCGAACTTACGACTCCAAAATCGAGTCGCATGCCCTACCAACTGAGCCAGGCAGGTGCCCCTGGTTAGTCCTTTTTTTTTTTTGTCCTATATAGTCTTTATCCCAAGGTTGTGAGGATTTTTTTCCCCATATTTTCTTCTAGAAGCTTCATAGTTTTAGACTTTGCATTCAGGTCTGTGATCCATCTTAAAGTAACTTTTGTATGTGAGATGAGATAGGAGGCCAAGGTGTATTTTTTCCCTTACAGATGTCCAGTTGTCCCAGCATCATTTGTTGAAAAGACTATCCCTGACCTATTGAATTACTTTGGTGCCTGTAAAAATCAATGCACTATATATAAGCATGGATCTATTTCTGGATTCTCTGTTCTGTTTGATCTATTTGTTGATCCTTATACTAATGGTACACAGTTTCAATTCTTATATGTTATTGATGACTTTTGAGTCCAGCTCTCTCTGACACCTTTTGCTCTTCTCTTCCCACTAGCACACATTCTCCAGGCACATTCAATTCAAGAGGCATTTTCCAAGGAAAGCAAAGGTGGTAAAAACTACTAGCTGCCCCCCAACACCCAATTCCTCCTGTTTCTAAAGAAATAGAACCCCATGTTTTAGTGGCCATTTGGATTAGAAGCTAGATTCTGCAACCTCCCTTACACCTGGCTAGATGTGACCATGTCATATTAGTACTTGCAACTTCCAAAGTGTGTCCTTAACAGGAGAAGGTGCAACTTTCTCCTTCTTTCTCCTGACGGGAATGCAGAGATAATGACTGGAGCCCCTAGACAGATTATAAAGCGATGTTGGAAATCAAGGCCATGAATGCAGAATAGGAAAATAAAAGGAGCTTGAGGCTCTGGCACCACGGGGTAGCAGCCCTGAACCACATACGTGCATCTTTTACATGGGAGAAAAATTAATTTTGTTCCTGTATAAGCCACTGATATTTGGGGTTCCGTCACTCACAGGGAAGCCTACTTTACAACTGACACAGGAAAGGATGGGAAAGATACAATGTTTATCAGGAATGTGTGCACTAGGCTCTGTCCTATTCATTATTTCATTTTAAGTCGTAGTTACAACCCCATGAGGCACATATGATTATCCTCAAATAGATGAAGAAATGAAGGCTCAGAGAGGTTGAGTGACTTCTCCATAGTCACACAGCTAGTAAGAAATAGAGTTGGAATTCAAACCCAGAACTGACCAGATCAAACCCAGGCTCATTGCATGAGCCCCTCATATGGATTCGAGACCCGAGGCTGTCTTTTCGTCTGCACCAGCCAGGTCACCCTCCTCCACCCCGCTTAGCACTTCATCTGCATTGTCAACTGCTCCATCCCATTTCCTCCGGGACTCAGAACATCAGCTCCCTGAGGCCAGGACCCATCTTAGGAGGTTTCCTTGCCCCAGCTGTAGCCACTAAGCATTTAATACAGACTTACTGCATGA
>NC_138377.1:97085056-97144076 GCF_054177405.1 Leptonychotes weddellii | reverse complement strand
CTCCTTTCAAGGCTTTGCTCCATCCCAGGAGCTCAAGTCCTGGGCCCTGGAAGGCCCTCCCTCTGCAGCCCAGGCTCCGTGGCAGCTCCGCGGCGGGGGGGGGCGGTGCGCAGGGCCTGGGCTCTGTACTTCCTAGCGGATGGTGATACCCAACGACCCCAGGCTTTCCTGAATGAGACCCAGTTTCGCACACTGGGGAGCGATGTTTTCTGTGTTCTTCCCATTTCCTTCCAGGTGATAGTCAGCTCATCACTGGCCTTTGGGGCCAAGCAACACACGGGCCATGTGTATACACTTTATGATCAGCAAAGTGTGTGGTCACTCATGACCTACCTCATAAACTCTCGCAAACACCAAACTACCAACAGACCCACAGGGATAATTAAACTCATTGTTCGCAAGTTGAAATTAGGGCCCAGGGAAGGTGAGCGGCTTGTCCAAGGCTGAACAACTGGAAATAGCAGAATTGTGGTTCTCGTTCACACACACCCACACGCACCCAGGCAGCTTGGTTGCACCGCCTCACTGTGTCCTCCAGGAAACATGTCCAGTGAGCCCAAGATCTTCTCCTGGATGCCAACAGAAAGCTCAGCACTTGTGATTTAAAAAGCATTCAGAAGATTTAGTCCCAAAATGGTTCAGTGTTTTTTTTGGGGGGGGGTTCAGGGGCAGGGCCTGGGGACTCTGGCATCCGACTGGCATTCAAATCTCAGCTCCTCAATCAAGGTGTGGGGACAAGAGCCCCCGGGCCGCTGCGAGGATTCACTGAAACAACTTGATATCAGCCCACAGCCAGTGCCCAATGGATGGTCATCCCCCTCCCCTGCTCCCATTCCATACTGACATGAGCTGCCTGTCATCTGTCCCAAACCCACTCATCGCTAGGACTCAGTTCAAGATCTTGCAAGAGGCTTCCTTCTCGGACATCCCAGTCCACCTTGATCCCTTGTCTCCAGAACTCTTGTCCCATCCCTGGCCTGGCCTGCAGCATGTGGTTTGACGTTTCTTCCTTCCCAAGTGTGTTTTGGAGATTCTGGGTCCTCCCTCCAGACCAGCTTCCAAGGGAGCTCCAGGCCAAGTCCTAGGATCACGCCGCTCCCCATGGCACCTGGAACTGCCTTTGTCCCCAGCTGTTGCCTCCTCTGAGCACCGGGGAGCATCACAGCAATGCAGGCACCTGGAGCCCAGGCAGAATCAAGACCTTGGCTCCTTCTGAGCCTCGAGCCTCGGAGCGCAGGGAGCCTTCAGATGAAGCCACCGAGCCTGGCCGAGCCTTCCGGGCAGCCCTTAGCCTCAGGCTCCACAGACCTCTCCACTCCCAGCTCTTCCCGCCGCCGGCTGAACATAATTGAGGTCTGTGCACAGAGAAAGACGCCAGCTACGTGAGACAGGAAGGGACTTTAATGTGTGACACCAGAGAGCTGGGGGGGAACCGCGCTCCTACACAGCAGGGCGGCCCTAGCCCGTTTCCCGTCAGAGTCAATGCAAAAGGGATCAGCTGGGTTCTCTCAAAGGCCCTTTTGGCCCCACTTGTCTCTAACTACGGGTACCCCACGCCCTGCCAGGGGCCGAGCATGCTCCTGCTCCATCCTGGTGTGCCAGCCCTTCATCCCTGTGCTGCAGACCTGCCGTGCCCAAACCCATCATTAAAACTGGCCACACCCCTGCCCCGTCGCCGTCTCTGCTCTGCTGCAGAAATTCCACAACAGCCAGAAATCTGGGAAAAACATCAGGTCATGAAAGGGGGGTCCGGGAAACCCTCTCTGTACCATTTTACAATTAATAAGGAGGCAGACGGCTTGCGAACAGAGGCCGTGGTGGCTGTCCTTCACGGTTGAATCCCTAGCACCAACCACAGATCTGACACGCTGCAGATGCTCCCTAAAGATGTGTTGAGTGAATGGGTGAACAGCAACCTCAGTCACTGCACAAAAACGTGCAAGGCTGGGCCCGGGAGGGGGAGAAGGACTTCTCCGGGCCCTTCCACTCAAACTTGAACACAGAGTCTGCTCTGTCCCCAAACCTTGAGATGAGTATCAAGCCTGTCAATGCTTCAGCCTAGCTACTCTGTACCCCACGGTGGCCCCATGTCCTCAGACATGGAAGGATGCTGACCCAGCGCCCAAAATCAACCCAAAACAAGTGTGAGACTTGCATTGTTGCACGCACTGCATATTTGTTCAACTGTCTGGGGCTAAATATAAAACAATGAAGTTGAAAGGGGTGGAGTAGGAGACGCACTGAAAGGAGAAATCAAAGAGAAACCAGCCATCAGCTTATGTTTAGCAATAAGCAGGGTAATCACAAAGGAAATTAAAAGCGAGTTTCCTTGAAGAAGAAGTGGGGGGGACTTGTAATTGGTTCCCTCTGCTCTGAAGTCCCAGCACCTGCCCTCCATCTGCACCCAGAGGTCGGGGACTGATCTACCAAAATTCTTCCAGGCAGTCTTGAAATGCAAACACACACACACACACACACACACACACACAGATCCATCCATGTGAGATTTAAAATGCACAAAGCTTCAATACTTAGAGGCCAGTGCTAGGGCCCATCCTCCCATCCTTCATCTCGTACTAAGCCTTCAGTCACCTGAAGGAGCATCAGCAGGGGGGACGGGGTGGCTGTAGCTAGGCAGTGATCAGCTGTGAGGTGTGGAGTAAACCATTTGTTGCTGATAATATGATGTCAACGACTGTGAGTGGTTTGTTTAATTATATAAATTGGAGAGGGTCCAAGATGATATCATCACCTACAGTGATGTCACCCTTAACCCCCACACACTCCCTTCTGCTTTCTCGTCGGACGGGCAAAGGTGAGGTGGACAGCCATGGCGCCGAAAATGTGCTTCACTCCCAGGAGTGAGCAGCCCTCCCAGGGGTGAGAAGCCCACTCCCAGGGGCTTGAAGCAGGAAAATGTTCATAGTCTGCGGTCTAGAATGTGGACCCCGAAGGCCGACAGCGCTGGAAGACATGGGATCTGGCCCATCGACAACCAGCGACACTTACTGATATTGTGTACCTGGGGCCTCGTGCTGGTGGAATCAGACGGTCCAAAAGAGAGAGAGAAAGCGGGTCAGAGGGAGAGAAGGAGACAGGGAGGGAGGGGAAGAGTGAGAGGAAGAGAGCAACGGAGCTGCTGCCGGGGTTCCCCTGGGCGTCAGGCCTTTGTGAAGCCATCCTGTCTTTGTGTCCTGTGACCACCCCCCTGCTCTTCTGGTCAAGTCACTTTTTGCTCACGCCCCTTGGGAGTTGACTCTTGTTCTTTGCAAAAAAAAACAGGCCTCGGTCAAGGCCCATTCCTGGCTTACCAGCTGCAGGGGAAGGACGAGCAGGCTGGGGGAGCCTCCCAGAGGCCGCACGGAGGTGGGGAGGCCACATGGAGCCCCCGGGCTGTGCAGCGGCTTTCCAACTGTGCTCCTGGTGGCTGTAAGTGTTCTGGAAAGGACCCCAGCAGCCAGCCCATTTTCTCTTTCAGTGGAAGTTTGGTTTGAACCCAATGCCCACGGCTTTACTTCTTTCGACACCCACAGGCACAGCCCAGGGCACTGGTAGGTAGAGGAGCCTAGATGCTTCCTAGCTGGTCCACTCCCTCGCTCATTCTACTCGAAGGAACAGAGGGAAATCCCAGCTGCTTCCTAGCTTCCGTGCAGTCCGATGGGGAGCACCGTAACTCGGGTTTGCTAGGAGGCCGCCATGTTGCAGGCCTCCAGCTGGTGTGGCCAGCGCACGGACCGTGGAGGGTCCCCCTGCTAGGCCCTTGCCGATAGGCAGGGGGACAAAATTAGACTTTGCAAGTGGACACCCAGGTGAGGCAGAAGACCGCACCATTGGCCTCGGGCACAGAAGCAGGGGAAGGTGCAAGCCCTCGCCACAGAGATCCTGCCGGATGCCACAGGGGTCCCGACATTCCTGCAGAGGGGGACACTGTGGGCAGCATGGGGTGTGAGGACTCTCTGCCCAAGAAGGAACTTTCAGAGACCTGGTAATCAAGTACCCATTTCCCAGAACGGGAGACTGGAGGCCCCGGGAGCGAAGGACTTGTCTAAGGCCACACGGTGAGTAACATGTCATCTGACACTTAGGGATAATGTCCCCTGAAGAATCAGCTGTGTCCTTCCCTGAGGCCAGATCGCTGAGCCGAGGGTCCAGACTCAAATCCCTTCTGGCAAAGGCTTGCAGGACACTTTCAGCCTCCTTCCCGGCATTCCCCGGTGTCAGGAATCTGTGATGCGATTCCTGAGCCTGGTCTAGGACTTGGCAGTCCATAGGACATAGAACGATAGAAAGAGCACTAGTGTCCAAAAGCTGTCTTGAGGGGGCCCTGGCTGTCTCAGCGGGTTGTCTGCCTTCGGCTCAGGTCATGATCCCGGGGTCCTGGGATCAAGTCCCACATCGGGCTCCTTGCTCAGCGGGGAGCCTGCTTCTCCCTCTGCCGCTCCCCCTGCTTGTGCTCTCTCTCGCTCTCGCTCTCTCTGACAAATAAAATCTTTAAAAACATAAATTTAGGGCGCCTGGGTGGCTCAGTCATTAAGCGTCTGCCTTCGGCTCAGGTCATGATCCCGGGGTCCTGGAATCGAGCCCCACATCGGGCTCCCTGCTCAGCGGGAAGCCTGCTTCTCCCTCTCCCACTCCCCTTGCTTGTGTTCCTTCTCTCACTGTCTCTCTGTTAAATAAATAAATACTATCTTTAAAAAAAAATTAATTAATTAAAAAAAAAATCAAAAGCTGTCTTGACTCCTCTAGGTGATACTCCTCAAAGATATCACTTACCTCCTGGTCCTCGGTCTCCTCATCTGTACAATGGGATAATGCAAACTGTCCTGCCACTTTCTCAGGCCGAAGGGTTAAATACGACGGAGTCTGGGACCAGGATAGCCGCATGGGTATCAGGGACCCGTGATGCTCCCACTACGCCAGCCTTGCCTGCCTGATGAGACATTCCTGGTACCACACTGACCTCTTACGGAAAGAACGTAAAGCAAGTACTTTCCACAGGACCTGGTTCAGATGCTCTACACCAGCACTCACAGCACCCCGTCTTGTTTTGATGGCGGAAGGGGGGGGGATCCGGGACCCTCTTAAGGCTTCCAAACGTGGGATCCCATGCTGCCAGGGACCCACAAAACATGGCCATGGGACCTCCAGACTAGTAGCAAGATTTCAAAAAGTGTGATGGAAGATATTTCAAAGGTCAATTTTCTTTGCTTTGGACTAGAATGTTCTTTCAGCGTACAGTAGTAATACCTCTTCTCTCATGGCAGCCAGAAGCTCCGCTTGGTAATAAGATGTTTCTGATTAATATAACTATGCATCCTAATTGTTACATGATAAGTGAGATTTGCTTGATAGGAAGACCTTTTTTCCAAAGTTACAATCCCCAGCGATTTCACTTTTAGGTATTTCTACTAAGAAATAATTTTGAATACATGCAATGATTAATGGACAATGTATCTATTAATACATCGTGTACAAAAGTTTTTTAAAACAATCGGTTAAAATTATGGTGCATTCAAACGATGGAAACATATGCAGTCACTAAAAATCCACCTTGTAGAAGAATCTTAAAACATCGAGGAATATAGTATTTACATGTTGTCAAACAGAAGAAAAAAGGCTTACAAAACAGTAATGTAGCATGATTCCAATTTTGTACAGTAAAAAGAAAGATGATGCAAACCAATGTTAAGAATAGTTACTCCAGGGGCGCCTGGGTGGCTCAGTCGTTAAGCGTCTGCCCTCGGCTCAGGTCATGATCCCAGGGTCCTGGGATCAAGCCATGCATCAGGCTCCCTGCTCCGCGGGAAGCCTGCTTCTGCCTCTCCCACTCCCTTTGCTTGTGTTCCTGCTCTCACTATCACTCTCTCTGTCAGATAAACAAATAAAATCTTTATAAAAAAAAAAATAGTTACTCCAGGGTGCCTGGGTGGCTCAATTGGTTAACCGTCCGCCTTTGGCTCAGGTCATGATCCCGGGGTCCCAGGATCAAGTCCCACATCAGGCTCCCTACTCAGCGGGGAGCCTGCTTCTCCCTCTGCCTCACCCCTTCGCCCACTTGTGTTCCCTCTCTCTCTCTCTCAAATACATAAATAAAATCTTAAAAAAAAAAAAAAGTTACTCCGGAGAGTGACCTCAAAAGTGACCCATTGTTTTCTGCACTTTTCAAGTTTTCTGCAAATAATATATGTGATTTTTACAACTGGAGGAAAAGGCAGTAAATGCGATTTGGGGAATTTCTGCAAGAATCAAGTCTCTAAAAGGGTCTTGAAAGTTGAGAGTTCAGGAAGGAGACCCCCAAGAGCAGGTATTAGCGGGCTCTCCTCCCCGACCTGTAACAACTGTTGGCCTACAAAACTCTCCCACCTCCGTTTGTCAAAATGTCAAGCTGACATGCCAAGTGTCGGTGAGGATGTGGATTCCTGGTACCTCTTGCCCACAGCAGTGGGAAGGTAAATTGGTACGACCACCATATAAAGCCTTTGACTTTACCTCCCTAAGCTGAACGTTCCCGTGCCTGAAACTGAAAGGATTTTATGTATTCATTTGAGACAGATACAGAGAGAGAAAGAGAGAGCATGAGTCGGGGGTGGGGGGCAGAGGGAGAGGGAGAAGCAGGCTCCCCGCTAAGCAGGGAGCCAGACTCAGGGCTCGATCCCAGGACCCTGGGATCCTGACCTGAGCTGAAGGCAGACGCTTCACCGACTGAGCCACCCAGGCGCCCCTCATGTGCCTGAAACTAACAGCCAACGTGTCCACCAGTAGGCATGACAAGAATAACCTAGCAGCCCCCTTCACCTTGGCAGAGCCCGGGGAACACCCACCACCCTTCCTCCACAGGAGAAGGAATACATGCCCCGAGCTGTGCTCCCACAGTGTGCAGGAGGCAAAACAGATTAATTGGCATTTCAGTTCAAGAAGTTGGAAGAAGTTCTGGAGCTGGATATAAGTGATGATTGTACAACAATATGGATGTACTTAATGCCACTGGACTGGGCTCTCAGGAAATGGTCCAAGTGCTACATTTTATGTGATGTATATTTTACCACAATAAAAAAACAAACGGGCACCTGGGTGGCTCAGTCGTTAAGCGTCTGCCTTCAGCTCAGGTCATGATCCCAGGGTCCTGGGATCGAGCCCCACATCGGGCTCCCTGCTCGGCGGGAAGCCTGCTTCTCCCTCTCCCACTGCCCCCGCTTGTGTTCCCTCTCTCGCTGTGTCTCTTTCTGTCAAATAAATAAATAAAATCTTAAAAAAAAAAAAAAAACTACGGTGAACTCAGTCATATGGATGTAATTCAGTGGTGATAATATTAAGAAAGAAGTTTCCAAAGATGACATACAACATGATGTCCTCTTTATAAAGTTAAAACAACCAAAATTAAACATATACTTTTTGAGAAAACCTAGAAATACAATAAAAGTGTGTAATAAGAAAACAGTGGCTCAATCGGAGGAGCATGGGACTCAATCTTGGGGTTGTGGTTTCGAGCCCCATGTTGGGTGTAGAGATTATTTAAAAATAAAATCTTTAAAAAAAAACAAAAACAAGAGAATGATGAACACAGAATTCAGGATGATGGTTACTTGGACTGGAAAAAAGTCACCTCATAGCTTGATGTGTGCTATGATTAGGGTCCTGTGTTTTGTTGGGTCGGGGAGTCACAGGTGCTTATTACATTAGAAGAAAGAACATGGAAGGAAGGGAAGGGAAGGGAAGAGAAAAGAAAGAAGAGAAGAGAATTAAGAGAAGAGAAGAGAAGGAAGAGAGTTGGAGGGTGAGAGGGATGGAGGGAGGAGATAAAGGGGGACAGAAGGGGGTCTTGCATGCGCCTTCTTTAAGATGAGAGTATGCCATGAAACAAGGATTTGGGTTAACCCAATGCTGGTCACCTGGGGTCCTTTTACTTTTTTTTTTTTTTTCAGGAAACAGTTATTTGTTTTTATTTTTTTTATTATGTTCAATTAGCCAACCCTTTTAAAAGTGCTAAACTGAACAATAATTTTTTTTAGGATGGATAGACATGTCAAAAACCATTTATAAAAAGTAAATGGGGGCGCCTGGGTGGCTCAGATGGTTGAGCGTCTGCCTTCGGCTCAGGTCATGATCCCGGGGTCCTGGGATCGAGTCCCACATCGGGCTCCCGGCTCAGCGGGGAGCCTACTTCTCCCTCTGACCCTCTCCCCTCTCATGCTGTTTGTCTCTCGCTCGCTCTCTAAAAAAAAATAAATAAAATCTTTAAAAAAAAAGTAAAAATAAAAAGTAAATGGATGATTAACACAAGATTTAAGATAATGGCTGCCCTGAGGTGAGGAGGGGGATATATTTGAACTTCCCTCCCTGCTCCTGGCTCTCCATTTCTTAAACTCAGTCATGAATACACGATTGCTCATTTTATTATTATTCCAAGAGCATACACATAGTTTATATGCACTCTTTTGTATGTGTGATTTACTTTACAATTAAAAAGTAAAGAAGAAAGGGAGCATAAATTGATGAAATAGAATGCAAAGAAACAAGAGAATTTTGAGTTCTCTAAAAACGCTAACACATAATCAAAGCTCTGGCAAGACTGATCCAAAAAATAGGGAAGGCACATATATTCAGAATGCAAAAGAGGATACACACACCTATAGATACGGTTTAAACTCTTAAGAGAACACTATGATCAATTCTATGCCAATAAATTTTAAAATAGACAAAATAAGTAAAGTTCTAGAAAAATGTGTGCCAGGATATTAAAATGAGCTTTTCTCCGGGCTCCCAGGTGGCTCAGTGGGTTAAGAGTCTGCCTTCGGCTCAGGTCGTGATCCCAGGGTCCTGGGATCAAGCCCCGCATCGGGCTCCCTGCTCAGTGGGAAGCCTGCTTCTCCCTCTCCCACTCCGCCTGCTTGTGTTCCCTCTCTCGCTGTGTCTCTCTCTCTGTCAAATAAACAAATAAAATCTTTTTTAAAAAATAGAATAAAACAGGACTTTCTCTATCTCCTCCTCAGTTAAAGTTCCAGAGACTGAGAGCAAGACGCATTGCCGAACGCTTCCCCGTTCCTAAACAAGATGCCGAACCACCTGGCCTGCATAGGGCAAGCTAAGTTTTGTGAAACCAGTTCTGCCCGCACCGGCCTCCACCCAGATCTGGCTGCTAAAAGGAGAGGCCTGGAAGAAAGAAGGATGCCTCTGGAGATGAGTGTGAGGCAGATGCTTCCCCTTCCCTTCAAACCAAGTGAGAGGGGCTTGAGGGGGACCATCCAGGGGGTAGGAGGGGCTTCCAGGATTGGGGAGTCCTAAAGGCTTGCCTATACCTGAAAACGCTAAAGGCAAGTTCACAGAGAGCTGCCCGGCAGCAGAGAGAGAGTAAGGAGAAAGGGCTGTGTTAGGGGCACTCTGCTGACGGTGCCCAAGGAAGCAGGCCTTCACCGAGGGCAATGGGAAAGGGGTTGAGGGAAAGGTGCCTGCCCTCTAGGAGGCAGGACCAGACAGAGAGGGTCTGACTGGGAGGAGCAGATGGCCAGCTGGAGTCAAGAGGGCACCTCGCCACAAGCTTAGGGACTGGAGGTTCCAATGGAGTGGATGGGCCTCGGAGAAATCCACAACATTACAAGTAGAGAAAGAGCCACCTTTAGACTTCCAGAAGCCTAGGGAGTACCAATCCCCTCAAAAATGCACCTGTCTCCTAAAACTCTGCCGTGTCCCTTACAACCCCTGATCCAGAGAGCCCTGCAGATTGAATATGGTTATCTCTCTCTCTCTCTCTCTATCTATCTATCTATCCATCCATCCATCCATCCTGGCCACATGCTGCTTATCCTGGAAATGCAAGGAAGGTTTAATTTCAAACAAAGTAACTAATGCAATTCTCTCTCTCTCTCAAATAAATAAATAAATCTTTTTTAAAAATATCTTTTAAAAAAAGGGGGGGGTACCTGGGTGGCTCAGTTGGTCAGGCATCTGACTCTTGGTTTTGGCTCAGGTCGTGATCTCATGGGTCGTCGGACTGAGCCCCATGTCAGGCTCCACACTCAGCATGGAGTCTGCTTGAAGATTCTCTCCCTCTGCTCCTCCCTGAGTCATGCACCTGCTCTCTCTCACTAAAAAAATAAATAAATCTTTAAAAAATATATACCTAAAAACAAACAAAAATACTTAGAGATTAGGGATAGTGGGACCTTAACTTAATAAAGCGTATTCTTGGGGCACCTGGGTGGCTCAGTCTGTTAAGCAACCAACTCTTGATTTAGGCTCAGGTCATGATCTCAGGGTGGTGAGATCAAGCCAGGCGTCAGGCTCCATGCTCAGCAGGGAGTCTGCTTGAGATTCTCTCCCTCTCCCTCTGCCCCTCCCCCTGCTTGTGTGCTCTCTCTCTCTCTCTCTCTAAAATAAATGAATAAATAAATCTTTTTTAAAAAATAAAGGGTATTCTTGAAAAGTATGCAGCAGCAAATGTGCTCAGTGATAAAACATCAGATGTGTTTTCTTTAAAATGACAAATCATGTTATCTAGAATTAAATCTAACAAAAATATTCAAGACTTATAGGAGAAAAATGTAAAACTGTACTGAAGGGCCTAAAAGGAGACTTAAATAATAGAGCAATATAGCACGCCCATAGAAGGGATGTCTCTATATCATTAAAAACAATGATCTCCCCCAAATTATGTCTGTAAGTTCAATGCCATTCCAATCAAAATCTCAAAGGATTTTCTCATAGAACTTGATAAGATGATCTTAAAATAATATGGGAGGAAAGAGGGCCAACAATAGCAAGGCAATTTTGAAAACCAAACTTGGAGAATAAGGAATTATTATAAAGGTATCTATTGTAATTAAAACTGTAGTATTGCTCCGGGAATAGATAAACAAGTCATGCAATAGAATATATAGAGCCCAGAAATAAACCCATAAACATAGCTAATATGTACTAGAGGTAGAATTACACATCAGCATAATGAATTCTATAAATAATGAAGATAAATAATGAATAAAAGAATGAATTATTCTATAAATTGTACTGGAAAAATAGCCAATTGTTTGGGGGGAGAAAAAGTAAAATTGAGCCTTTCCCTCACATTGTATGCAAACACACAATCCAAGGTGAGTAAAGATCTAAATGTGAAAAAAAAATCAACATTTTTAGAAAAAATAGGAGAAAAAAATAAATGTATAACATCAGTAGAGGAAAAAAATTAATCAAGATACATTAACTACAAACGATAAAGTTTTTAATGTTGGAATATATTAGAATTTAAAAGTGCTGTCTGACAAAGGCTTTTATAAATGAAATGGAAAAGACAAGTCACAGATTGAAAAGATATTTTATTTATTTATTCATTTATTTTTTTAAGTAGGCTCCACCCCCAGCACAGAGCCCAACAGGAGGCTTGAACTCACGACTCTGAGATCAAGACCTGAGCTGAGGTCAAGAGACAGACGCTTAACCAACGGAGCACCCAGGCGCCCCCAAAAAGGATATTTTAAACAACAAAGGATCAGTATCCAGAATATATAAAGAACTTCAACAAATCAGTAAGAAAAAGACCAAACAACCCGACAAAATTGGGCAAGACATACGAACAGAAGGGAACAGGGTGGCAAATAATCACATAAAAATAAGCTTCATCTCCCTAGTAATCAGGGCAACACATGGGAACAACAGGGATTCTAATTCATACTGATCAGATTGGCAAAATTTTGCAAGTCTGAAAACAGTCATAAGCAAAGGGCACTTTCATGCTTTCTGACAGGAGAGTGTGTTGGAACAATCACTTTGATGAGGAATTTAAGAATACCTAGTAGATTTGAAGATGGTGAAATCTCACAATACAGCAAAACCAATTCTAGGTAGCTGCTCTGAAAGGATCTTCAGGCGCATAAGGAGACGGGTATGAAAATGTCCATTGCAGTCCCGCTTGTGCTAGTGAGAAAGTGGAGATAAAGATCATTGGGAGAATGGAGATCTACAGATGTGGTTTATTCAGACAGGGAAATGTTATACAGCAGTTGAAATATACCAGATGCATACATATTACCTCTCACATTTGTTCGCTACGCTTTATATATGCCACCTTCTTGAGGTACGTCGTATCTATTCACTCCTTTCCATCTGCCCTGACAATTCCCTGCCATCTTTTAGACACCTAATGGGCCCCCCTGCTCCATCCACATTGCTCCCTGCGAGCTATCCAGCAGCCAAAGTCATCTTTCTAAGAGGCACACCTGACATCACTTTTTTTTATTAAAGATTTTTATTTATTTATTTGAGAGAGAGCATGAACAGGGGGAGGGACAGAGAGAGAGGGAGAAGCAGAGCCCCCCGCTGGGCAGGGAGCCCGATGCGGGGCTTGATCCCAGGACCCTGGGATCATGACCTGAGCCGAAGGCAGACGCTTCACCGACTGAGCCACCCAGGTGTCCTTGACATTGTCTACTTGACTGCTTAAAACCCTCTGATGACCGTGGCCTACAAAAAAGCCCAAATACCTGAGCCAAGCCCACCCAACTCTCGCCGATCATCCTGCCCACCTTTCCAATCAAGTCTCGCAGGATTGTTCATGGTTGACCAGACATGCCAGCTTTTTGGCCACCGTGCCTTGGTCGTAGGACTTGCTCCCTCTGCCTGCAGTGAGCTCTCCCTTCCTTAGGCCCTTCTCATCTGCACTGGTCCACCTGGCAAAGTGCATCAGTGTGCAAGTGTCCGTACCCAAAGCTCAGCTCAAGAATCCCTGTGACTCCACACATCCGCAGCCCCCATTCCCCACTCCTCTGTTTTCTGTAATCCCTCTGACTGCCGCTCAGGTACAAGCCCAGGTTCTCTTTGCTGTGGGAACCAAGGCAAGTCATCTCCCACTCAGAGCCAAAACCCACCCCTGAGCAACGCTTCTTCCCAGCGTCCCATGTAGAGGCTGGTGCGCACAGAGAGCCCCAGACTGGGGTGAGAGGCCGGTCCTCCTGCCCCGATCCCACTGCTCCTTCCCAGCCTTGTCAAGCTGCATCGCTATACATAGCTGTTTCCCTGCTTCCTTCCTCTGCATCCCTGCACCAAGTTCACACTCTGGGACCAGCACTGAAGACTCACCAGTTGAGCCCAAAGACCCAGGAGCTCCAGCCCGCTGGGTTCATCATGGGAGAACTTCCGTAGGAGAGAACCTCACCCGCCCCGCCCCCCAGGAGGCACCCATACCACGGATGCTCAAAGCCAAACTCCCATGTCCTTCTCCACTTTCCCACACACGTGGCCCAGAGAATCAGCCAAGAGGGAGGAGAAGGAGCCTGGATTACAGAGGGAGGAGGGCAGCCGGGAGAGCAAGATTGGACACAACCAGGGAGGAAGGAACAGCATCAAATGCTACTGAATATTCTCGTTGGCAAGTTTGTCCAGAGGACAGCACAGAGCCCAGCCTGGTGGACAACGAATCAGAGGCAGTATCTTCACCCTGCCCCCGCCCAAGCTGTGTCAGGGCTGTAGCTTTGTAAAGCTTTTTATTTTTTATTTTTTATTTTTTTTAAAAGGTTTTATTTATTCATTTGAGAGAGAATGAGATAGAGAGAGCATGAGAGGGGGGAGGGTCAGAGGGAGAAGCAGACTCCCTGCCGAGCAGGGAGCCCGATGCGGGACTCGATCCTGGGACTCCAGGATCATGACCTGAGCCGAAGGCAGTCGCTTAACCAACTGAGCCACCCAGGCGCCCCTGTAAAGCTTTTTAAAAAATCGTTATGATGACACCATTTTATGGAAGCTTGATCCGTGGAGTAGAAGTCTCTCTGCCTGGTGAGCACCCCAGGTTTGGGCATGTGCACTTGCAGGCTGGAGCCGCTGGGCACTGCTGTGCGGAACAGAAGGAAAAGCATTTGGACATCCCCGAGGAGGGAGGGGGAGAGAATCAGAAAGGGAAAAGAGAGGGAGAAACCAGTCGGTAGGGGAAGGTTGGGCAGCTGGGGGTGAGGAGGCAAGGCAGAGTTGGAAAATAAGAGTGATTTTAAATCACCGCTGGGTGATGCTCAGTGTGGCCCCTCCCTGGGTGGGTGGAAGAGTCTGCCACGTTCCCGGATCCTAGTGTGTGTGTGCATCTCTCTCGGGAGTGGAGATGGAGTGGTGGGTTATGTGGGGTAAAAGAGCAAGAAGGTCCCTGGATCTGCACCTTGAGAGCATGGGGTCCCTCTGGGATCGGTGGAATTCTTTGGAGAGGTGGAGAGGCTTCAGAATGGGGATCTAAGATGCTCTGATCTAGATCTTAGGTGCCTTCAGCCGACATCTGAATCACTCTTGTTAACTGCAGAGCATCCAGTAAACTTCAAAAAAGCTGTTTACTTTTTCAGAGTACACTCAAGCCCTCCAGCATAAATGGATAGGTGTGCGCACCGACCACGTCGTCACAAGTGATGTTTAACACTCCTTCCCTGCACCTGGCCACAGCCCATGGCCACTCAGTTATAGAGGCCACAGAGGTAACCCAGGTGAAAGCCCATTTACAGATGAGGTCGTGAAGGCCCAGAGAGGGAAAGCGACTTTCTCAAGACCACACAGCTAATGGGTGCAGAGCTAAGGTTTACTTTTCCTACCCCCAGGTTTGGGCTTGTTCCTCAGGGTACCACAGCTGCTTGTGGGTTAGGCTGGAGCCAATTCAGGTTTGAGGGCAATTCATTAAAGCATGTCCCCAGAGTCAGAACAGAAGACAAGGAGGCCTTGTTTTCTAAGTGAATCTCCCGGGGCTATGAGCTCCAAGCAAACACATTCTTGAATGTTTGCCACCACATTTAAGACCCAAGTAAAGAAGTTATAAATGGGCTTTTTCTCTCTGCAGATAAGAGAACCACAGGACATCAGGTCTGCGAGAGACGGATTAGTGAGATGGTTCCCTGCCTAGACTCTCTACAGCCTGAGAATCTGAATTCTCTACCAGGCACCCTTAGAGCTCCATGGGCAGGGAAGATGAGTGTGTCTTTATAACTTCGTCAACAAACACGGGATATATTTTTAAATTGTGCTTACTTCTTTCATCAGAGAAAAACAATAGGCATTCAATGAATTACATTAAATGTTTTGCAAAATTCAAATTTATTTCACTCATCAAGAATCCATTTCTTTTTTTTTTTTTAAGATTTATTTATTTATTGGGGGGGAAGCAGAGGGAGAGGGAGAGAAAGAATCTCAAGCAGACTCCCCTCTGAGAGCAGAGCCCGACTCGTGGCTCGATTTCACGACCCTGAGAGCATGACCTGAGCTGAAATCAAGAGTCAGCTACCTAACCGACTGAGCCACCCAGGCGCCCCAAGAATCCATCTCCATGACCAAATGTTAATAACCATTGAAGTTAGGTTCTGGATACATAAGGGATTCATTATACTATTTTCTCTACTTTTAAGGTATGTTTTTCAAATGCCATAATAAAAAGTTAAAATTATATGCTTATTTTTAGAAGTCTGCTTCTTAAATAAGTATCAAAAGGACTTCCATTGTAAACATTTGGCCTCTTGGTTAAAAAAAAAAAAAAAGCCAAGGGGCGCCTGGGTGGCTCAGTCGGTTAAGCGTCTGCCTTCGGCTTAAGTCGTGATCCTGGAGTCCTGGGATCGTGCCCCGCATCCGGCTCCCTGCTCAGCATGGAGCCTTCTTCTCCTTCTCTCACTCCCCCTGCTTGTGCTCTCTCTGTCAAATAAATAAAATCTTAAAAATAAATAAATTAATTAAATAAATAAACAAGTCCTAGAACTATAACATCCAGCATGGTGACGGTCACTAATAACACCGGATGGCACGTTTGAAAGTTGCTATGAGAGTAAATCTTAAAAGTTCTCATCATAAGAAAAAGAAACTCTATAACTATGTATGGTGACGGATGTTAACAAGACTTGCTGTGATCATTTTGCAACATATACAAATAGTAAATCACCTTGTACCCCTGAAACTAATATAATACATGTCAGTGATACCTCAATTTAAAAAAATAGCTCTCATTTGAAAGATGAAATTAAAAGTGCTTCATTGAAGGTGGAAATTGAGCCTCAGGACAGTCGGGGGCACTGCATAAACCCCACCACAAATTGAGGCAGCAACTGCTTCTCGTCGCTCTTTGTCACACAATACTGGGGGTGTGTTGCTGGGTCCCATGTTGATCACTGACCCCGCTGGGCTCTCGGCGCCCCCAGCAGGAGTGGGTGCCCCCGCTAATCCACACGGGCCGCATGATCTTAGAATCCCTCCCTCCCCATCCGTGTCCTCAGCTACCCTCTGGCCTCCTTGAAGGCGAGGATGAGGCCGGCCCATCTCTAGATTCTGGGCTAGCCCCCGTGCCCCCACACAGTGAGAGTGGGCACTCAATAAGTAAATATTAGATGATTCTCAAGTCAAACCAGGTAACATTCTGGGGTTGGAGTCCAGAGTAGGGAGAAAGATGGGAGAGAAGTGACCTACGAAGTGAGGCAAGACCCACGCTCCTCATCTCCACTACATTGCTTGTTATCCAAGGGGCCTCCGTCTCTCCATCAGCAAAATGGGAATAAGAAACTTGACTTTGGGGGCGCCTGGGTGGCTCAGTCGGTTGGGTGTCTGCCTTCAGCTCCGGTCATATCCCAGGACCCTGTGATGGAGTCCCACGCCGGGCTCTCTGCTCAGCAGGGAGTCTGCTTCTCCTTCTGCCGCTCCCCCTGCTTGTGCTCTCTCTCTCTCAAATAAATAAAATAAATAAAATCTTTAAAAAAAAAAGAAAGAAAGAAACCTGACTTTGCAGGGTCGTGAGGAAGAAGAGAGATGATGGATGTGTAGTGCCAGGTCCATAGTAGGTGCTAAGTAAAAGGCTGCCCATGACTAAAACAATGACCCTGGGATGAAGATGACGTCTGATGCTGAGCTTGGGCCAACGGTCAGTGTTTCCAGCGGGGGAATGCAGGGTTACCAGATGACATTAGCCAGAGGTTCAAGATCTTTTTATAAAAGCCAGGGAGGAGAGCAAATTCACAGGTGTTGAATGCTTTCATATGCCGTAACTTTAATCCTCTTGTCCAGGAGGGAAGTGAGTGTTTCGTGCCCCGGTCTACAGGAGGGAAGGAAGACACGTGCCGCCGCTCGCCCAAGATCTCAGGGACAGAAGCTGGTGGCATTTCTGGCCTCTGGGGCAGGAAGTATTCCTGGGCTCCCAGTACTCTCCTTAGTCTCTTTAAATTAAATCAAGTCCTGGAAGCAGCTCAAAACTCACCCTTTTCGGCGCCCAGTCCCTGTGCCTTTGTTTAACAGCAAACATGGTTCCATTCCAGGCTGGCCTGGTTCGAGCTGATGAGGATAAGGCTGTCACCCGGGAGGTGCACCGAGCTTCTCTTTTCCCTCCCCGCCGCCCAAAGAACACGACCCTCTCTCTCCTCCAGGCCTTGCTCGCCTTGGGTTCAGCTCTGAGCACTCCACCCTTGGAGACCCTTCCCTCCCTTCGGAATCTGGAGTGAAGAACTCCGAGGGGCTCAGAGGTTGGAGAGGACCTTGCCCAGAGGGACCAGGGAGCAAGAGAAAGGACAAACCCAGGTGGGCGATCCCAGCCGCCTCTTCACAGGCCATGTGATGCTTGGTCAAATGACTTCACCCCACTGTGCCTCAGTTTCCTGCAAAATGGGGACAACGGTGCCCACCTCCATTCTCAAGGGTTGCTGTAAGAGTCTTTATGATGACAATGTGTAGACAGTGCCTGGCCAGTAGAAGGTGCTCAGTAAATATCAGTTTCCTAGTCTGTCGAGCCAGAGCAAAAGGGCCTTGGCCATTTCTGCGCACCACCAATAAGAGTCTCCTGTTTTTCTATACAATGATTCAGTTTTAAAACTCCATCTCACACAAGCGGAAAGCCAGCAGCCCTTGGAAAGTTTTTATTTCTTTGTCTCATCAGTATTTGTTGAGTGTTCACCATGTACTAGGCACTGTTCTGGGCACTGGGGATACAGGAGTGAACCCCCAACCCCTCATCCTCACAGAGAGTACATTCCAGGGGGGAAAACAGTGAACAAAGAGAGATAGAACGTGACATCATTGACAGCGTCAAGGAAAAGAAACCAAGGCACAGGGTAGCCTAGAGAGACAGGGTACCTGTTTCATTCAGTGGGAACAGAAGTGGACTCACCCCAAAATTAATAAGGCTTACGCTTCAAGGCTTTTTGTGTGGTCAGGTCCCTTCCTGTTCCCATTCTAGATACTTCCCTACCAAATTTTGTAGCCCCAATTGGGGATGCTTTTTCCTAAAGAGCACTCTCCAAAATTAAATAAGCTTCAGGCAGGCCCCACAAAATCTGGTTCTGGGCCCGGTGGCCAGGGAAGCCCTCTCCAAGAAGGTGATACGGGAGCCTGGACCTGAATCCATAGAAAGGAACCATTCAAATGAGCAAAACAAAATTCTTGGCCCTGCGGAAGCCAGTGATTCTAAAAGGCCCCCAGTCTACCTGCTTTGCCGAGTGGAAAGGCTGACTCTGAAATCCTACCTCCAGCCAGGTCTCTAAAACAGGTGGAGCTGGAGAGTTTCTGTCTCCCCAGACCCCCCTCCCCACAGGCCATGGGCCTATGCCAGGCCCAAGCGTGGATCGGAGAAGGTGGGAGCTCGGGGAGGACAGGAAGCGTGGACTGGCCGTGGACCCCGGGCAGTGGCAGGGACTCAAGGCCAGAAGGAGGAAGGAACCCGGACAGACAGCATCAAGTGCCGATGAGAACATGGAGCAACTGGAACCTTCACGCACTTCTGGTGGGAAAGCAGTGATCCAACCATTCTGGGAAACAGTTTGGCAGCGTCTTGCAAAGTGAAACACGTACTTCACACATGACTCAGCAGTCACCCTCCCTGGTATGTATTTTAGAGAAATGAAGCCTTATGTTCAAACAAAAACCTGTACACGGATGTTCCTGGGAGCTTTATTCATAATAGCCAAAAACTGGAAAAAAGCCAAAAATGGCCCACATGTCCACGAGCGGGTGAATGCGTGAACAAACTGTGGTCTGCCCAGCAGTGGAGTGCTCCTCAGCATTACAAAGGCACAAACAATGGATACACCCAACAGCACGCGTGAATCTCAGACATCACGCTGGCTTCTGGAAGAAACCAGACACAGCAGAGTTCATCTGTAGGATACCATCATGTGACATACGTTCTAGCTCTAGGAGAGAGGGCAGATGACTGCCAAGGGGCAGATGGACATAAATATGTTGTCAGAACTCATTTTATTGGATATTAATTGCTCATTAGAATGGGCGCATTTTCTTATATATGTTACAGCTTAATTGAGTGATAGCCTAATGAAGTTGACATGAAAGTTCCATCACCGTGTAGTCCAAGGGAAAGACCCTCCTTGAGCTCAGCCTTCCGCCCCCTTCACTTTATACATCAGGAAACAGGCCCAGAGAGGGGAGTGACTTTCTCAAGGTCACACAGTGAGTCAGGACTATTAACAATGAGCAATTGAAGGGCTACTTGAAGTTCACAGAGTGTTTTCCAAACCTGCTCTGACTCAGTGCCCCGGATACTTTGTGAGGCTGCAGCACTCTCATTATGCCCGGGTTACAGATGAGCACATTGAGGCCCAGAATGGTTGGAAGACTCACCTGAGGTCACAGAGCCCCCTTCATGACCTACCCTGTTGACGGAGTGGGAGTACAAACCCAGCTACTCTGCTCTCAAAACCCAGTCCTTCCCTCCTCCTCAGCACACCTCCTCTTGCCCACTGAGTTGGTGTGAGCCAGAGACCCTTCACGGAAGCCCCAAGGCCCAGAGATGGAGGGAGGGACAGCATGGAGCTCCGGGGGGCTTTCCACTGTGGGGCTGCAGGCTGGGCTTGGCAGGGCACACCCAGGGGGCAAGGGGGTTGGTTGGGGGGGGCAGGGACAGCCCTGGCTTTGCTCAGAAAGATCCGGTTTCCCCTGGATGCTTTTTCCAGTATGGCTTGCCAGGGGAGATTAAGATCGCAGAGAGCAACATGATGCCGCTAGAGAAGGAGATTAGTGGGTTCCAGGGTATTTGTCTCTCTCAGAAAGGCGGTTTGTTTGGGATCTGACTCCAAGCCACGGGATGAAGCCACGCCAAGCCCTGCTGGAGCTGACTCCAGGAGAGAGACAGCCCCTCGGGCAGGGAGAGGGAGGGAGGCCAGACCTAACAAGACTGGGGTTTTCAGAATCCCGGAAGGACCATGCGGGGGTCCCTCTGGGGTCCCACGTAAGCCTCCATTTTAGCCGAGGCCGGGCTGCATTACAGACAGACCGCTGGTTGGCTGAAAACCCACCTGGCCTTGACCCTGTCCAGCCAGCCTGGAATGGGAGTAACTGGGGTTGTTTGCTCCAGAGTGGGAGGGCCTGGGCCCAGAGGGTAAGGGGGAGGGGGTGGGGGGGAGTAGCCACTAGCATGAAGACCGGCGGAACCTTAAAAACAAGTAAAATGTGTAACACAAAACCTTACTGAGGTTCTCACTGACCCGAGCCCAGTGAGATACCAACTGTATCTTCAGTAAGGTTCCTGTTGCCCCAGCAACTTTGGAGTGGGAGACCAAAGAGAAAGACCTAGCCCAAAGTTTGGGTCCGCTCCAGGGAACAGATAAGGGAACAGCCGAAAGGAAAAGTAGGTCTCACGGAGGCAGGAGTCTGAGCCAAAGTGGGTGGGGACAATTCGCAGGAATTTGCATCTTAGAGGCTTTGTGTCCCCCGAGGGCTGACACGAGAGTTTCGGTCTATGTCATTCAAGTTCCCGGAGGCCGGGGACTCTGGCGGCCATCTGAGTCACATGTGTTCGTGCCATGGCAGTGGGGGTGGGAGTGGACACAAAATTGGATGTGGCGTGTGTCCTGCCCTCAAGCAGCACCCAGCGGAATTCCGCAGTTACGGCAAGCTCGCAGCAAGCTCTGGGTGGTGGGGACAGAAAGAGCATGATGGGCAGGGGGCAGGGCGGGTAGAGCAAAAGCCGGGAAGAGGGAGGGACAGAGGGAGAGAGGTGGATTTTTTTTTCGCAACCTGGAGACAGTAACATAAGGAAGCCCTCTGAAATGAGATCACATTTAGGCCAAACAGTTGCCAAATCAGTAGGCTATGGCCTTAGGGATATGTGGAGAGGGCCCCTCGGGGAACCTGGCGTGAGCACAGAGGGGCGAAGGCACAGAGCACTGAGAAGCTGGGGCAATGGAGACATGAAGGGGGAGCCCTGGGGGAGCAGGTTGGCCGAAGTGTTAGCCCTCCACCTTGCCGGGCACGCCAGGACCTTGCTTGAAGATTACAGTCCCGGAAAGGAAACACCTATGAAATAGTCACACAAATAAATACAATGTTTGAAATACTGATAGTGTCGTGGGGATACCATTTCAATAAGGCTCTTTCCAAGCCAACCCCAGAGAGCGTCAGCTTGGTCAGGGCAGCGATGTCTGCGATCAGAGGGGAAGCGTGGGCAGAACCAAGTGGCCGAGGAAGGCGGGGTGGGGAAGAGCGCTCTAGGCCGAAGGAACGGCCAGTGCGCAGACCTCAGGGCCGGACAGAACATGGCACCGTTCAGGAACTGAAGTGAGTTCCTCCTTGCACCTCCCCCATTGCACTGCACACCGGCCTGGGCCTCGCGTGTGTGCCCAAATTCAGACTCCCACGACTGCTCATTTGCTCCCACGCTCATCCCTTTCTGCAACTTACA
This sequence comes from Leptonychotes weddellii, assembly GCF_054177405.1. Classification (NCBI taxonomy): domain Eukaryota; kingdom Metazoa; phylum Chordata; class Mammalia; order Carnivora; family Phocidae; genus Leptonychotes; species Leptonychotes weddellii. Next base: position 97,122,469 of record NC_138377.1, on the reverse strand, counting down.
CTGATCACCTCGGGGCACCACGGCATATCCCCGCGGCTGCATTTCTTAGCCCACGGCCACCAGATGCACGCCAGTTTTGCTTAGTTTTGTGAAAGTGGGCCTGCCTGAGTCCCGCTTGGGTCCTCCACGCTCACCCCTCCCCATCCTGCCTGGGAGGCAAGAAGCCCACAGGAACCCCCTTGGTGCAACACAAATTCACCATGCCATGAACCCTGGATCAGAGGGGGCTAAATAGGTGGTACCCCTTCTTCTCCAGCAGGCCCTTTTGAGACTCATCTCATATGAGGCTCTGTAGAAGGCTCTGGGAGACAGAACGGAGGCAAATCCGTCTTGCATCCAACAACGCGTGCACAGATGGGCTTTGCAGATGGCTGGGTCCTAAACCCCCAGCCTCTCTGCTCAGCTGCCACACCCCTGACTTGATCACGTTTGAACACCCAGTCTGGTCCCCACGCTGACTTCTCTTAATAGTCAGTCGGCATGTTTACCAAGAATGTGTTGACCTTTACTTTCCAATGGCAGGGACAATGTGATACATTACTTCCTTGTTTGGAGGTTGCTTGCTCAAAGGCTAAGTGGCCACTCCACCGAACCTATCTGGTGGCCTGTATTTTCACCGGCCGCTCCAATGCAGCCTGAGGTCCTGGTGTAGAGCCCAGCACCACTGCCTGGGTGCTGGGAGCCTGGGCTCCCAACCAAATTCGGCCATGCGTGCTATGCGACCCTACACAAGTCCCGGGCCTCTTTGTCTCTTCCCTATGAACTAAGGTAGGATGGACGTTCTCCAAGGTCCTTCAAGCTCCAATCAGAGGATCACGCTCCTTCCAGTGCCCAGAGAAAATCAAGTTCAGGTCTGCCCAACAGACCACCTCCCCAGCTAGCGTTCTCCCTGCAGATCAATCACTTCTTTATAGTACCTTTAATACCATGTATCTTTAATACCACGCTTTTTGACTGGGATTTACGGGAGGTGGGAGGTGGTAGTGTATGTGTATGTCCCCAAAATTCAATGCAACATTTTTTAACAAAATAGGGTGTGGGAAAAGAATCAAGACACACTCCAAATACAACTCGTAGAAGGTCCAAATCAGGTTGTGTTTTGAAAAACATGAAAACAGCAACAAAGTGGGCGGTGCTTCTTGGCTGTCACTGGCACCAAGAGAGGCCAGATTCCTATGTGGGGGCAACTGCTTGTGACTGTCCATATTAATTAGGGGGTGACCAGGAAGCCGAGCCTGAAGCCTTTGACAACCTAACGTGATTGTTTCTTACATATAGAAGCATTTTACCATATTGTATAGTTAGATCTAGGATGTTGGTTGGGATTGGGGTTGACAGGTAAAAATAAAATGTTCCCCCTTTAAAAATAATAGAAAGAACATAAACAGAAGGAAAGGAACGGAAAAGAAAGATGTTCCCAGAAGCATTTTCACTGAACAGCTCATTTTCAGAGATAAATTACTGACATTAAGCAAGAGATACTGTGAGCTCTTCCCATTTGCATGGTAGTAGTATTCCGGGGAAACGCAGTACATATTAAAGCCTTGCAAATATATTTGGTGTTTATTATGTAAATCAGAGTTTAGTTTTTAGCTCAGATAATCATCTACATCAATGTCTGGAAAGACGTTCTAAAGTCATGTGGAATGCAAGACAATTCTTCATTGTGAGATGGGCCCCGGCCCTGCAAAATATCTAGCATCTGGCTCCTCCCAGGCTCCCCAATGCCAGCAGCACCTCCATCAACCCCGTGACCCCCGGAAATACCACCCCCCAACATTTTAATCCCCTGGGGCTTTCCTACCTTCATGGTGAAATGATCTGAAAGAACACAGTCGCCAGATGCAGTAGGGTGGGTGAGGACAGGGCTTGGGGATGGTTTCAAGGACTCCACCATTCTTTCCATGGGCATTTTTTTTTTTAATTGAGTTATTCACATATCATAAAATTCATGCTTTGAAAGTGGTTTTTAGTATATTCACAAAGTTGTGCAACCCTCACCACTAATTCCAAAACATCTTTATCAGCCCAAAGCCTCGTACCTGTTAGCAGGCACTCCCATTCTCCCCTCCCCACGCCCTGGCAAGCTCTAATCCACTTTCCACCTCCATCGATCTGCCTACTCTGGACATTCCATATAAATGGAATCATATAACATGTGGCCTTTTATGTCTGTTTTTTTCACTTAAAACAATGTTTTTCAAGGTTCACCGATATTGTAGCATGGATCAGTACCTCATTCCATTGAATGGCTGAATAATATTTCATCATATGGATATACCACAACTCATTGGTTGATTCAGCCGTTGATGGACAGTTCGACCATTATGAATAGTGCTGCTATGAACATTTATGTATAATTTTTTGCGTGGACATATGTTTTCAATTTTCTTGGGTATACACCAAGTTGTTGCTGGGTCATATGGTAACTCTACAGTTAAATTTTTGACAACCTGCCTGTTTGTTTGTTTTTTTTTTTAAGTGATTACACTATTTTAAAATCCCACCAGCAAAGTATGAGGGTTCCAGTTTCTCTACATCCTCACCAGCACTTGTTACTGACAGTCTTTTGGAAAACAGCCACCCTAGTAAGTGTGAAGTAATGTCCCATTAGGGGTTTTGTTTACATTTCCCCAGTGACCAATGATGTAACACATCTTTCCAGGTACTTATTGGCTATTTGTATTTGTTCTTTGAGAAATGTCTGTTCAAGTCTGTTGCTCATTTTTAACTGGATCGCTCGTCCTCTTGTTGAATTGTAAGAGTTCTTTATATATTCCTGATACAAGTCCCTTATCAGATGTGTGATTTGCAAATTTTTCTCCCATTCTGTGGGTTGTCCTGATGATGCCTTCTGGAACACTAAAGTTTTTAATTTTTAATTTTAAAATTTTAATTTAATTTTGATGAAATCCAAAGTATCTCTTTTTCTTCAGTTGCAGTATGCCATGGACCTTTGAACCAGCTGTCCCAGCAGCCCCACCTCACAGGGCAAGGCCAGGGAATGGAGGCTGCCGTGATTTGAATGTGGGGCCACACCCTTCCAGCTTCAAAACCTCTTGCTGGGATTCCATAAACAGGGTTTAATTTCTCTAGATAAAAAAACCTCTGTCCCTGCCCAAGTAAATAATGTCCCCAGAATGGGCAGCACCAACCCTACCAGTCATTCAAACCTTAGAGGCAACTACTACCCTCCTGGCCCTTTCTCAAAGAGCAAACCAAGCTGAGGGTATGGGGACCCTGAACCCCGAGTGGGCACCATGTGGGTCAAGGGACACCAGAGAGGCAAGCTGGACAGTGGGGAAGGCCAAGGTCACCGCTTTGCAGAGGGAAGTCATCACGAGCTGTGTCCTCCATGGGCCTCAGCTGGGAGCCCGCCCCTTCCCTACCTCAGGCCACGCTCGGGGTTCACAGCAAAGGGTCCTGCTAAAACGTAAAGATGTCTGCAGGCTGGGGACACATTCCTGGACAGCTGATGCTGGACTGCTCTGGGGAAATCAAGGAAATCCTGCAGCTGGGGAAATCAAGGCCCGGTGACACCAAGGCCCTTACAGCGAGTCCACACTTATCCTCCTGCTCCCCCTGCTGACCTCCAGTGAGCATGTTGGCCGGAATGAGGTTCGTGGGTCTCTGGCAACAGGCAGGGCCCGTGGGACATGAGCAGCTTGCTTGGGCAGAAGAGGCACAGAGAGGTCCATGTCCCAGCGGGTGAGCCCACTGACGGAGCAGAGCAGGGAAGCCTGAGCAGCACAAGGACGTGACCCCTTGGCAGGCAGGCGACTCACCTCTTTGGGACGACCCCACAAATCCCATTGTCTTAATAACAGTAACAGCAGCCGTTCCTTAGTGCTTCCTTGAGCGCCAGGTACCGTGCTCAGAAATGTACACGCACCACGGCACGGATCCTCCCGACAACCCCACGAGACCCACAGTAAGTTTCTTCCACGAGGACACCGAGACTAGAAGAGGTTAAGTGACTTGCCCATGATCACGAATCATAAGAGCTGAGCAGGCTTTCAAACCCAAGCCCGCCAGCTCCAAAGTCAGTGCTCATAATGGCCATACCTCCTGGGTTCCGGAGACCCTGGAGTTCTCAGCTCTCCAGTTGAAGATCCTCCCCTGAGTGGATGGGTGGGCTGCTACCCTTAGCCGGCTTCATCAAGCTGAGCTTGGCTCTGGCGCCATCAGAACCCTAGTCTGTTCCCCCAGGGAAACCTGGGCTCTCCTCCGGTGTCACAGCGCCCCCTGCTGCTCACTCCCACTCTCTTCTGCAAGAATCTCTTACTGCCAAAGGGCCACCTGCTAACAGAGGCTCTGGGGGTTCCCTGTCCTCTTAAAGGTCCTCCGGGGGCCTGGAGCAAAGCAGAGAGAAAATATGCATGTTTGCTTCTGGATGCTGAGGTCGGCCCCGGGGCCCCAAATCCCTCTAGCTTGCCACCCTCCCGTCACAGAGCAGGCAAGAGGAGCCTCCACACACTGGAGGTCAGCGACCCCACTCCAGCTCTTCACATTCCTGCAGACGTGTGTAAACCGAGTCTCGGTTCCCTCATCTGCCAACGGGAGACAGAATTGCCTACTTCCCTCCAGCACCCCATACTGAGCTCCTCCCCTTCCTGAGCCTCAGCTTCCTCATCTCCTGATGTTTCTTGGGTACCTGGCCTTCACCTGCATTACCTCATTCAATCATCACGGTAATACACGAGGTGGGATAAGGAAATCGAGGCTCAGAGGAGTCAGGCAAGTTGCCTGAAGTCACACAGCTGGCAGTATCTGGAGCCAGGATTCCAACCCAAGCAGCCTGGCTCCAGACGCCCGGCTCATAACCACCATGTCACAGTGTCGTCCAGGGGCAAGATGCCTTATACACTATGAAATGTGCAGACTTGGCATGGGGCTGGGCAGATGCGAAGGAGGAAGAAATTAGAAAAATTAGTAATTAGAAGAATAAGGCCACAGTGGGAAGACTCCTGGGCTTGCATCCATCTTGGCAGACTTCCTGGAGGAGGTGGGGGCTGAGCCAAATCTCTCGGTGTTACAGGGTCCAGTGGTCAGAAGGACTGGAGGAAAAGGGCCTGCCTGTCCTCCATTTGCCCATCCGGAAAGGAGGGGTTCCCAACTTCACAGGAACCTCGAGAGAACAGGCATGAGGGATCGTCACACTAATAAACACATTTGCTGGGTATCTATATGGGCCAGGCACAGTACTGAGTGCTTCACGTGGATCATCTTTTTTAATCTCCCAAGAGCCCTGTGGGTTAGGAACCATTAATACGGCCCCTTGACACTTGAAGAAACTGGACTTTCTGAGACTTTGAGTGTCTTTCCTGAGTCCTCACAACAACCAAGAGGAGAAGGCAGGATTTGAACCCAAGTAGCCTGACTCCATGCCCTGTGCTACACGCCCAAGTCATAGAGCTACACTTTCCCCAGGAAGAAAGCCTCTGGCAGCAATCCTCACTCTCCTGCCATCTCCGTGTGGGCATCCTTCCTAGATGTTCCTCCGGGTGACTTTGCTCTTGGCTGAAGCAAAACAAGGAGAAGAGGAAAGCCTTCCTTTCTCCCGTGTCCCAGCATCCAGAAGGTGTCAAATGGAGGATACTCCCAGAATGAAATGTTCTTGCTTGGGGAAGGACAGATTATCTATGTCTCTGGCGCCCCCTGCTGCCCCAGCAGAGAACTTCATGAGACGGCCTCGCTAGGGGATCACCCCAGTGCAGGCAGGCAAAGGGGGTCAGGAGCAGGCTTCTGACAAGCCATCTGTGAAGAAGGACCAGGTTGTCATTGTGTTTTTTTTTTTTTTTAACTTCCAGTCTGTCGCAGACTAAGACTTTTTGTAAGATGCAATACAAATGAATTAGGGGAAAAAATGAAATGCGGCTTAAATATTACAGGCAGCCATGTCAAATTTCTATAAAAGCTTCTCAGTGTGACTCTCAAGTTCTCAGTTCTCTAAGAATTTCCTGGGCCTGTCTTCAGGTGACAATGGTCTGTGAGCCAGCATGGGCCCAGGGATCTCAGTTTGAGTAGCACTGGTCCAAAGGGCCACTGGGCAAGGCCGGCCCAAGATCGATGGCTAGCTAAAAGGAATCCACCCCCTGAGGCACTGCCTCAGCGGACAGCAAGGGTTCCTGTGCCATTCGGAGACTGCTAACACTGTTAGCTGCTGCTAACTCGGGGGACAGCTCTACACCTGCAGTTGGGAAAGAAGGAGTAGCCTCAGCCTAAGAGAGCCCCAGGGACAGCGTCCCAAAGAGGGTGTGCAGAAGCCAGGCCCTGGACTCTGCCCTCCCCATCTGTAAGCAGGAAGGTGAGCCTTTCTGAGCCAAGGAAACCTCTGGAAATAGCTCTATCCTCTAACAAGCTGGGAGGTTGGGGGGTGGAGGTCTGATGTTAGACCAGGATGGTGGATGCCCTGGTTTCTAGTCCAAATCACCTCCCCACTCTGAGTTTCCTCTTCCACAAATGTTAAAAATGAGGGGATCCAGGGGCACCTGGGTGGCTCAGTCGGTTAAGCGTCTGCCTTCAGCTCAGGTCATGATCCCAGGGTCCTGGGATCGAGCCCCGCATCGGGCTCCCTGCTCAGCGGGAAGCCTGCTTCTCCCTCTCCCACTCCCCCTGCTTGTTTCTCTCTCTCGCTGTGTCTCTCTCTGTCAAATAAGTAAAGTCTTTAAAAAATAATAATAATAAAAAAATGAGGGGATCGGATTGACTCTGAGGTCCCTTCTAAATCCAACATGCTGTGCTTGTCCTGGAAGATCTACCGCCTGCACTCGGCAGCGGAGGGCGGGGAGCGCAGCAAGGCTAATGCACAGCCAGGAGGAGAAAGCAGAGTGGAATGGAAATGCATGGGTTGTGCATTACAGGCTGTCCCCAGGGCTCCTTGAGGACAAGGGTGATCCAGGGCCAGGGAGACCAGACCCGGCTTCTGGGCGGTACCTTGGAGGGCAGAGGTGTGGCGGATCAGCTGGGCAGAGGCATTTGCTGGAACTGAAGGAGCACTTGAGGGAGGGGAAAACAGCTCTTTCCACGTTAGCTAGTGGCCACACACAGCCACACTCATCTTGTCACCAACCCCCCCACCACCACCCCCCCACCACTCTCGGGCCCCGCTTGAAAGAGAGCAAACAGCCACGGAGCAAGGAGCCAGCTTCCCACCCATTCCCAGCCAAGGTGAACAGGCTGTGAGTTTGTTGACAGAGAAAAAAGTCATCAATTTTTCATTATCCAGTGAAGGCAACAGAATGTCTCGGGATGTCAACAGTTTCCAGGCAACAAAGACAAACCAAATACACAGTCCCCTCACCTAAAAAGATGTTTCCTTTACAAGCATCAGCTTGGATGGGGAGCCGGGGGAAGACGAGAGGCTGAGGCAGGTGAGATCACTTGGCAGGCGCAGGGCCAGATTCATCCAGACGTTGGGGGTTTGTGGCTGTCTCCAGTGACCCTGTTAGCAGATCTTGTCAGACTATGACTCAAGCTGAGCCTGCTTTTGGAAGCATTCAGGCCCAAGACGTCAGAGCAAGACCCAAGAGATCAGCTGGTGTAGCTTATTCATCCCTTCATTCAAAACAAACATTTTGAGCATTCTTAGGGCCTTGCACTCAGGCCTGGGGCCCAGTCTAGCTGTGGCGATGCGTCCGTAGACCACTTCCCCTCACCCTACAGATAAGAAAACTCAGAGCCAGAGAGAAGAAATGACTGTCCCAAGATGACGCAACCACGTGGAGGCCGAGCTGTCCTTGAACCCACAGCTGAAGGCGCTCTGCAGCCGTGCCATGGTCCCCAGCAGGCTCAGGACTGGGCTCTTGGCAGGGGGCCCACCAAATGGCTGGCCCAGAAAAAGGCTGGTCCAGAATCAACACAGGAAGCTTTCTAGAGACCCCTAACAAAAGTGTTCAGATATCGAATCTAAAAACTAAAAGGAGATCATTAGAATCTCTTGTGGTGGGTATATTATTGTGATTTTTAACTCTCAAGGTGGTTCTAACCAAAACAGGAAGGATGGCCCTTTCCGGAGCACTTTGTCAGGCCTGCAGGCCTCCAGGATGTCTCCTTGTGTTTGCATTGACATTTCCCAGTGAATGTCAATGACGACTCAAGAATAAGTCAACACAGGTCCTCACAATAAATGCCAAAGCTTGTTAGCAGAGTAAACCGTGTGCTTAGCCTGTCTTAAAAGAATCTTTGCTGAGTAAACAGAAGGAAGGCTTTCCTTGAGAGCAAACAGAGCAAGGAGCTGGGTGCGCCCGGAGGGCTGGTAGGTGACTCCACTGGCAGACGCTGTAGAGACATCTTCAAGGGGGGCCGCGAGGTCAGGGGGCTTATCTAATGTCACACAGCCCCTTCAAGCAGAAGAGACCTCTCTCCCCAACAGCCTCTGATCCTTCAAGGAGCCACCTCTCTTGGGAAGGAGGCAGAAACCAAGACTCAAAGTAGAACCTAGTGATGCATCTCCTTTGCTCAGAGATGTCAAGGAACTAATGTCTTAACCTCCCCAGGACCATTTTTTATTTTTAAACACGATTACAATGAAAGGTAGCCCTAATGGTGGCTCGTCAGAAGGCAGTGGGAAAGATGTTTTTGGTCCAAATGGGCTACCAGCTTTCTGTCTCAATATTATCCTTGGTGGTAGTGGATAAGGAAATGATCCTTAATAGCTGCTGATCTTTAGCTCACAACTTACCACTTCCTTCTTGGCCTTATTTACATGAGCTTCTCATTTTCCCAAGTAAAGACACATTACGGTCTGAAATCTTTGACCCATAAACTTGTTAGTCTCAAAAACCCAAGTGCAACCACTGACTTAAAATCATCTCAAATAGCTTTTCACCAAAAAGAACCCCTCAAATATTCCACTTTCCATTTAATTTATGGATTCCTTGCCTCTTTCTTGAAAGAATAAAAGAGCGTAGATCAAAGTATAAATATGCAGCGAAATCATTAAAAGAGCCACACACAAAAATTTTTTTTTAATTAGCACCAAGTAAACAAGGAGGAAACATTACCCATCTTGGGTCAATTTAACTGCTGAGAATAGGCATCCAGCCTGGCACTGTTCCTCAGTAGCTGAGACGGAGGGGCAAGCGTGGTAAGTCACAGAGCTCTTGTTATGATAAAAGAGGCATGACTACCAATTCCTCAGAGGATACAAACTTTCTCTTGGCCCTAAATTTCTAAAAGAATTTTCACATGAGACCTTGTAACAACAAAACAGCCTCCACAAGTTTTATGGCAAAAGCAGAAGTGGCTGTTTCTTCCCAACAACCTTGGAGGAAAGCCAAGGGCACGCCAGATAGCACAGCAGCTCAGCAACGTGCTTCTTTGTTTTTCGACAAGAAATGAACTTGAGCACGTTAAGAAGAAAAGTCAAATGTTCTAAGTAAATTACACAGGAGGCATGACCATATTAAATAAAGTGCACTTGGTTTCCTCTTGGCGGAGTCACTGGTGGGCATACAAACAAGCCTCTCCTTCCTGAGGCAGGGACTCACTTGCTCACCCATGGGCCAACAGCCCACCACCCCAGCCGGCTTGACTCACACACCCCACCCAGCCCAGGCGTGCTCTGGTGAGAAAAAGCCAACTTATCTAAGTAGCCAGTCGGATGATTGGCCACTGTGGGGCAGCACTGAGCCAGCATCTGGAAAACAAACTTCCAAAAAATTCCCTTCGTAAGCAAAGCCATCCAGCATATATGCAATTCTACCAATCCACTAAATCCATTAATCCTGAAAATCCCATATCTGGTTATTTCCACAAATATTTAAGGGTGGAAAAATAAAATAGCCCCTCCAATAGTAGAAATGTTTTCTGTGATTCTCTTTTTAACTTTTTAAGTGTCGATCCGTCATACAAAACAGTAAAGAAATACGAACATTTTTTGAACAGGAACTGTGCTGAGTGTCTTACATGTACCATATCATGTAATTCTACAAAAATTCGATGAGGTAGGTGTCATCATTATCCTTATCATGTAAGTGAGGAAACTGAGGCACCCAGGGTTTAGACGACTAGCCTAAAGTCACACAGCCCTATTCAGTGGCAGAGTGGGATTTGAGTTAATCCAGGTAGTGTGACAGAGAGCATTTAACCTACCTCCTTAAAGACCTGTGGTATCTTAGGGCTGCAAGACACATCTAGTCCACACTCCTCCCAGAAGCAGACATTGTATTCCCCATCCCAGCCTCAGGCTAATGGCCAGCAAAGTTTTTCCTTACTTTTCTTATTTTGAGCTAAAACTGTCTCCCAGTTGGTCAGAGTTCTTCCCTCCAGAGCTACATAAAATAAATTCAGTTTTCCTTCCTTTTTTTTTTTTTTAAGGTTTATTTATTTATTTATTTATTTGACACACAGAGAGAGCACAAGCAGGGGGAGTGGCAGGCAGAGGGGGAGGGAGAAGCAGACTCCCCACTGAGCAGGGAGCCTGATGCGGGGCTCGATCCCAGGGACCTGAGCTGAAGGCAGATGCTTAACCGACTGAGACACCCAGGCGCCCCAAGTTCAGTTTTTCTTCTATATTGAAGCCCCTTCACTTTTTAAAAAAAATTAACAATAGTGTTAATTGTTGCTCCCCAACCACCCCCTCTCACAAAAACCAGCCCTGTGGCAGGAATGGGTCATTATTCCTAATTTACAAATGTGCCCCATCCCATTCCTGCTGGTTAACAGCAAGTGCTAGAATCTCCTGATGCAGAGGTGTAACAATAGATTAGTTGCTTTAATTGGCTAACCAGTGCCGGAGATGACAATGCCATTACCAAACCAGACTTAAAGGCTATTAAAAGTAATACGTGGTTGTGGTTTTTAAAAATCCAAGCAATATGGAATGGATAAACTGAAATGGAAAAATCTCACTCCCATCCTCCCAACCCTTCTCCTCAGAGGTAATCTTTTACCTTTTACTTGTTTTGTGTTTTTCTTTAACCCTTCCAGAATTTCCTTTACACATACAAACACATGCATGTGAATCTTTCAGGGTCATATTACGTATACTGGTCTTCAACTTGCTTGTTTCATTTAACACCGTATTCTAGATATCATTCAATAACAGCACTCCTGTTAATAGCCACATGAAAGCTTCCTCACATGCAATTTTCTTCTCTCTTACAAAAATGCTTCATTGAAATTGTACATGCACTTTTGGATGGATTTCTACAAGTGAAATTCCTGGATGAAAGAGTACTTTTAATTCTGAGAGATGGAACCCAATCACCCTCCTTAAAAAGTGGCAGTAATTTACACTCCAACCAACAGTCCATTTTTCAAGTGTGGTCAACGGGGTTTATTATCCAACTGTTAAACCTTCCTTCAATATTTGAAGACAGTTACTAACTCAGTCATTCTTTCAGACCGTGTTTATTATGCACCCTGTACTTGTCAGGCACCGTGAGCAGCTGGCTTTGCCCTAAACCAGGAGTTCCCAACGCTAACCGTCAGACTCTTGCAGAGGGTGGCTGAAAACGCAGATTCCCCGTCCCCCTTCGCCCGCCCCCCAGTTTCGGTTCCTCGGCCTGTGAAGTGTGCAGGGGCCCAGGAAACTGGGTAGTTGTTGCTGTTTGTTTCATTCGGGTGTTTTGTTTTGTTTAACAGCTTCCCAGGTGACTCAGCTGGATGATGAGCAGCCAAAAGCAGAGCAAATCTCACTTCTTTCTCTGGGTGAAAACGCTTTCTGGAAATGAAGGTGCTGGGAAGAGTCAGTACCCACTTCCCTAAAGTAAAACAGGGAACTAGTTGGGGTCATATTAACTACTAATGTCCAACCGCCCCTTCCGTCGAAAACCAGCCCTGGGACATTATTCCCAGTTTACAAATATGCCCCATTCCTGCTGGTTAGCGAAAGTTCCGGAATCCCCCCGCAGGGGGGGTTTCACAACGGACTAGTTGCTTTAGTTCACCAACCAACGCCCGAGCCCGGGAAGCCTCCCCTAAACCAGACTTAAAAGCTAGTTGTTGGGGCACCCGGGTGGCTCAGTCGTTAAGCGTCTGCTTTCGGCTCAGGTCATGATCCCAGGGTCCTGGGATCGAGCCCAGCATCGGGCTCCCAGCTCAGTGGGGGGCCTGCTTCTCCCTCTCCCACTCCCCCTGCTTGTGTTCCCTCTTTCGCTGTGTCTCTCTCTGTCAAATAAATAAATAAAATCTTAAAAAAAAAAAAATTTTTTTTAAAAAAGCTAGTTCTTGCGGGGCCATGTAATGAGCATGCGCAAAAGGCTCCGCGGACCCGCGCGCGCGTCCCTAATGGACAATGGGCCTCCGTGCAATTGAGAAGTTCGGCTTCCCTCGCCCACACTCGGCCTTTAGCCCCGCCTCTCGCCCCGCCCTCCCAGCACGGACGTTGATTGGCGAACAGCGGCCTATAAAAGCTCGAGGGCGGGCGCACGATTCTCAGGCACCTGTGCGGGTTGAAGACCTTTTTTCCCCCGATACGTGAAGCCGAGGCGAGCAGAGGACCCTTCATCCAGCTGCCTGCCCTCCGTCTCCAAGCTCGTGCACCTTCTCCGTCATCCTAGACGACGTGGACGTGACAGGGAAGGTGACAGGTCACTGTGTCCGGAAGGCAGTTTGCGGGCTCCGGGGCGCCACACCTTTGCTTCTGCTGCCTCACCGGCTGAGAATTCCCGGTTCGGCACTGAAGCCTGGCTCGGGCCTCAGCTGGGGAAATCTCCGGACGCCCCTGCTTTCCGTTCACGGAGCCGGGTCCCGCGGGTTCCCACCTCGGGGCCTGACCGCCACACCTGTACCTGGCAACCTGGAAGGTGCGTATTAAGTGGGGAATGAATGAATGAATGAAGCTTGCGGTGGGGGCAGGCCTGGTTTTGTGCCCCTGTACGGCCTGCTACAATGATAAGACCATTCGCTGGTCCAGAGACTTGGGTTCCAGTTCTGGCTGTCCCATTCCCTGCTGCTGAGCAAGGTCCTCCTCCGCTCTGGGCCCCGAATTCCTCACGTGTAAAAGGAGAGGGTTGGACAATGGGATGAATGCATATTGAACACCAACAATGAGCCAGACATTGTGATAAGTATTGGGGATACAGGTGAGCAACACAGCCCCAACCCCCAAGCTTACTGTACGGAGGAGAAAGATACTGAACAAACTCTCACAAACGCCTAATTACACATCTACTCTAAGCAGCGTAAGACAGAGAACTTTCAGCAGAGAATTTAATACAGCCTGGGGTGGGCTTCTGAAGGCTTGAAGGAATAGAATTAACTGGGGTAGGTGGTCAGTGGCCTGGCGATAGTGGGGAATAGCAAGTGCGAAGATTTGAAAGGTGAAACATGCACATTTTTTTTTCATTGTAATTGGATGTCCTAATAACCCTCAAAGTATACAAACCAGAGGAGTGGAAGCTCTGGTGAGTTAAATGGAATAGAAGTTGGAGGGTTCTTTGGAAGCCCCTATTTGAGCAATCCTGTGAAAATACGCAATGGCCCCTGACCCCGTGTCCTGATATAAGTGTTCTGGAAGATTGTTCAATCAGACCTAACAGCTCAGGTTCGTGATGCAGGCTGTGTGGCCTCTGCAATCTGACTCTGAGGGGCATCTCCTGGCTGCTTCAGAAGAACTAAAAATACCAACGCTCTCTTGAAAGTGGCCCATTCTACCTCGAGCTGAATTATCCAGGCTTCTTTGCAAAGATAAGAAGGTGGAGAAGAGGCTTGTACGGTGACAGAAAAAAATCAAAGGCTCACCACCGAAACTTACAAAAGTGCACATATGGAGGGGACGCTGTGTCGTGGTAAAAATACTGGAGACAACAGAGGTGGCAGGCCCAGCTTTGCCTTCCATTAGCTGTGCAAACCTGGCAGGCACTCAAGACTCTGAGCACCAGTCTGGTGTGTGACTAGGGCAAATTCCGTGCTCTTGACATGGTCAAGTTCAGAATGGGAAAACCCGTGAAAGTTATTTCTAAATTATAAAGCACTATGCAACCAAACCCATAGGCACCTGGCTCACGTTGTTCCCTCAGAATTTTACTGAATATGCTCCTTCAAATTATGGGGAGAAAGGATTCGACATATTTTATTTGAATTTGTAGCAATATACCAAGTTGTTTTGTTGCATAAATATTTTGAATTCTTTCATTTTAATTAGAGTGTTTCTCTTTTCCAAAAGGTGGTTTTAGAATTTCATGTGTGGTTCTCTCATTTTTAGAAGAAAGAAGAAAAAAAAAAAAAAGAGTAAAACTGTTGACAGGAGCTTTGGATTTTTTTTTATCCCATTGTGTAACACATTCAGTGACAATATGGATTTTTTTAAAAATTGTTGTTCTTAGATGGTTTGTCAGCAAGTCTGTTCCTAAAATTCTCCCCTACACCTAATCCTGGCTTCTTGCTGATGCAAGATTATAAAAGGAGTGAGTGAGCCAGCCACGGACCTGGGTATGCTTTCCTTGTGGCCGCCACAGGAGTGAGTTGAACAGAATCTTAGGAACAACGGAACTTATTAAACAAAGTAGAGAGTATGTTTGGTGAACAATCAGTAGCGCAAAACCAGTCATGAGAAACCAAACTTGCTGCCTGATTGCGAAGGACTGGCAGGGAGAGGTCTGAAGAGCACAAGGCTTAGGCTTGCTGGACCTAGGGATTCTCAGAACTGTGTTCTTTGTACCTTACACAGAAGGGAAATGGCATCTACATACCAGCAAGCATTGATGGGCAAGTTCATTCCCCAATATAAACTAGATATTCCCATTTTGCAAAGAAGAAATAAAGGGTCAGGAGAACTAAAAGGGGAGTGGAACTGGGCAGACTTTTTAATTCAGTATCAAATGAATAAAAGGTTAGCATTTCTACATGTATAAGTGGGTCTCCTACTTTATCAGATCATTCTTTGGAAAGGTTTTAGCTCTATTTAGATTTTTTACTACGTTAAAAGATTTCTTTTCAAAAGCTGGGCCCACCCATGAGGCCATGTTAACACTTGAGTCTTGCTATAGTGAACATTTGTCACTGTATAGTTTGGGTAACCGAACTTGGTATTTATATCCCAATTTACCACTTAATTTTCAGCTGTTCTAGATGCTGTTTTCCTTTATCTTCTAGTTAAGTGTTCTTTTTAATCTGTTCAAAATATTTCCTTGGCCAAGTGAAGTGTCCATATTCCCTCCTCACACTTAAGTGCTCACCGACTGCAAGGAATTCCTGTTAGAACTGTCTAAAACCCAGTGAGGCAGGCCTATCGTTATAGATGAGTAAACTGATGCAGGAGGGGAAAAGGGAGCAGTGGCACGGGGAAAGATGCTAAGAGCAGGCTTAGCAGAGCCTGGTCTGAATCCTTCTACCCAGTTACTAGTCTTTACATCATGTTAACCTCTGAGTTCCCACTGACCCATCTGTGACATGGGGTTACCATGGGATTGTTGTGCAGAATGACAGGACACGCTAGAGATCAGCACAGCATTGGCTGTTAGCTGATGGATGAAGATAAGGAGGAAAAACACTTAAATGTGGGCGTATATCAAGCTTTAGGTAAGCTCTTCACCGGCCGGGCTTGAACTCATGACCCCAAGGTCAGAGTTGCATGCTCTACCAAACCAGCTAAGCGCCTCACAATCGCTTTATGACCCTTTCCTCACATGCACAAAGGACTCATCTCTAATACATGAGAACTCCAAAATTTGAATGACAGTTACATCTATGTACTACTATTCATTGCACTTCCTCAAGGTCCTAAATTGATCATCCCTTACCTTTCTTGTCTAATCCATCTTATTTTTGAGCTTTAGGAAAAGGGTAGTGTGCTGTATGCAGTTTACCAGGACTTGTTCTTTATCTAACCTTACTTTTAAGAATTCCTCTATACCCAGAGCTCATTTTCAGGGCTGATAATTTAGGATCATTTGTTTTCTGATTGATGGAACTTTGAGATTTTTGCTATCTTTTAAGTACTACTTCAAACATTCCCAAAAATGCACCGACGTCCATAATGTAGGGTTGTTCAATTCTGTAAGGTACACCAGCCATTAACCCATGTGGTTCTAAAACTTAACACTAATGGTCTTATACACTGGACAGCTGGGGCTAGGAATCCTGCTTTTCACCAACTCCTGATCTCCTCTATTAAATGGAGACAGAGCAAAGGGCAAGATGTCCAGGTGCCTGGCACCTAACAGATGCTCTGAAGACAAAGTAATCATATTTTATAAATCCAAATCTTAGGGTCCCCTGGCATTTTGAAGTGAACTAGTCTCCACACCAGTGCTCAGCCTGCCCCCTTCCCCAAACCCTACTTTGTTAGTGTCAAATACAGGTTTGAATTTTGGTTTTAGCCTTTGTGTAAATAAGGACCCAAACCTGATTTTTGAGAGTGAGAGCGAGAGATCAGAGGGAGAGGGAGCAGCAGACTTGCCGCGGAGCAGGGAGCCCGATGTGGGGCTCAATCCCGGGACCCTAAGACCATGACCTGAGCCCAAGGCAGACGCTTAACTAAGCCACCCAGGTGCCCCATCAAACCTGAGTTTACACCACTCCTTCAGTATTGCTGAATTATAAGCCCAGGCACATAGCAGTATTCTACCTCTGATGGCTCAGCACAGCTCAAAAATTTGTAGCCAGGATTCTACTTGGGATTTTTAAGAGGCCTTGATTATACCACCACCGCTGCCTCTTATTCCTGTCAAGGGGACAAACCCTGTCATCGTGAACTCACACAGGTGACCCCGACAAGGCATTTGCTCTGATCCTTCTCCCACCTCTCCATGCAGTTCTAGATGCAATTATTAGGTACATTCTTGGTACAGCATGTGGCTGGTGTACTATTTCTCACCATGAGATGGTGGCAGGGGGAAAAAACTCAGCTGGTGTCATACCAGAAAAGGCTGAAAACCAGTGTTGCAGAAGGGAGATCATCCATACATAGTACATCCCCAAATAAATGGCAAAACCAACAGCAACCAAGAGTTCAGCTTTTTATTGAGCAGCTTATAGAAGAGGTTTAGTCAAAAAGACCAAAGCCCATGTCATCATCAGACTCCTCAGATTCTTCCTTCTTTGCTTCCACTTTCTTCTCCTCAGCTAAAAAACAGAAAGTCAATCACACCTGCTCAGTATTTTAAACTCCAAAGAGCTCCAGGCCCTTCAACTTACATGGTTAAAAATGCCCTAGCCTTCTTTCCAACTATGTCCGAGTTTAGGATTTTTACACATCATCTACTCTTAGCAAATTAAGTATTATAGGCAACATTGCTCTTCATCTCCACTCCTCCCTCCAATACCAAAAAAAAAAAAAAAAAAAAGGTCTACCTGGGGCAGCAGCAGTGGAAGGAGCAGGACCTCCAGCTGGCGCAGCGCCAGCTGCTGGGGCAGGTCCACCAGCTCCTACATTGCAGATGAGGCTCCCAATGTTGACGTTGGCCAGGGCCTGCAACACATGTGCATACAACAGATCACGCTCAGTTCTGGCCTTTTGTTATGGTACCAACCCCCTTTTGAACAGACAGTAAGCAATTCCCAACACTATTACTGTTCTTCCTTCTTCGCTGGAGTCTGCCAGTGACATTTTGTCTTCTGCTTGGATTAGACATAGACAGGGCCACACAGCTATGTTAAAAATTAATCACACACACAAAACTACTCAAGCTTTAAATCTTGAGTATTGCATTGCCATACTTAAGTAGCAAGGCAGAATAACTAACTGAATTCCTTCCTTTTATAGATGAGAAACTGGCCCACAAAAGCTGGCTTAAGTTGTTGGCAAAACACTCAAGCTTCCTTAAACACTCAAACCAGGATTCTTTCCACAGTTCCAAATTTCTTAACAGTGAATTCAATTTTTCAGACTGCTAAGTCCAGGGACTTTATTAAAGGCACAATGTTTTCAATCATTCAAGTCTTTGGACACAACCTGAAGAGATGAAGCTAAAAGCCACCTACCAAAGATTAGGTAACATATACAACAGAAAAGGGAGCCAGTGCCAAGTTCCTTGGGTAGGAATCTTGTCTTCATTAGTCTTTTTAGGTATCCCAACAAATAGTAAATGGTCAATGAAAGGCCACTACACCCAATTTCCATGAAATCAGAAGGAAAGATCTCCTTGGAACAGCATGGGTGGTGGTATCCCCTGGGTGACCCTTTTAAGGAGGAGTCATTTGGTGCGTATGTCATATATACATATACATACATGTACAAATATATGTGTGTGCCATGGTTTCAGAACAGAAGAAAAGAGAAACCAGATTGAAATCAAGAAGGAAAAGACAAGATAAACTTTGATTAGGTTCTAGAAATGGAGCTATGAAGAAACAGAACTTAAAAAAGGTCCAGTGGAATACGGCACCTTCCAGTCTTTTTCGTGTTACGTGAGCACCTGACTTAATAAATCAGTAATGTCCCCAAATTTGCTTCTCCAAATCACTTTGCTGCCACCACCTTACCTTTGCAAACAAGCCAGGCCAGAAAGGTTCAACATTCACACCCGCTGCTTTAATGAGGGCATTGATCTTATCCTCCTAAAAAAGATGAAACAGCAATCCATCAGAGCAAAGTGTAGTTTTCGTAAACGTCTCCAAAATACTGCAACTGAAAGTAAATCACTCAAAACGTGTGTACAAAACCATGTTTAACCATTTCAAATATTCTATCTGTATTTCATGTATGCTTATTTAAAACGACCATTTCTTACTCTTACGATTACCACGAGCAAGTGAAATGCATCCGGCTCCTGTGTGCCAGGCACCTTGCAAGGCGGCGAGCCCATCGCTGCCATTTCGCAGGCTGGGACTTGCCCAAGTCACGCCGCTATTTTAAGTTACGAGACAGGCCGGGAGGTGGAGCAAGCTAACGTGCTCTCCACATCACGCAGCCTGGCCCAACAAGACCTAGCAGGAGGACCACAGGAATTCCAGGTCATCACACCAAAGAAGGATAGTGACCTACGTGAGGGTGAGGATGCCCACACGCCGCGGAAGTTTCGCTAAAGCAAGCTTCCAAAGCCGGAGCGCGCAGCCCAAGTATACTCCAGTCCCCCAGGAAGCTGCAGCACGTGGCCGGGGCCCCAGGCCGCCCCGCACGTGGGCCCGCCCGCCGCGAATGTCGATGGCCGCGGCTCCCGCCGGAAGGGCCTGGCAGGGAGGCCCGGCACGCGGAGAAAAACGGCCGCCCTCAGGCCGACCCCGCCGCCGGCCCGGGCCCGCACTCACCGTGACCGTCACCTCATCGTCGTGCAGGATGAGGGCCGAGTAGATGCAGGCGAGCTCCGAGACGGAGGCCATAGTGCTGGCGAGTGCTGAGCGGACGCTGCCGGGCACGGTGCTAGTCGCCGGATGAAGTGAGGGCCTCACCCCAACGCGGCCTTAGCTTCCTCGGAAGGACCGAGCACCTTAGCGGCAGCTGAGGAAAGGAGGTCCCGCGCCTGCGCGCAGCCTCTTATACTGGTCACGCGGACCAATCGGTGCCCCGCGCCTGGCGGAAGAGGCGGAGCGAGAACCGCCCGCACCGACCACTGTTGGCGCCTGCGCACAAAGTGCGACTTGCTCGTTCAAAAAGTTGGTGGGTTCCTGCAACTGCTGGTTGTTTGGGTTAGGCCAAAACTCAGGACTCGTGAACAGTAAAAATATTTTTAAGAAAAAGTTATCTAGGTAAATGGCTTTCACCCCCATCTACTGTAGCCCGTGTGACACTATTTGGACATTTAATGACGCCGCCAGCCTCTCCTAGCTGGCTGTGACCACCTGGAGCGCAGGAGCTAAATTTCAGCCTGGCGGCCTCTGGTGCTTACCACAGCGTCTCGGATGAATTAAGTGATGGAGGAGGAAATGAGAAGCTTCCAGCGTGACGATAGCAGTACCATTGGAGCGCCTACTGTGTCCCAGGCACTGAGCCACACTCTACAAGGATTCATTTAATCTTCACACAGCATAAGAGGTAAGTACTATTATTATAAGTATAAAAGATCTATTGGGAATGTAGGGGAACTTTCCATATCAATTTCATTTTTTGTAACTAAGGCACTCTGTGTTTGGGTGGAAGTGTCTTGAAACTACCCTTAAGACGTTCAAGACTTCTTGAAGCAACTGTAATCTGTCTAGGTGCTGCATTGCTGTTTTATATCTTTGAAGCTTAATAAAACTGGATTCATATTGAGAGTTGGGCTTTTTTTTTTTTTTGAAGTATAATTGACATAACATTTTTATTTCTGGTGTATAGCATAATGATTCGATATTTGTGTGTATTGCAAAACATATGTCAACCATTTTTAAGGTCTACTCTCAGCAACTTTTAAATATGAAACACAATATTATTAACTATAGTCACCATGTTGTACATTACACCTAGTGACTTACAACTGCAGGTTTGTAACTTTTGACTCCCTTCACCCATTCCACCGCTCCCTCTGGCAACCACCAATCTGTTCTCTGTATCTATGAGTTTGGTTTGTTTATTTTTGTTTGTTGTTTGGATTCCACATATAAGTGAGATCATTTGTCTTTCTCTGACGTGTTTTGCTTAGTGTAATGCCCTCAAGGTCCATCCATGTTGTCTCCAATGGCAAGGTGTTATACTTTTTTACAGCTGAATAATGTGTGTGTGTGTGTGTGTCGCATTTTCTTCATCCATTCATCCATTGATGGACACTTTGGTTGTTTCTGTGTCTTGGCTATTGTAAATAATGCTGCAGTGAACATTGGAATGAATATATCTTTTCAAATTAGTGTTTTTGTTGTCTTCCGATAAATACCTGAGAGTGGAATTGCTTGATCATATGGTAGTTCTACTTTTAGTTGGGGGGGGAACCTCTGTACTGTTTTCCACGGCGCCTGCACCAATTTATATTCCCACAAACAGTGCACAAATGTTTCCTCTTCTTCACATCCTTGCCACCACTTGTTCTTGTCCTCTTTTTTTTTTTTTAAAGATTTTATTTATTTATTTGACAGAGAGAGACACAGCGAGAGACGGAACACAAGCAGGGGGAGTGGGAGAGGGAGAAGCAGGCTTCCCGCGGAGCAGGGAGCCCGATGCGGGGCTCGATCCCAGGATCCTAGGATCATGACCTGAGCCTAAGGCAGACGCTTAACGACTGAGCCACCCAGGCGCCCCTGTTCTTGTCTTCTTGATGACAGCTTTTCTAACGGTTGTGAGGTGATATCTCACTGTGGTTTTATTGATTTCCCTGATGATTGGTAATGTTGAGCATCTTTTTCATGTGCCTGCTGGCCATCTGTATGTCTTTGGAAAAATATCTATTCAGATCTTCTGCCCATTCTTAATGAAATTTTTGTTGATATTGAGTTATAGGGGTTCTTTATTCATTTTGGTTATGAACCCCTTATCAGATATATGATTTGCAAAAATTTTCTCCTATTCAGTAGGTTGCCTTTTCATTTTGTTGATGATTTCCTTTGCTGTCCAGAAGTTTTTAGTTTAATGTAGTCCCACTTGTTTACTTTAGTTTGTGTTGCCTTTGCTTTTGGAGTCAGATCAAAAAATCTTTGCCAAGACCAATGTCAGGGAGCTTACCGCCTATGTTTTCTTCTAGGAGTTTTATGTTCCAGGTCTTACATTCAAGTTCTTATTCCATTTTGAATTAATTTTTGTGTATGGTGTAAGATGGTGGTCCATTTTCTTTCTTTTGCATGTTTCTGTCCAGTTTTTCCAACACCACTCATTGAGGAGACTGTCCTTTCCTGATTATATATTCTTGATTCTTATGTCATAAATTAATTGACCGTATATGAATGGGTTTATGTCTGTGCCATTGATCTGTGTGTGTGTGTGTGTGTGTGTGTATGTGTTTAAGATTTATTTATTTATTTCGGAGCGGGGAGAGAGACAGAGAGTGCCTGAGCACACGGGGTGGTGTGGGGAGGGGCAGAGGGAGAGGGAGACAAGCAGACTCCCCACTGAGTGGGGAGCCTGACAGGGCTTGATCCCAGGACCCTGAGATCATGACCTGAGCTGAAACCAAGAGTCAGATGCTTAACTGACTGTGCCACCCAGGCACCCCTTAATATCCCAAACTTTTAAAAAAGCTTTAAAAGCTATCAAGCTTTCTAAAAATAAAACTTGTTTTGAGTTTTCATCCAAATCTAGAAGCAATTATAGTGGACTTTGGGTGGAAAAAGGTAAAGCTATTGAAAAATTCAAACATTTCCAAAGCCAAAATGAATCAGTCTAAAACATAGTCATCCCCCTTTCCCACCCTAGTGTACTTCAAAACAAAACAAAACAAAAACTGATCTGGCAAATATACATCAACAAAAAGTAAAACAAAATATTGCCTCTCTTAAACTATACTAATAAGGGACCTTTTTACATCAATGTTTTGTTCCCCAAATTGTTTTATAACTGTAGTAGTAAAACCTGAACCTTAGAATATAAGAAAGGTAAATTGTAAGTTCTTCTCACTTAGGAATATAAACACAAAAATCGTCAATTAGTAAAACTGGAAAAACTTAAAGATTAATGAACTGAATGCAGTACTGTGTGTCGAAATATGGTATATCATGACTAAGGATAGTTCAACATAAAAGCTATTAAAAGTAATCCATTAACAAAGAGGAAAATCTAGATGAAATTCTTACAGATTCAGAAAAACCACTTGATAAAATTAAGTATTAACATAGACTCTTAGAAAATTGGAAGAAAAGGTAACTTCCATATCCTGATAAGATATCTGCTAAAAATCTGCAGTAAACATCATACTTAATGGTGAAACTTAAAACCTACTCTTTAAAACCAGGAACAAACAAGGATGTGTCCTTCCTCTGCTTCTACTTCAATTATGGTTTTAGAATTTACCCATCTCCATAAGACAAGAAAGAGAAAAGGTATTAAATTGGAAAGTTGTGAACTCTCATTATTCATAAATAATATGATTATTTACCCAGAAGTTCCAAGAGAATCCATAAACAAATCAGCCTAATAAGTAGTTCAGCAAGGTAGCTAGATTCAAGATTAATACACAAAAGCCAGCAGCATTTCTGTGTTCAGCAAAAGTCAGTTACAAAATGTAGTATTAAAAAATACACCTCATACAATAGCAACAAAAATCATATAGTTTCTAGGAGTAAATCTAACAATTTATGCATGATCACTATTTTTAAAATTACTTTATGGAACAACATCAGACGCAACCTAAATAGAGTGATACACCATATTCACAGATGAAGATCTTAAAGTGGGTAATTCTTTTCAAATTATATAATTTCAGTCAATATTCCATAGGAATATTCCAATATTCCACTAGTCAAATTCCATCTCAAAAACCCCGGTTTTTGAGATGGAATTTGACCAGTTGACCTTAAATTTTCATGGAAGGCTTAAGGACCAATAAAAATGAAGGCAGTGTTTCAAAGTAGGAATAGAAGCTTTACTTAAATGTCAGTTCCATGGAGGGCACACACTTTGGTTTGCCACCACATCAATTGTGCCTAAACAGTGCCTGGCACATGGGGGCACTCAAATAAATACATGCTGAATGAATTAAAACTATGTTATTGATACACAAGTAGATAAACAGACCAAGAGAACAGAGAACCTAGGAATCCACTCTCATACATATGGGAACTTGGTAAGTCAGAGGTATGACTTTATAAATGGGGAAGTGAGGTGGTTAGGGGGAAGAGTACCTTTTCAAAAAAACATAACTGGGACAAATGATTTTCTATCCATATGGAAATGTGGAAAGAATATTTTTAAGTCCATCCTCGTCATATATAATGTGAAAAGAAAAACTCTAAAATTTTAGAGGAAAACAGGAATTTATTATTATTGAGTATATGAAAAATTTCTTAAGGCACAAAAACATAAAGGAAAAGATTCATAGGTTTGATTACATTAAAATTGAAAACTACAAGCCAAAAGAAACCATAAACAATGTCTAAAAAAACTGTTATAGCCAAGAGCCTAAGGAAACACAATGACTAAATGTGATATGGTTTCCTAGATGGGATCCTGGGAAGGACAAAAGACATTAGGTGAAAAGTAAGGAATTCCAAATAAAATACGGACTTTAGTAAATAACAGTATATCAACATTGGTTTATTAATTGTAACACATATTGATATGTTAATAATAGGGGAACCTGGCTGTGATTGTAAGGGAATTCTAATCATAATTTTTTGGTAAAACTAAAATAATTCTAAAAATTAAGTTTATTTTTTTAAAAAACCACCATAACCAAAGTAAAAAAAAATGTCAGATTGGGAGAAGATACAAGGTCCAAAGTACCCAAAAGCTATATAAAGTCCCACAAACCAGTAAGAAAAGACACAACTGTCCTGTTTTGCAAAACATCAAAAATTACCAAGTAAGGGGCGCCTGGCTGGCTTAGTCCACAGAGCACGTGACTCTTGATCTTGGGGTCCTGAGTTCAAGCCCCACACTGGGCATAGAGCTTACTTAAAAAAAAAAAAAAAAAAAAAATTATCAACTAAAAGTAACTATCTAGGGCTAAGAAATTTTTACTTAAACTGTAAAACTGAGACAGTCATTAGCTAAGTGGTTGAAAGCTTTGATGTCAGGCTCAGACTTGGGCTTAAATATCAGCTCCATCATTTATGATTTTGGGGTCATTAATCCTCTCGATCTGTTTCTTCACCTATAAGTTATAGATAATACCTGTACAGCGTGTCAGATGCTGAGCACCCAGTTAACCACAGCCATTCTTCATAAATGTTTAGGAGAACTCTTTAAGCAAAACATCAACTGCCCATGCATTTCCCTTTGTTATGTGTAGTTCCTGGACTTAAAATGGATTCAACATCATACTTTGACTTTAGACAAATTTTACTACCCTCATTCCCCTATCATAGTACAAACGTCCTGTTAAGATGTATTTTCGAAAGACTAAGCAATATGCCATTTAAAAACATTAAAAATAAGAAATGGAGAGGTTAAATCCAGTAACATCTACTGAAATAGGATTAAACTTTAGTGCTCTGGAGCATTCTAGAAACACAGTTGTGACATTGCTTACTACTATACTGTTAGTGACAAGTGGTTTTTGTGGACTAATATTCCACCTTCACTATTAATGTAACAGATTACCATTGTAGTAAAAAAAAAAAAAAAAAAAAATCAGCCTCCAAAGAAACCCTAATTTAATCAGAAGAAAAATGTGTCTTTACCCAGGTAATAATGTCTATTTCACCATGTTTTTCAGTAGTGCTTTTTCTAATTTATGTTGTCCCCATACCATGTTTTTTGTTTAAACGTCTAGAAGAGCACACTTAATACATAGATATAACGGTTGTTACACAAAAAAGACATTATCAATTTATTGTCAAATTACTTTATATTTCCTACTGCCTTTTTTTTACAATTGCAAAAATTCTACTTTTCATTTTTTTCTATTGAAATGTGTTTGACATAATATTTTATAAACTTAGAGTGTACAACACCTTATGGTATAGAATTTGATACATTTGTACATGGTAGTATGATTGCCACTGTATAGCATCTCTATCAGATTACATAATTACGCTTTCTTCATAGTACTTACAATAATTAAGTTCTAGTCTCTTAGTAAGTTTGATGTTTGTAATACAGTATTACTGTAGTCAGTGTACTGTGCATTAGATCTCTAGGACTTACTTACTACTTGTTTTAAGTTTATACCCTTAAAAACATCTGTCTTGTCTCCCCACCCCCATCCCTTGATAGCCACCATTTTATTCTCTATTTTTACAAGTTTGGCTTTTTAAAATTGCACATGTAAGTGATATCATACAGTACTTGTCTTTCTCTGGCTTACCTCACTTAGTATAATGTGTTCAAGGTCTGTCCATGTTGTGGCAAATGGCAGGACGTCCTCCTTTCTCACGGCTGAATAACACTCCTCTGCGTGTGTGTGCAGTGCATACGCACACCACATTTTTTATCCATTCATCTACTGTTGGCCACTTAGGTTGTTTCTGTATCTTAGCTGCTGTAAATAGTGCTGCAGTGAACATGGGAGTGCAGATATCTTTTCATGATAGTGTTTTGATTTTCTTCAGGTAAATACCCAGAAGTGGAATCATATTGTAGTTCTAACTTTAATTTTTGGAGGGACCTCCGTACACTGTTTTCCACAATAGCTGTGCCAGTTTACTTTCCCAGCAACAGTGCACGAGGGTTCCCTTCTTTCCACATCCTTGCCAACACTTGTTATTCTTGTCTTCTTGGCGATAGCCGTTGTAATACCTGTGAGCAGATATCTCGCTGTAGTTTCATTTGCATTTCCCTGATGATGAGTGATGTTGAGCCTCTTTTCATGTACCTGGTGGCCATCTGGATGTCTTCTTTGGAAAAATGTCTATTTAGTTCTTCTCCCCATTTTTAAATCAGATTGCTTTTCTCTTACTGAGTTGTATGAATTCTTTATATATTTTGGATATTAAACTTTTTTTTTAATATTTTATTTATTTGTCAGAGAGGGAGAGAGAAAGAAAGAGCACAAGCAGGGGGAGCAGCAGGCAGAGGAAGAAGCAGGCTCCCCGCCAAGCAGGGAGCCAACGCGGGACTCGGTCCCAGGACCCTGGGATCATGACCTGAGCCGAAGGCAGACACTGGCGTCCCTGGATATTAACCTTTTATCGGATGTGTGGTTTGCAAAAACTTTCTCCCATTTTGTAGATTGCCTTTCATTTTGTTAAATCTTTTGTTCAAATGCTTTTAAGTTTGTTGTAATCCCTTCTGTTTTTACTTTTGTTGTTTGATGTCATATCCAAAAATCATTGCCAAAACCAGTCTCGAGGAGCTTCTTCCCTATATTTTCTTCTAGGAGTTGGATAGTATGAGTCCTTATGTTCAAGTCTGCAATCCATTTCACGTGAATTTTTGTGAGTGGTGTAAGATTGGTGTCCAGTTTCAGTGTTCTGCATGTGTTCAGTTTTCTCAGCATCATTTGTTGAAGAGTCTTTCTTTTCCCCATTTGGTGCTGTTGGCCCCCTTGTTGAATATTAGTTTAATGTATAAGCAGAGGTTAACGTTGGGCTCTCTGTTCTGTTCTGTCAATGTGTCTGTTTTTGTGCTAGTACCATACTGTTTTTAATACTATAGCTTTGTAGTATAGTTTGAAATCAGGAAGTGCAATACCTGTAGTTTTGTTCTTTTCCTCAGGATTGCTTTAGCTATTTGGAGTCCTTTGTGGTTCCATACAAACATTGCAGCTTATTTTCTATTTCTGTGAAGAATGCCATTAATATTTGATGGGGATTGTGTTGAATCTATAGATTGCTTTGAGTAGTATACACATTTTAGCAATATTAATTCTTCCAGTCCATGAGCATAGGTTGTCTTTCCATTTGTTTCTGTCTTTTTCTATTTTTTTCATCAGTCTTGTAGTTTTTGTTGTACAGAACTTTCACCTTCAGGGCGGCCTGGGTGGCTCAGTCAGTTGGGCATCTGCCTTCGGTTCAGGTCATGATCTCGGGGTCCTGGGATCAAGCCCCATGTCAGGCTCCCTGCTTGGCAGGGAGTCTGCTTGTCCCTCTGCCCTGCTCCCCCTCTCTACCTGTGCTCTCTCTCTCTCAAATAAATAAATAAAATCTTTAAAAAAAAAAACAAAAACTTTCACCTCCTACATTAAATTTATTCCTAAGTATTTTATTGTTTTTGATGCTACTGTGAATGGGAAAGCTTTTTTTTTTGTGACCATTATTACCTTTTTCTTAGACTTGACAATCATTTTATTGAAACATAATTGACATACAATGTTTTATTAGTTTCAAGTGTACAACAGATTGATTCCACAGTTCTGCACATTACTCATTGCTCACCATGATAAGTGTAGTCACTATATGTCACTACACAACATTATTACAGTATCATTGACTATATTCTTTATGCTGTACTTTTCATCTCTGTGACTTATTTATTTTGCAACTGGAATTTTCCTCCAATCCCCTTTATTTTGCCTATCCCTCCACCCATCTCCCTTCTAGCAGCCACTTAAGAATCTGTACTTAAGAATCTGTTTTGTTTTTTAGATTCCACATATAAGTGAAATCATATGGTATTTGTCTTTCTCTGTCTAACTTATTTCACTTAGCATTGTATCCTCTCAGTCCATCCAGGTTGTTGCAAATGGCAAGATCTCATTCTTTTTGATAGCCAAGTAACATTCCCTGCGCATGCACGTGTGTATGCCACATCTTTATTCAACCACTGATGGACACTTGGGTTGCTTCCATATCTTGGCTATTGTAAACGATCCTGCACTGAACATAGGAGGGAATATATCTTTTCAAATTAGTGTTCATTTTTGAGGGGTAGATACCCAGTGGTGGAATTACTTGATCATATGGTATTTCTAGTTTTAATTTTTTGAGGAACCTCCCTACTGTTTTCCACAGTGGCTGCACCAGTTTGTATTCCCACCAACAGGGCATAAGTGTTCTGTTTTCCCCACATCCTTACCAACACTTGTTATTTCTTGTCTTTTTGATACTAGGCATTCTGACAGGTGTGAGGTGATATATCATTTTGGTTTTGATTTGTATTTCCCTCATGATAAGTGATGGTGATCATCTTTTCATGGGTCTGTTGGCCATCTGGATGTCTTTGGAAAAATATCTACTCAAGTCCTCTGCTCATTTTTAAATCAGATTATTTGTATTTTTTTTGGTGTTGAGCTGTATGAGTTCTTTACATATTTTGGGTATTAACCCCTTATTGGGTACATCATTTGCAAATATCTTCTCCCATTCACTGGGTTGCCTTTTTGTTTTGTTGATAGTTTCTTTTGCTGTGCAAAAGCTTTTTATTTTAATGTGGTCCCAGTAGTTTACTTTTGTTTTTGTTTCCCTTGCCTGAGGAGACAGATCCATATATATGTTTAGGGACACATTCCATGAGATTACTGCCTATGTTTTCTTTTAGATTTTTATGGTTTCAGGTCTCACATTTAGGTCTTTAATCCATTCTGAGTTTATTTTTGTGTATGGTGTAAGAAAGTGGTCCAGTTTCATTCTTTTGCATATAGCTGTCCAGTTTTCCCAATACCATTTATTGAAAAACTGTCTTTTCCCCCATTGTATATTCTTGTCTCCTTTGTCATAGATTAAGTGACCAGGTAAGTGTGGGTTTATTTCTGGGCTCCCTGTCATGTTCCACTGATCTACGTGTGTGCTTTGTGCTGGTACTGTATTGTTCTGATTACCATAGCTTTGTAGTAAACCTTAAAATCTGGAATCGTGATACCTCCGGCTTTGTTCTTTCTCAAGATTGCTTTGGCTATTTGAGGTCTTTTGTGATTTCATACAAATTTTAGGATTAAAAATCTGTGAAAAATGCTATTGGTATTTTGATAGGGATTACACTGAATCTGTAGTTTGCTTTGGGTAGTATGGACATTTTAACAACATTAATTCTTCTGATTTATGAGCATGATGTATCTTCCTATTTGTGTCATCATCAGTTTCTTTCATCAGTGTTTTATAGTTTTCAGAGGACAAGTTCTTCACCTCTTTGGTTAAGTTTATTCCTAATAATTTGTTGTTTAAAGCCACTGTTCCCTTACGGATTTTCTGCCTGGATGATCTAGCCATTGATGTTAAGTGAGGTGTTAAAATCCCCTACTGTTATCGTACTACTGTTAATTTCTCCCCTTATGTCTATTAATATCTGCTTTTATGTATTTAGGTGTTCCCATGTTGGGTGCATAGATATTTACAATTGTTATACCCTCTTGTAGGATTGGTCCCTTTATCATTATGTAGTGTTCTTCTTTGTCCTTTGCTACATTGTGTTGAAACCTGTTTTGTCTAGGGGCACCTGGGTGGTGCAGTCAGTTGAGTATCAGACTTGGTTTTGGCTCAGGTTGTGATCTCAGGTTCATGAGTGAGCCCCACATCGGGCTCTGCATGGAGTCTGCTTGAGATTCTCTCTCCCTCTCCCCCCACACATGTGCATGCTCACTTGCTCTCTCTCCAATAAGTAAATCTTTAAAAAAAAATAATGAAGTTTGCTTTGTCTAATGTAAGTATTCCCACCATGGCTTTTTTTTCTTTTTGCTTCCATTTGCATGGTATATGCTTTTCCATCCCTTCACTTTCAGTCTGTACGTGTCTTTCAGTCTGAAGTGAGCCTCTTGTAAGCAGCATATAGATGGGTCTTGGTTTTTTTATTTTTTATTTTTATTTTTATTTTAAAAGATTTTATTTCTCTATTTGACAGAGAGAGACACAGCGAGAGAGGGAACACAAGCCAGGGGAGTGGGAGAGGGAGAAGCAGGCTTCCCGCGGAGCAGGGAGCCCGATGCGGGGCTTGATCCCAGGACCCTGGGATCATGACCTGAGCCGAAGGCAGATGCTTAACCAACTGAGCCACCCAGGCGCCCCCTTTTTTTTAACCCACTGAGTCACCCTATGTGTTTTGATTAGAGCATTCAGTCCATTTACATTTAAAATAATTGTTGATAGGTATGTACCTATTGCCATTTTGTTAAATGTTGTCTGGTTGTTTTGTAGCTTTTCTCTGCTTTTTTCTACTTCCTCTTTTCCCTTGTGATCTGATGGTTTTGTTTAGTGTTATGGTTGGATTCCTTTCTCTTTTTATTTTTTGTATATCTGTTATAAGTTTTTTTTTTTTAAGATGTATTTACTGAGAGAGAGAGAGCACAAGTGAGAGAGCACAAGCAGGCGGAGCAACAAAGGGAGAGGGAGAAGCGACTGCCCGCTAAGTAGGGAGCCAGACACGGGGCTCGATCCCAGGACCCTGAGGTCATGACCTGAGCCGAAGGCAGCCGCTTAACCGACTGAGCCACCCAGGTGCCCCTCTGTTATAGGTTTTTGATTTGTGATTACCACTGGGTTCATGTATAACATCTGATGTATATAGCAGTCTGTGTTTAAGTTGACACTCTCTTAAGTTTGAACACATTCTAAAACCTCTAAATTTTTACTCCACTCTCCGTGTTTTATGTATATGATGTCATATTTTACATTCTTTTGTGTATGCTTTGCTTAATTTTGTAGAGATAATTGATTTTGCTACTTTTGTGTTTTAACTTTCATATTGGCTTTATAAGTAATTAACATACTACCTTTATTATATTTTTGTTTTTATCTGTGAAATTTTTTCCTTTCATTATTTTCTTCTAGTTATGGCCTTTTTTTTTTCCCAACTAAAGAATCCCCTTTAACATTTCTTACAAGGCCAGTTTAACTATAACTTTTGTTTGTCTGGGAAACTTTCTCTCTCCAGTGATAACCTTGCTGGGTAAAGTATTCTTGGTTTAAGTTTTTTCCCTTTTAGCCCTTTGAATATATCATGCCACCTTCTTCTGGCCTGCATAGTTTCTGCTGAAAAATCAGCTGACAGCTTTATGGGGTTTTCCCTTGTATCTTGTTTTGGTTTGCTGCTTTTAAAATTGTGTCTTTATTATTACTTTTTGCCATTTTAATTATTATGTGTTTTGGTCTGGACCTCCTTGGGTTCA
This sequence comes from Leptonychotes weddellii, assembly GCF_054177405.1. Classification (NCBI taxonomy): domain Eukaryota; kingdom Metazoa; phylum Chordata; class Mammalia; order Carnivora; family Phocidae; genus Leptonychotes; species Leptonychotes weddellii. The sequence goes on along the minus strand of NC_138377.1, from coordinate 97,091,105 downwards.
CCTTGTTAGGGGCTCTCTTTGCTTCCTGGACTCGGATGTTTGTTTCCTTCCCCAGAGTGGAGAAATTTTCAGCTCTTATTTCTTGAAATGATTTTCAGCCCTTTCTCTCCCTCTGGCACTCTATAATGTGAATGCTATTATACTTGATGATGTCTTTTCTCAGGTCCAGTGAGAATCTTTATGACCATTACTTGGGATTTTTTATCAAGCTTATTATCTCTCTTTCATTTAGCTCTTTTACTGTGATTTTGTCTTATTCTTTGATTTGGGACATATTCCTTTGTCTCCTCATTTGGTCTGTTTTTATGTATTCGGTAGATCAGCTGTATCTCCTGGTCTTTAAAATAGTGGCCTTGTGTAGACGAGGTCCTGTGGTGCCCTGTAGTGCAGTGCCCCCGTGGTCAACAGAACCAGGTGCTCCAGAGGGATCCCCTTTGTGGGCTTGGGTGCCCTCTCGTGGCTGAGCCGTGACCGCCTCCAGCCCCGCTAGCTGCAGTCTGCCTGCATTGCCTGCTGTGGCGTCCTGGGCGTTTACTCCCCCGCTGTTGCGAGGCCTCTGCAGCAGAGGGGCTTTCATTAGTGGACAGAGCCGGCAGTCAGTCCAGCTGTCTGCACTTAGCCTCTCTGCCACAGCTGTGGGCACACTGACGGGCAGGGCTTGCTGCATGCACAGTCAGCTAAGAGGCTCAGTGCAGGGACTGCATGCATGTTGGTGCGTGGGCTTATTTCCACCATGCCTCAGGACAGGAGTCACTTTGGAGGGATACTGGGAGGCGGGCAGTTGGATTGGGCGGATCTGCAGGAGAACACTGGGGTAGGGGCACGCAATGCTAGCAAAGTAGAGGGAGAGTTTAGTGCTGGCTCCTGCAAGCATCCAGCCATCTAGGCTGGGGAACCAGCACTTTTGTTCCTGGAGAAATCTCCTGCAGATCCCTACCTCTCCAAACACATTCTAAAATTAGTCAGGATATCTCTTTCAGGTATACCCTAGGTGCTTTTCAGACTGCTGTTTTCATGCTGTGTCTCCAGCCAAGTTATTTAGTATATTGGCTCTTTAAGGGTGGGGACTCCGTTTCCTATCACCCGCCCTCTGAATTTTAAAGCTCCTGGGCTGAAGGCCTATTGGTTTTCAAAGCCGGTTGTTATGGGGACTCCTCTTCCCCAGTGTGCGTCCCCAGTGCTGGGCGTGCCTGGTGTGAGATCTCATCCTCTCGCTTCTTCCTGTCTGTGGCTAGTCACACTGGGGGTCTGGTTCCCAACCCCGTCTCCACCCCCCTGCACTTTCTGATGTGGCCTTCCTGATGATTAGCTGTGGAAGGTCTGTTCTGTCAGTCTTCAGGTCATTTTTGGAGTTAGTCATTTAGATGTAGCTGTTGTCGCAGTGTGTTCATGGGACAAGGTAAGCTCAGGATTCTCCTCCTCTGCCATCTTCCCAAAATTCCCTCAGCAAAAGTTTATTTCTTTTTCAGATGTTTCATACCTAGTGTATAGAAATGCAATTGATTTCAGTATGTTGGTTTTGTATCCTGCAACTTTATTGAAATCATTGGTTAGCTCCAACAGTTTTTTGGTTGAGCCTTGGGATTTTCAGTGTACAGAATCCTATCATCTAAAAATAGTGACAGTTTTACTTCGTCCTTCTCAGTTTGGATGGATTTTAGTTCTTTGTCTTGCCTAATCGCTCAGGCAAGGATTTCCAGTACTGTATGGGATAAGAGTGCTGAGAGTGGACATGCTAGTCTTGGTCCTGATCTTAGAGAAGAAGCTTTCATTTTTACCTCCACCGAGTATGATGTTATTTGTGGGTTTGTTGTATATGGCCTTTATTATGTTCCATTTATATCCCGTCTACCAAGGGTTTTTACTACTGAAAGTATGTTGTATTTTGTCAGATTGCTTTTTCTGTGTCTATTAAGATGATCATATGATTTTTATCTTTCATTGTTTTAATGTGATATATTACATTTATTGACTGGCATATATTGAACCATCCTTGCATCCCAGAGATAAATCCCATTTGGTCATGGTGTAGAATTTTTTTTTTTTTTTTTAGATTTTTTTAATTTTTATTTATTTGAGAGAGAGAGCACATGAGAGGGGGGAGGGTCAGAGGGAGAAGCAGACTCCCCGCTGAGCAGGGAGCCCGATGCAGGACTCGATCCCGGGACTCCAAGATCATGATCATGGTGTATAATTCTTTTTATGTGTTCTCAAATTCAGTTTGCTAATATTTTGTTGAGAATATTTGCATTTATATTCATCAGGGATACTGATCTAGTTTTCTTATGGTGTCCTTATCTCTCTTTGGTATCTGGCCTTATAGAATGAGTTTGGAACGATCCCTACCTCCTCAACTTTTTGCAAGAGTTTGAGAAGGACTGCTGTTAATTCTTCTTTGAAGGCTTGGTAGAATTTGCCTGTGAAGCCATCTGGTCCTGAGGTTTTCTGTGTTGGGAGGGTTTTGATTACTGATTCAATCCCTTTATTCCTTATTCATCCTTTCAGATACTCTATTTCTTCCTGACTCAGGCTTGGTGGATTGTGTGTTTCTAGAAATTTATTCATTTCTTCTAGGTTGTCTAAATTGTTGATGTACAATTGTTCATAGTAGTCTCTTATGGTCCTATGTATTTCTGTAGTATCAATTGTAATGTGTCCTTTTTCATTTCTTGAGTCTTTCTTTTTTCCTTAGTCTGGTTAAAGATTTTGTTTACTGTTTCAAAGAACTGGCTTTTAGTTTTGTTGATCCTTTCCGTTTTTCTGGTCCCTATTTCTTTATTTCTACTCTGATCCTTATAATTTCCTTTTTTCTGCTAACTTCTGTTCTTTGGGGGAAAGGTTATTTGTGACTTTTCTAATTCCTTAATGTATGCATTTATTGCTATAAACTTTTGTCTCAGAACTGCTTTTATTGTATCCTGCAAGATTTGATATGCTGTATTTCCATTTTCATTTGTTTCAAGGTGATTTTTTATTTCCCCTTTGATTTCTTCTTTGACACATTGGTTGCTCAAAAGTATGTTGTGTGGTTTCCACATGTTTGTAAATTTTCCGGTCTCCCTTTTGTTGATTCCTAGTTTCATACCATTATGGTAAGAAAAGATAGTTGATGTGGTTTCAGTCTTCTTAAATTTGCTGAGATTTGTTTTGTGCCCTATCATGTCATCTGTCCTGGAAAATATTTCATGTGCACTGAAGAAGAATGTGTATTCTGCCTCTGTTGGATAGAATGCTCTCATATGTCTGTTCTTTTGTTCTATAGTTCAGTTTAGTTTCTTTGTTGATTTTCTACCTGGATGATTTATTTATTGCTAACAGTATTGTTGTCTGTTTCTCCCTTTAGATCTTTTGGTATTTGCTTAATAAATTTTGGTGATCCAATGTTGAGTGCATATATATGTACCATTGTGTTGTATCTTCCTGATGTATTGACCATTTTATCAGTATATAATGACCTTCTTTGTCTCCTTTTGTTTTTAGGCTTGACTTGTACCTGCTTTCATTTGGTTTCTGCTTGCCTGGAATATTCTCTTAATTCCTTCACTTTGAGCCTGTGTGTATTTTAAGAGTTGAAATGAGTTTCCTGTAGGCAGCATATGGGTCTTGTTTTTATCCATCAAGCTACTCTGTGCCTTTTGATTGATGAATTCAATCCATTTATATTGAGTAATTATTGATCTTAAGGACTTAATACTACTGCCTCTTATATTTTGCCTTCTGATTGTTTCTTTTCCCTATGTTTCCGTCTGCCTTTATAACGTGGTGGTTTTCATGATGATTTGCTCAGTCTCCCTTTTTTTATGTTTTGTGACTTTTCTCTAGATTTTTGCTTTGTGATTACCATGTGGCTTACATAAAACATCTAAGGAGTCCTCTTTTTATGCTGATAGCACTTTATCTTCATATAAAGCTTCCACCCTTTTACTCCTCCCCTTTTATATTTTTTATGTCATAGTTTACCTTTTTTTTTGCTTTGAATTATTGAGGAATTATAGTGGTGGTAGTTTTTTGTTGTTGCTCTTAAGCCTTTATATTATAATTAAGTGGTTAACACATCATTCTAATATACAGTTTTCTAAATGTTTTTCACCTTTGTCTAGAGTATAGGTCATTTCATGTGCTTTTATGTCACTAATTAGCATCTTTCCATTTCAGCTTGGAGAAATTTCAGTATTTCTTGCAAGGCAGATCTAGTGGTGAACCCCCTCAGTTTTAGTAGGGAAAGCCTTTATTTCTCCTTCTTAGCTGAAGCATATCTTTGCCAGGTAAAGTGTTTTTATTTTTCAGCACTTTGAATGGGTCATTCCACTCCCTCCTGGTCTGTAGAATTTCTGAGAAACCCATCATTAAGCTAATGGAGGTTCCTCTGTAGGTTACTTTGTTTCCTGGGTGCCTTTTTTTTTTTTTTTAAACAGATTCATTATAGGGGCGCCTGGGTGGCTCAGTCGGTTAAGCGTCTGCCTTCGGCTCAGGTCATGATCCCAGGGTCCTGGGATCGAGCCCCACATCGGGCTCCCTGCTCTGCGGGAAGCCTGCTTCTTCCTCTCCCACTCCCCCTGCTTGTGTTCCCTCACTTGCTGTGTCTCTGTCAAATAAATAAATAAAAACTAAAAAAAAAAAAACAAAAAAAACCCCCAGATTCATTATAATGTGTCTTGGAGATCATCTTTTTGCATTGAGATAATAGTGTTCTGTTAGCTTCTTGGACTTCTCCACTTCCTTCCCCAGGTTTGGGAAGTTCTGTTCTATTTCTCTAAATATACTCTCTGCTCCCTTTTCCCCTTCTCCTTCTGGTAGACTATTACATTTTTCTCATCATACGTGATCGCTCTTATGGGGTTTCTTCTTTTTTATTTTTTTTAATCTAAGCTCTCCTCTCCTGGGTCATTTCTAAATTCCTATCCTCCAAGCACTAAATCCCTTCTTCAGTCTGATCTGCCCTATTTCCTAAGCTCTCTAATGCATTTCTTTATCTCATTCACTGAATTCGTCAGCTCCAGAACTTGTCTGGTTCTTTTTGAAAATTTCAAACTCCTTGGTAAAAAAACACCTCCTGTTCAGTAATTTTATTCCTAAATAGATGAGCTTATAATAAAACTCATGTGCTTCAAATTTCTTTATAATAGCTATTTTGAATTATTTGTCAGTTAAGTCACAATATTTTGCACCTTTGGTTCAGTTGCTTGAGAATTTCTTTTTTTGATACCATATTACCATGATTTTTTATAGTGCTTGATTAAATGTACCTCTGCCATTGCATTGAAATAGCACACTTCTCTTAGTTGTTTACTTTGTTATAGTTCAACAGATTGGCAATTGCAGACCTTTCTTTTGTTTCCCAGAAGGTGGTGCAATAGCTCAAGTTTTTGGCTTCTCCTCACCTGAGCTGGTTCTGGAGCTGCACTCAGGACTACATGTAAAAAAAGTCAGTCCAGAAGCTGGCAACAGAGGTAGGGAATGAGGGGAAGTGTAGGCTTAGCACCGTGCTTTGTGGTTGCCTACAGGCTGGTAGGGGGAGCCTGAAACAGGGTAGTCCCAGAGGTCCTTGTGTGGACCTCCTACTGAAATCCCAAAGCAGATAGCAGGGAATGTTCCTTCAATGTCCCTTGCTAGTCTTCTAGTTTCCATTTCCTCTCCCTCTCCCTCTCCCCAGTCAAGGAGGTCCCTCCTCAAAGCTGTGCTGCTGGGGTGAAATGCGTCCCTGGGCAGGAGAAGTACCCTGTTTTGAAGCTGTTCCTTTGTGTGCTTTAAAACAGGTAGCCCCAAGATGAGGGAAACAAATGAGCATCAGCTCAATGCAAGGCATGACGCTAGATGCTAGGAGTATGCATTAAATGACTGTCACACAACTGTATTTCTTAGTGTTTATTTCAATTCTTTTCACATATCTATAAGGTCAGAAAGTGGATATATACATACAAAATTCAAAACAACTTCCTAAAATGGCTTTAGTATTAGCCAGTTATTGACATCCTTATTTTGAAAGTTTGAATTGTCAAATGTGTCTAAAGTGCATTCTCGCAAGCTAATCTATAGCAGCATTTGTTCT
>NC_138377.1:97025635-97084556 GCF_054177405.1 Leptonychotes weddellii | reverse complement strand
TGTATTTCTTAGTGTTTATTTCAATTCTTTTCACATATCTATAAGGTCAGAAAGTGGATATATACATACAAAATTCAAAACAACTTCCTAAAATGGCTTTAGTATTAGCCAGTTATTGACATCCTTATTTTGAAAGTTTGAATTGTCAAATGTGTCTAAAGTGCATTCTCGCAAGCTAATCTATAGCAGCATTTGTTCTGTTTATAAAACTTTAAGTATCCAGACAAGAGCAGGAAACGTCACAAAAAAAAGTGTGATCTACATATATTTTTCCTTAATCACCCAGGACAAAACACTTGTGTGAATTAGTTATTAAGTATATAAGAAATATACAAAACAATAGCATTATTAAAAAGTTCATATGGCAAGGCATGGAATATAAAAAGTGTGCTGAATCCTAGATATCTTTGGAACCATAGGGGGATCTCTGATCTGCACCAGTGTATGATGTATCTGAGGTCTGTGATAGTCAACAAAGCTGCGAGATGACTCAGAAGACTCCTGGCATGGCTTTGGAGAAATCACCAACACAAATGAGATTGTCAGGTCATGGTTTCTTGCGCCTAAAACGTGAAAACCAGCATTTAGTATTGACTGTTGCAATCAGTGACATATTCATAGCAATTGGATCTCCTAGGAAAGGCTTTACAAGAACTCAGGTTTTACTGTGAGAAAGTTCAAATCCTGAGAAAGCAAGAAACAGTTATAAAATATATGTACCCAGTATTAAATTTAATAAGCAGGATTCCTGCCTTCATCCTATTGCAGTGATTTTCCAACTTGCCTAAGGAATACATGTGTTAAAAATGGACACAAAGATTTGTATAGGTAAACATTTGAAAGGGGGTTTTACTAATATGGAAAATGAATAGACCAGACTCTTGGGTATGTGCTTTAATAGAAGGAAAAGTGTGATTCCTTCCCCTACCATAAATTCCACATTCCGTTTTATTTTAGTGAACACTTCACACTATAACGAGACCAAGAGGCAAGTTCGGAAAGAATGAAGAACCGGAAGAGCTGTCATCCCTGACTAAAGCCTCCAGCCTCCCTCTTTACAGGTGATCTCAGTCCAGCCTCTGAGAGCTTTATGAGTGCTAACAGAGTATCAATGAGCATGAGCAATCTTCCGTCACCTCCTGTTAATGCTCTTACCACGCGTTCTGAGGTTCTCAGCCCTGCTGTTGAAGTCTGCTAGAGGACCCAGATAGTCCAAGGGGTAAACAGAAACCACATATGTCCTCTTAGAAGTGGATAGTAGGGAGAAGCGGTGATAGTGGAAATACTGGAGGAGGGAGAACACACACAGAAAGGCCCAATTAGTCAGGACTCACTTGGGTTGTGCATGATGCTGATATCCAGGTCCCAGCTGAGATCCTGCTCTCATCTCCACAGCCACAGAACACTAATAGGAACATTACAGAAGAGGAAAAGATCAGCTACTCTCTCTAGAGTCTATAAACACAGTTCTGCTCAGACGGGCTCAGCCCCGGTGGAATCCCACATTGCTTTCTAGTGCAGCAGAGACACCTACGTTAAAATACCAGATCCGTGCAGTTTATTTGACAGAGGCCCCAAAGCTGGTGAGCTGGAAGGGTCTCTAGAGATCATGCAGGTAATTTTCTTGAGAAGGTTAGTGACCAGGGCCAGAGCTTGGCCTCCTAACACCATCTGCCCTTCCCATGCTCTTTCTAGAGGAGCCTCTCATCAGGAGTAACAGTGAGTAACAGTTCCACAGGGCACTGTGCTTCTGTGAAGATTCATTCCCACCAATTTGATGTGAACTGTTATTATTCTACAGGGATGCTCTCTGACTCGATCCTCGGGCCCTGTCCCTCTACACTGAAAACAGGAACCTTGAGCCAGAGAGCTCCAGTAGGAGCAGACTAAACAAACAGGAGGACCTTGGCAGGTTCGCGGGGAACCATGCCTACAGGCCCCACTGGCAATGTCAGATCGGACCTCAGCTGCTTCAGAGAGCAGGAGAAGCTGGAGCCGGGGGCTTAAAATAGGTTGCCCCTAACTTTCATGAAGCAGACAAATATTTAACTTTTACCCCTACCCTTGTTTCTACATCAGTCCATTCCGACTCTGTACCATCTGGTGGGGCAGGTGCTGCTGTGGAAGATCTTCGTTTTCGACTGTGGAAAAACAGGAAAAATACTAGACATGGGATATCACTACACTCTTTCAGATAATTAATGCTACATCTTATAGGATATTGTGTTCTGCAAGAATAAGCAGCTAAGAAAGCTATAGCCCTCTGAAGAGATACATCTGATGATCACTCACCCAGTTGGCGATTCTTGTTTTAAAGTCTCAATATCCGTAAACTGAACAGACTGTCCACCACCTCTTGTTTTATAAACATCACCCTGAAGCCGAGAGAAAAGGTCAGCATTATACTTTGATATACCTGAATGATAAACATGTATTTCAAACTGAACTTAAGATTCTCCATGAAACAGTAAATAAAGTCCTAGTCACAAAAACCAGATGGTGCTGCAGACTGTGCTATTAAAATACTTGAGAAATTATATTGCATCGGACTTCTTTTGTTTAGTGAGAGATAATCAGTAACATTCTTAAGTTGCAAAAAATATTCCTTTTTGTTCAGTCTATAATTTAAAAATACCAAGGGTCAAGAAATCTACCAGAAATTTCTAAATGTTCTAAGGCATTATACTGTCCTCTGGGTACCACCTCCCTCATATTACAGTCATATTTGTAACTCTGGTTATAATTAAGAACCATCCTCTAAATTAAATTTTCTCCAGTTGGCTTTTACTTCCCCAATTATTCATTGACTCTCTGATCAAAGGATAATTTTTCTACAGGCGAGGGAAGGGAAAGGGCTCTGGGTAGCTCAGTAATAAGAAATGTTGATAGGTCACATTTTAACGTGGGCTTTTTATCTGGAACTGACAAATGGTAGGAGTTCTTTGTTTGGGTTTACTTTTAAAGTAGTGGTTAAAACTAACTCTACAAGTACATAATAGATCTGGAGTTCCTCTAACAGAATCCTGAGGATCTGAGACTGGTTCACTAGAGAGCAGCTGATTTAGTCCTAGTTTAGCAGATTTAGAGCCTGAGCAGTTCCTTTAGTTTTCTAAGACACAAACAAAAAGGTTGTATCAACACCCATTTATCTTCGTTGACACTGCCTGTGAGTCATCAAAGGAACAGAAGAGTAAGTGGTTTTTTGCGAAGTTGACTTTCTGTGTTTTTCGTCCTGTGTCAATTTGTTTTTACCTTGATTAGTTTAGTTTCAATCTCCCCATCGGAGGCTAGTTCCTGGTGGGTCAGCATGTACTTCTCACACTTAGCTAGTGCCTTTTCATTTGCAACAGATACTGTGATGGCATGAGGGACATGTGGCTGCATGACTGTCTCAGTTTGCACGTTAGAGGCAGGCTTATGATCTACCCATCTGTCTCCTGCAGAGCGAGATCGTCTGTGGCGGAGACGAACTGGTGGTGCGTTCTGATCAGGTTGAAAGAGGAATCAAGAAACAAGCATAACCCAGAATTAATTTAAGGGTATTATTAGAAGTGCAGCAGGTTTGGCTACGTTAGTTGATGACAGTATCAAAACAAATGCACAAGCCTTTTCAAAAGCTAAATATGTTACTCAGATAAGTTAAATGTTGTCTTTGTATTTAAGCACAAGACCAACAAACATCTTTTAATACCGCTTGTCTATTACACATTCTACACCAGGGAGCTTCCCTTTCAGCAAAACAATGGAAGGAAAACTTCTGGTTATGCTGCTAGGCTTTCCTGCGTAGGTGGTATTCAAGAGAATTCATTTTATATTCCCTATCAAAACCATTATTTGTGCCTGCCATTGTAAGGGAATCTGTTAGGTCCACAACTATGTTAAAGACTTCAAATGAGGTCAATAAAAGCCCTAAACATGCCACGGGCCTCTAAACAAAGAGGAAAACACTCCGTATACAAAGAAAACAATAAATAAGTAAAAACTAATGGACTGTATGGGCCAAAATGCTAAAGAACATAAGATATAATAAGAAACCTATGTATAAAATGATTAAGAGAATATAAATGAAGTACTTCTGACTGCTTTGAGATCTTAAAATCTCAAATAGAACTTCATGACAAGTTCAAATACAGTAATGGCTAAAACATACCAACTATTTTTTTTCTCAAACATTTCATAAAGATTCCAAGAACCAAACTAAAAATGTAGTATCAAATCAGTCTCTATCAATTCATACAATAAAAAACTAGTTGCTTCCAGTTGACTATCATGTAAATCTGGGAAAGTTAAATTTAGCACATTCAGTCCAAGAAAAAGTATTTCACATACAGAACATAGTTCCAAAGACAACTCATTGCTTCATACATCTCCTGTTTGTATAACTGACAGCAAATGAAACAAGTCTGTCACAGGCCAAATATTTCCAAGCTGGTCACATACGAAGATCCCAACTTTAAGATGCCTGTCTTGGAGAACTGAAGCGTTTCCCCTATGTAATCACAATCAACAGCTGAAGTGCTAGTGACAAGTCATTGCTACTACAGAATCTGGGCCATAGAGTTGGCCACGGAAGGTGCCCACGCCTCCAGCAACCCAGGAAACTTTCCACTCTTAAAGGGGCCTGATGTTGAACAAGAAAGTCAGGCTCTCATGAGCATTTAGCAAAGGTGATAGTTTTCCTGAACACATTTAGCAATAAATGTATTATGAAACTAGCTTCAGAAAGATAATTGTTACAATCTACTATCATTTATGGAATCAAAGATATTTACAACTTCTTCCTCACTGAAGTATAAACTCAGCCCACCTGACATAATTTTTGGCCAAAACAAACCTAGATATGTTGTTGATACTAGCCTAAACTTTGCTGCACTTCTAAAAAGATCTGATTTCAAGTGAGAAGTTAAAGGATCTCTAGTAAATCCTCTTAAATATCTGAGAGCCGAATTAGATACCACATTAATGTTGACCAGGCTTAAGCAGGCCTTGAACAGTGTTCACTCTGTAAACTTTCATGAAAAATAAAGGGGATTTATTAGAGTTGATCAGAAAGACCAGTCACCATAATTTGCTCCCTAAAAAGTTTTCAAGCAAAATTTGCAAAGTAAAGAACTTAGGCTTTAGAATCATCTGTTGTCTTGGTAAATACCTTGCAATTCATTACTATCCCTTAATAAGCAGGAGTGCAGGCCATCTCAATGAAGCTTATCTGTACCCTAAATTATAGGAAATCTAAAGTAAAATACTATTAGATTAATTTGTTAAAAGACAAATTCTAAAAGAACTATAGTAAGATTTTACTAAATATAAATCCACAATATTAACTTGGTCCATTTATTCAGAGTCAAAGGAAAAACTTTAATCCTTAAGAAGAGAATTTAAGCGTGAATTTCTTTAAACACCCTTGACTGAGGCCGAGCCCTTATAGGTTGAGATAAAGGTCTTGAGATTAAAAACAATTTACTGGACATGCAAACCTTCAGTAGTTACAAAACAACAGGCCTGGACTATTCAAAAACAGTCAAGGTCATGAAAATCAAAAAAAGTGTGTGGCCGGGAGACTATTTTATATTAAAAGAGATTGAAGATTGGGACGCCTGGGTGGCTCAGTCGGTTAAGCGTCTGCCTTCGGCTCAGGTCATGATCCCAGGGTCCTGGGATCGAGTCCCGCATCGGGCTCCCTGCTCTGCGGGGAGCCTGCTTCTCCCTCTGCCTCTGTCTCTCTCTCTCTCTGTCTCTCATGAATAAATAAATAAAATCTTTAAAAAAAAAAAAAAAATTGAAGATACATAATAACCACATGCAGGGCATTGACTTTGTTAGGACCATAGATTAAAAACAGAGGATATTTATTCAATTAATGTTAACTTTCTTAGATTTGATAAAGACTGTTTATACAGGACAATGTCCTTAGTAGGGATGAAGTGTCACAGAGGGTAGGGACTTCCTTTCAGAAGTTCAAGGAAAAAATGATTATATATCTATATAAATGACAATTGGTAAATCTAGGTAAGAGGTAACTCAACTTTTGAGTTTGAAACTTTTCAAAGGAAGTTTGAGAAAATTAAAAGTTCAAAAGCAGCAAAAAATCTGAGGAAGGAAAACAAGGAAAAAAGGGAAAATGTGCTCTGAGACACTCGTGCGCTGATTTTGTGGCTGCTCATTAGCTTATGCAAATGAAAAGCCCAGATTACTCTGGGATGCGCCCCACTGACCCGTGTTCGCTGGCGGCCTCGCGGTGGCCAGATTTGTTATAGCTATTTCAGATGAAGAGCTAGGCCTCAAGTTCAGGGTGATTTTCCAAAGTAAATAACAGAAAGATTAGACCTTGTTTATATTTCGAGTTCGCCCATCTTTCCATTGAACTTTCTGAATGAATCAAGTCACAGAAGCCCCCACCAAGCCCCGAGCTTCGACGCTCCGGCTGCGATGCTTTCAGAGAACACCAGCACTGACCCTGCAGCAGTGGTCCTCTTCTAGCTCTACCTCATTTCTCAGTGTGGGAACCACCTCCCTGCCTTCCGTCCAGTACATGCCTCGCCTTCTGTCTGACACGACACAAGTTTTACTTTGTCCTGGCTCCTGCTGCCTACGCCTTGCAATAGAGGTGACACGGACAGGTGTGCTGTACGGAGGCATTTTCTGCTCCCATTCCGAAATACAGGAAGCTACAGAAATGCTGCTGCAAGAGTTAGAGCGCCTGCGTAGCTGCGGCTGGCTCAGGAGCTGCTGGCCGGTGGGAATCTGAGCAATATAGTTACTAGAAAGCTAAAAAAATGGAAGAGAAATTAATGAGCAAGACTGAAACACCGAGAGAAACAATTCACTGCTATTCTGTCATTTTAGCACATGTTAGAATTATTTTTACTGAGTTACTCAATGTTTTCCTCTGAATTTGCACTAAATTTGTGTTTAGGCTAAACTTAGAAATATTTACATAGCGAAGGTGGAGAAATACAGTAAGTAATCTAAAACAACAAATGGAGCGTCCTAGAAAGTTACCTAACCTGAACAGATTTTCTCTAGTGCACGTGACTCCCCAGCCACGAAGAACTTACAGGTACTGGTGACGGGGAGACAGCTCTTTGAGTGCCTTTTTCCCGGTCCCGCTCCCGAGAGGGTCTCTCTGGCTTTTCGGCTTTGGGTTCCGTAACAATAGCCTTCAGTTGTTTCAGTTTCTCATCTTTGACCCAGAGTTTATTTTGCATCTCCAGCTGCTTGGCTGCCACCCGGCGCTCCTAGGTTAGCGACAGGGACACATCTCTAATTCAGTCACACCAAACGCACACACCCAACCACCAAGCCACCCCGTCTCCTAAGAATGACCGGCCTCCTGGAGTCCAGCACGCCTCGTCATGCATTTTAAGGGCAGAGAAAGGAAACGGAATGGACTGAACAGAGGCTCCTGCTGCCGCCGCTTACGCCACCACCAAAACCCTAGGCCTGGGAACATGATTCAGAAGACCTCGGGTGGAAATCAGTCCTCGTCCCAGAGGTAAGCACCGCAGGGGCGACACTCACGCATTCTTTCTCCCACTTCATGGTCGTTTCCGTCACCATGCCTTGCAGCCTGGCTTCCAGTCTGCGTTTGTCAGAAAATTGCCGCTGGAGTTTCTGGTTCTGAGTCTCGAGTTCCTGTTGCAGAGTGCGCTTATCTTCTTCATAGATCGTAGTTGTCTTCTCTAAAATCTCAATCTGGGAAGGCAGACCGTTCTGTTCAGGATCTGGCTTATAAACACTGCATGTAGCTGTGAACTAACCGCTTTCGTGATTTGCTCATGCGGGCATAGTTGCGGAAAGAAAAATCATGGAGAAAACAGTTCCCTCTACAATTTCATCTGAATTCCCACCTCCATTCCTAGAAGTTAGAACTTCTAAACAAGGTCCTCACAGAAAAGACGAAGCTTTAATTGACTTCATGTGAAAATGATTTTCCCCCAAAATTAGACCTGAATTTTGTTTTTAAGGCTGTTTTCAGAAGAGAGAACACTATTGGTTGAGATGAGCTTCTGTCTAGAATGAGTAAATGATACTCAGTAAATAAAAGAACAAACCTATCATCCTAAGTCAAAAAGCAAGCCATAAGCAGAGCTAAATTCATGAAAGCCCTCTAAAAACTCACTTGTTTGGTCCAAGAACATTCTCTCCAGTTGGTAAAGTCGAACTCAGAAAATTAAAGAGTATTTTACCCCTCCAAAGCTCTTCACTCACATTTCTTCTTCTGTAGGCAGCCGGGTGCTGCCTCTCCCTCAGTCAGCAGTGGTGAAAGGCCGGGAGGGCGAACACTAGGTCACACAAAGCCAGCACGCACATCCACTCAGTCATGCCAAAACAAACCTTGTACTCTAAAGTTTTGTTTTTCTTCTCCAGTCGTTCTATTTCCAATTTCTGTCCTGAGATCACCTTTTCTTTTTCATTTAGTTTTCCTTGAATGTAGTTTTCTTTGTTTAAAACAGCACTGTCGAACTCTTGCAACAACGCTTTAAACGTAATAGCTGAAACAAAAGCATGGAGGCCAAGTTTATTCCCAATTCCAAAATAACCAGTGAAATCAACTTTTCCTAACCGGTAGGTAGCTATTCAGCAAATCATGAGGGTCAGTCTGTAGCAGAAAACACGTTGAGAAGGAGATCAAGAGTTTGGTTCCCAAATCTACATGAGAGAGATTCCTAGAAGCTGGTTTTTACTGAAAAACACGGAGTCTTTCATTTTGCACTACGGCATTCCTTGTCAGCCCTTACAGGTAAGTAATTTGCTTCAAAACAAATGCAAAAACAGAAATAACAGATTTAGGATCAGTCGGACTTGAAATCCCTGGTACACCAATTACTAGTTATGTGACTTGGGCAAGTTACTTAATTCTTCTGAGCACATGTCCTCCTTTCAAAACGGGGCTATAGATACCACTTACCTCACACCTTTCCTCTGAAGATGCAAATGAATTGATGATAAAAATCGTAGACCTGCTCACTGAGCACTTGTATGTACCAGGCTGTTTGTTCACTGTTCTACATGATTCTCACATATTACCTCATTCCCACAACACCCTCTGAAGTAAGAACAGTTTAACTCATTTTGCAGATAGGGGGACCAAGAAATGGAAGACGAAGTCATTTGCCCAAAGACAGTCTTTAATATGTAATATTTATGAAGTGCCTTGCCAAAGTAAGTAACCAGTAGGAACCGAAAGCAAAGTAGCTATTACTCCTTTGTGTCCATCACTGTAGATTTTAAAAAGGGAGAGAATACACACCCACCGGTTTCTTCTGTTTTATGACCTGTGGGAAAGTTCCTTGTCAGTCTAATTGAACAATGCCTTGAACACTACAAAGTGCAGAAACAAATAACCCTTCCTTAAAGATCTCAGATTCGTTAAAATTTCTGGAGCTGAAATGATCGCAGACCGCTTTTGGCCCTTACATTGTTTGTGAAACTCATCGATCATCATCTGCCGTAGGTGATGTCGTTTCTCTAATGCCTCGATCAGCCTGGGAAGAGTCTGCTCGTCGTTGATATCCAAAAGTTCACAGGATGGCAGAGGTGGAAAACTCTGTAAAACCACTTCTGTAACCAATGGTTCTGCGTTGAATTATAAAAAATTACAAGTTACACAGGAGAGAAAGCTTATTTAAATATCTTAAATCCTTGTGATTAGAATAACCCCCAGTTCAATGAGCCATGTACTTTCTTGAGTTGTCACAATCATACTTCCTTAAAAATGAGGTATAAAAAAGGAAAAGTGGGGAAAAAAAGAGTTACAGTATGTAACAAAAGAAAACTCATTTATCTCATTTATACTTTGGTTCTTTTTTTTTGCACTTGGTTCTTGAGAGGGAGGGAAGTAAGTAGTAGTTCTCTAATGTGAAATCGATCTTAAGGAAGGAGAGACTGACAGATGTGAGTGTGCACGTGATGTGACACCAAATCATACCATCTCCAACTGGACCTCCCCGAGCCTGGTTTCTGTATCTCCTTCCAGGCGTCAAACCACATATTGCCTTGTCCACTGGTCTTGCCACTTCAACTTCTTGGGTCACTTCTGCAAATCTCATGACTTGCTAAGATACAAAACACATCAGAGGGGGGTTTTTCGTTTTTGTTTTTCTAAATCAGCATATTCAAGTCCTTCAGAAAATACTTAATGAAATAATAAATTGGTCATTAGTTCATTTCTGTAACTAATGGTTCTGTATCAGTTTTAAAAATATTTAAAATGTCACTCTTCACATCCAAATAGTTGTTTTCTCCATAGAAACTCTGAGACTTTATAAGATAAATATATCAAAATTACCAAGCTCTCTTCATAGTCTTCAGCCTTTGGATTCACACACACGATCATGCGTACTTTACCTTCCCCATCGAAGTAGTTCTTGAACAGATGGGTTAACTTTGAATCTCGGTATGGAACCATCTGTAAATACATTCAAACCCAAATATATAAGGCACAAGAATGCACACAAACAGAGCTCTACAAATGATGGTTGACAGGCTGTTGCTTACTTTGTTAGTTCCGTACATTTGGTTCTCTCTCAGGACTTCCATACATGTTCTTAGCGTCATTAATGACTGATTAATGTTACCTGACAGGAAAATATAAACAGGAGACATTTGAAAACAATAGAGTAGCTACAGTGTGGTCTGTCTGCCTATAAAATCCCCACTTCATAGAAATACTATATGGAAATTACAACTAACAGGTTTTAGTGGCTCAATCTAAGGAGCTGTCCTCACATGGCCTGGCAGTATTTCAGGAGTATTTTAATAGCAGTGTTTCAAGAGGGGGTTGAACACCATCCTTCAAGGATTCTATCAAAAGGACTGTCCATGGAATGCAACATTATATACTTCATGGCCCATAAAGTTTCTTCCAAATCTTAAATTCTATGAAAGTATATTAGATGCAGATGTTTAATATCCTCATATTAAAATATTATCTCAAAAGCATGACAATTTCAGGCTTCATCAGCACTGAAGTCCCCCCAGCACCCAGAGGGTCTCCTGTTTCCAACAGTCATGTGTGTTAGGATCCAGCTAACTCTGTCCCCTCCACATCCAAACAAGGATTCTTTTTTTTAAAGATTATTTCTAAGTAATCTCTACACCCAATGTGGGGCTCGAACTCACAACCCTGAGGTCAAGAGTCACATGCTGTACTTGAGCCAGCCAGGCGCCCCCAAACAAGATTACTAAGGCAACATAGCTGTTACTTCTGACCACTCCTGTTTGGACTTCTGAGCCAAGGCAAGCCTGACTTCATCAAGCCTCCAGTAATGCAGGAGATCTCACTTGCAGAGACCCCCAAATACATCAGCTAACCCCCACCGTGCTCTCATCCTTGGTCACCTCTCAAAACACAGAGCTCATCTGTGCCTCCATATTGTCCCATGATTCATGATTCCTCTTCCTTGACCCCAACTCCCGGTGTCCTTCCTGCTTCCACTGTGCTCTCTGGAACCCAAATTCCTGTTAACAGACTTCACTACATCCTCACACCTCTCACAGAGAGCTCTACCCATCTCTCACTAATTGCCAGGGTTTCTTAACCTGGGGCCCATGTTGTCCATGGGTATGTTTCAGGAAGTCTGCATACTTGGATGGGAAATAAATTATACCTTTATTTTTTCCTGACTTCTGAAATTTAGCAGTTCCTTTCAATTATGAATGTAGGCCAAAAATATTAGTGGTGCCTGTGATTTTTGTCAGTACAAATCATAGGTAATTTTACAGCATATTACAGTTTATTGCTGATCAAGATATTTATATTCATTACTACTTTGAAATTATGTAGTTATAAGACCTACTGGTTCATCTTTAATTAAGGCATTAATAAAGAAGCATGTAAATTATTGTAGTGACAAATGCCTTAAGAATACTTTTGGGGGGGCACCTGGGTGGCTCAGTCAGCCATCAGACTCTTTTTTATTAAGATTGATTTATTTATTTCAGAGAGAGTACAAGCAGGGTAAGGGGCAGAGGGAGAGGGAGAGGATCTCAAGCCCAGACTCCCTGCTGAGCGTGGAACCTGACGTGGGACTTGATCTCATGACCAGGAGATCGTGACCTGAGCTGAACCAAGAGTCAGACACCCAACCAACTGAGCAACCCAAGCACCCCAGGCATTCACCTCTTGATAGCAGCTCAGTTCTTGATCTCAGGGTCGTGAGTTCAAGCCCTGCCTTGAGCTCCACGCTGGGCATGGAGCTTACTTTAAAAGGGGGAGGGTGGGTTGCACCTGGGTGGCTCAATCAGTTAAGTGCCTGACTTCAGCTCAGGTCATGATCTCAAGGTCCTGGGATCGAGCCCCACATTATGCTCCCTGTTCAGCAGGGAGTCTGCTTCTCCCTCTCCCTCTGCCCCGCCCCCTGCTCGTGCGCTCTTTCTCCCTCTTTTAAAACACATTTCCATCTAATCAGTTTCCTCTGTAATCCTGTGTATTTTATGTTATTCACTCAGGATTATTCTGTGAAGTGTCCTTGCAGTCATGGTGCAAAGCCCTGCAGGCTTACCCTCTAACTGTCAGAAGGACAGTGCTCCCTGCTGCAGCCCAAGTGAAAATTGCTTGTTTTCTGAAGCCTGACATTTTATAAGGATGGTGAGCAGAGGAGGCCAGCAACATTCTCCTAGTCCCTAACTGCTGCCCTTCCATGTTCCCCCACACGCCTGCTCCTGGGTCATTCTGGTGTCGGTGAGGACTACTCTAACATGCTGCCAGAGGACCCCCACTCCCTCAACTCCAGTCAGTCTCTCTCTTCACCATGGGAGCCGCACAGCTATGCCCACACCCCACATCTTTATCACTCAGAACCACACCACCTCTAGAAACCTGTGCCCCAACCACAATCTCCTCTTCTTCCCATGCTCACGCCCTCGTTTTTGTCCCACCTGTGACCTGTTCCCCATCCATATCAACACTGCTATTCCTTTCTGGTTTTTTCCCAAAGCATCAAAACCCTCAAGCTTCTACTTTCTTCCACTGAGATAAACCTCTGCCCATCAAGGTGAATCCTTCCTCTCATGACCTGGTTTCCAGATTCTCTGTCTTATATACACATATATAATGTGGAGCTTTTTTTGTCATCTCACTTAGCTATCACCTTCTTTCTCCTTCCCAGGCTCTTCAAATCAATCACCTCAAGCATCTATTCCTCAAGGCTTTGCCCTCAGCCTGTTCCCATGTGTCCTCCATGAATAATCTCATCTCCTCTGTTGCTTCCATCATATTGGCAAAACCTAAACCTATACACCTCAAGTCAAATCTCTCTCCTTGCAAATGCGTGTACATCCAGTGACTAGGCACTTGAACTGGAATAAGCTGAACACTCCAGCACAAACGCTGTAATGGCCCACACCGGCACCTCAAACTGCTCTCTCAGCTAAGATCTTGGATCTGCCCTCCCCTCCTGCTTCCTGTCCACATGCAGTTCGACTTCCTAACTAGCTCTCACTTTTCTCGCACCCTTGCCTCCAGGGTACAAGATTGCTCCTCTGAATTACTGCAAAAGGCTCCCAACTGCTCTTCCTATCTCTAGACCTGCCTCAGTACATTAATTCTCTATATGGGAAAACAATCTTTCTAAAAGACTAATTCTTTGTTGACTTTAAGGGGAGGCTGTATAACCATAGAAAGACACAGTGTTGAGAATCCAGCCAACCTCGGTTTAAACTCAGGCTCCAGTCTTAGGAAAATTACATAACTTCTCCCAACCCATTTCCTCATCTGAAAAATGGGTATGACACAATCCTGAAAGGTCAGAATCAAGAAATGGAGCCCAGGCATTGTTAATACTGAGATACACACTAGTCCTTTAATAATTGGCAACCACCATTATTCCTTCAGGACAAAATTCAGACTTTTTAATATGACAGACAAGAGTCCTCTTGGCCTTGCCTTGCTCTGCCGCCTCAGTTGTCATGGGTCACCAACCCTCACCCTTCCACTTCAGGGACCTTGACCCTGCCATATTCTCAGTTTACAAGTGGCTGCCTCCTCTGTCAAGGATGACTTTAACCCTATCTTCCATATAGCTCACTCAATTGAAGTGTCAACTTCATGAGTTTCCCCCCTAAACTTCCCCTTACACACACCCCCAGATGGGACGAGTGTTCAAATACTAGTGCACAGTACACACTCCATAAATGCTATTATGTAAAACATAACATGAATGGCTACACTAATGAAAGATTAAAAAAAAACAAACACAAAAAAACACAGATTTCCTTCCAATCCGCTTTGTGTTCAAAGATTTTTCCCGCCTCTAAAAGCTAATTTTCACCAGTATGAATGTTGGAATCACTGTTAAATCACTTAATTTTAAGGATCTAGTAGTTTACTGACAATAGATACAATATGAATATAACTTGCTTTATATTTATTTTAATCACTTACCCTTATTCTTCAAGAAGTCAGTGTATTGTAACATACTGACACCAAACCAGCATTACTAAAGAAACAGCAATGACCACTAAGCCTCTAAATTACCAAAATTGAAGACAATTATGCTTAAACCACCTATCAATAAGCAGATGACAGCCTGGCATTGCAAGTTTTTCAAAGTTGTAGCAATCAATCAGTACTATGCTGTGCTCACCAGCTTCACGTAATCTGTTCCCTTCTGCTTTTGTCCGGTTCGTTCTTTCACTTCCAGCAAGATCTACCAGGGACAACTGGCTTATAGTGATTTGTTCCTTTTCCTGAAGGGAAGATCGTAATGCCAATAACATAAGGTATAACTGGTTTACAATGTTCTTTAAATATATTCCAGTCAACAAATCATTAAGTCTTATGAATATCACGTTTGCACAAATCAAAACAGTAGGGCCAAACGATACAGGTTTTGGGGGAAGAGTCTGCTAAGAGCATATGCTCAATATACTCATGGTAGTGATGATGACTTGCCCATTGTCTGGTCTTCCACATTATACTCTAAGCTCCATGAAAGCAGGGACTGCCTGTCAACCAATGTTCTCATCTCTAGCACCCTGCACAGCACCTCATGCGCAAGATCTCAATCCATGTCTGCTAAGTAGTGAGTCTAGAACAGGCCTATCCTAAATTTTTCTATAACTAGATACTTAACAATTTTATAATCGAAAAATTTCATAATACTCTAATTGTATAAGAAATGAAAAGTAAGAGGTACATAACTGATTTGTAATATTAGAGGTGTTCAAAGGACAGCAAGCGTATATGGAGGCTTGACTTACAAGCATTTTCTAGCTAACATTTATAAATGCTGACTCTGTGTTAAGTCAGGCACTGGCCTAAGAACTCTAGATACATTGCCTCCTTTAATCCTCACAACATTATAAAGAGTTTATAATAGGTCAGACAGCTGGCAAATTAATAGGACTCAGAATTCGAATCCTGGTGGTCTTCAGTACGCTGCCGTACCATCTTCTCATGACATGCGGAAACCTTCATGATAATGTTCACATGGAATTACACTTTAATAGCTTAAAGTTATTAAATGATTCCTATTCAGCTCAAATGCTTTTACTAATTGATGTAAGCCTTGTAGTGTGACAGGCCCAGCAGTAAAGGATGTTCGGCAAATGGGAGCCCTACTGGCCTATCAGCCAAGAGAAGAATAATTTAGAATTGTCATCTCCTAAACCATACCTACCCTGGAAAGTTAACCGCTGACATTTTAAAACCATTAACTGAATTCCCACATACAAAATGAGTCTTCAGAGATAAAATAATGACTCATACATACTCATTTTACCTCCTCTATTAAAGAGATTTATAAAAGATTTATAAACCTTTTTCACAGCAAAATTCCAGGTTCTCAGATTCAATAGCCAGCTTCCCAAAACTACACTCTCTAATGGAACAATTTTTAAATGTCATCACCCACATTTAATAATTCTAGAATAGTCTTCATTGCAGTCAAACTTCCCTGATTTAACTCTAGTTCCAAAAACTCAGGGTTCAGTTAAAACAAGAAAAACTCCACACACTACAAATTTACCTGTAAGACATTGTCTCCATCCGCATCCAAGGGAGCCTGAACTAATTTAATGTTGAACACGCTATGGGAACGGCTGGACTCACGATTCAAATGTGTGTTAGCAATACGTCTCTTTTTCTGGCCTGTGATAACAGACATCATTGATCAAACCTGAACTCAGTCATTACAGTATACATGCTTTCTACGACAAAGTACTGCCATCAAATTATAGTAGCAACTCTCAGGATTATATTTATTGCTTCAGATTTTCCTAATTTTAGCTCCATTTCTGACCTCTCCAGAAAACTTCAAAAGCCTCCTCGGTAGATTTCACTTCTACTTCTGTACATCCTGCAACATACATGTTATGGTTCTTATCTTCACGAAGCAATTTAGATTGTGGCGGTCTGTGAGAAAGAAAAAGACATCAGTCTCCTAAATGATGAGATCCTAATATCTCAGCTTAAGACTAGAACTAAAATGCCAGGCCACATGACATCGATTCTTACCATAGGAATAGGCCTAGGCGAGAGCTCCAAAAAAATAGGAAATTTGGGTAAGTATAAGGGTATACAGTCAGGATTAGTTACATAACGGGGTCACAGGAATCTATGTTCTAGAAGCTTTGCTCTAATTTGTTCTAATAAAGCACACAAAACACTAAACAAGTAGAGAACAAAACAGTATTATAGCAACATCACATGCACAGGTTAAGCATCAAAATCTAGCCTTTCCCTAATTTTAAAGATCAACAGAGAGCTGGTTCTCAAATCAGAGTCAGCAAAAGACAAATTCAGAAAGAGTTTGGTATATACTAGGAGTGGCAATCTTTTCAAAGTGGCTGGTCAGGTTTTGATCTGCACAGTAGGATAAAGATGGAAAGCCTGCTGGGTCTCCATCTCGTGAGCGGTGGGGGTAGAAATGTGTGCCAGCCACCATCACCCAGTACAGGGCAGATTCCCCAGGCAGCAGGGAGGGGCTTAGAGGTAGCAGCCAGCCCGCGAAAAACCACCTACATGCAAACATGCCACAGACGCCAACCACTAGTATAACTGCACCCTTTCTCCTTAAGGAAAGAGTCAATGTCATCACATACACAAAATCTGTGTTCCTCATGGGCGTGCTGCAACTGTTCCACCTACCAAAGGAATAAGGTGTAAGTTACTGTTTCTACAGCAGCCAGGCTCAGTCCACAGTAGTGACGGTCACGATGAGTCGGCTCTTAAAAACCCTCTACTTATAATATTTCTTTATCATATTTTCAAGTTAACCAGCTCAAAAAAGCAGAATAAACACCACCTTAACCAATTAAATCTGAATTCAGTGCCAAATATGCACCCAGTGAGTTCATTCAAGGAGTTACCAGAAAGGTTACAAGGCATGCAAGGCACATTTGTCAGTCTTCCTTTTGTAAGACTAAAACCAAGATAGGCTTCTTTGAAAATAATCTCATTTAAAACAAACCAAACAGAAACTTGGCACATGCGCAAAAAAGTGAAATGGATTGGTAGCAACGAATGACATCACAAAAGTTGAGGAAAGTGAGTACACACAACTGATACTCTGAAACAAATGGGAAAGGAAGTAATCCATAAATTGCTTAATGTAATTTATTAAACCTGTTCTCAGTCTCATGGTTTTCTAAATAACCAGCTGTTTCTCCAATAATGTTCAGTCTTCATATTATTTATGTTCTGAGAGGCCCTAACAAAGACAGCATTGAAGATAAACATTTAGCTTAAGAACAAAACCATCAACTCAAGAACAAGCTACTAATATGAAATGAGCCTCCAGAGTCCGCTCTGGCACAAACACAGATGGTGATGCCAGGCTGTAACTGCTCTTCAGTCTGAGCCAGCCAAGACCCAAGGAAATCTAAGGAGTTGTCTTTTAACTCTGGTGGAATGATGATACAAATGTAACTTCACATTAATCAGGGATGAAAGATCTGTATTAGTTGTATGGACAACAGCTTTGGTCTCTGCTCTGTAGATTACCAACCACAGATGGTTAACGTGGCTATGAACTCCCAACACTGTTAGGTTCTTGAAAGGTAACCCCACAAGGACACTTCCTTACGCAATTACAGTCCTTCTCAAAATACAGCCCCAAGGCTAAGAGTTCTCAAAAGTAATGTCTAAGATGAGTATTCAGGTCTCTCTTCTCCATAGATGGCTTAACCCACTGGTTCCCTAATATAGCTGCATGTCTGGTGAAGAATAAAACTATGCACCAACTGCATGATATACAAGTTTCATTTCATTGTGAAAACAAAAGCATTATCACCATTTATCACTGAGAAAACTAAGGCTCACTGAGGTAAAGTGGCTTCCCCAAGGTTAAGCAGCTAACATGGGACTCTCTTCACTACTTACTTAGGCTTTATGGGATCAAACGGCACCTCTTCCAATAGATCATATACGTAATTATTATATATTTCAATATAAGAGACAAATACACCATAGACGCTGTCTTCATCAACCTCTTCTGCTTTGCAGAATTCTTGTACATTTATCATATCTGCAAACTCTGGGTCTACTTGTCGTCTGAAAAAAGAAAAAAGCCAAAAAGTCTGTTCTTTCACACTGAGTCAGTATCAAAAGTAAATGATCTCAAGGGGAAACTAAAAGATGTAAGTTAAAAGACCTGTCACTGCAAGCAGAAATGCACAAAGCCATCTATTGATACTCATGGTCGGCCAACAGTACCACCGCCCCACCCCCCACCCATGTCCTTACAGATACACAACACCGGCTTTTCTACCCTCTCCCACCCAGAGTGGCACTTTCTCTAAATAGAAATTCAAGGACCATGTGCTCAAAACCAAAGAGAACATCTGAGCAAATAAACTTAATGAAGAACATTCCTCAACTCTGATCTCACTACAGTCAACTGTCAGACCAACTCCCCTTCACGTTCATCATTCCCTATGCCTGAGAAAGCCACCAGACAGGGTTCCCCTTAGGCTAGTGTCACATTGAATGTAATTACTTACTTGCTAGAGGGAGTCTTTGGATTGGGCATGGCTTCTCTTTTCTGCCGTTCTAACAAGGCGTCAACTTCACACTGTATATCCATGCTATTCCTGTCATTAGATTTAAAAACCTGAAGTGGGGGTAAAAATCAGACCATGATTTTTTAAGAATTTGACTTAAATAGCAAGAAACATATTTGAGAAATAAGAAACATTTACTACTTAAGGTTTCAAAATGTATCCAGTGAATTATTTTTCCTTTAACACTACTGTATCCACAGGTCTCTTGGTCCCTATGCCCTCAAGTGAAATTACACTTACGTATCGTTTAGCTTGAAATGACCCTATACTGTTAAAGATCATGTCCAAACAACGAGGAAGCAGACCTCCTTCTCCTGGAGAACCAGTCATCGTGTGAGTTTTTCCACTTCCTGTCACACCATATGTGAAAAGGAGACCTACAATGTAGCAAGTTACATGGAGTTATATATTGAAAGTCACACTGGGTTATATCTTAAAAGTCCTCCACTTTTAATATTTCTTCATTGTATTAAGAAACACTTAAAATTAACCAGCTCAAAAAAGCAGGATTTAGGGGCGCCTGGGTGGCTCAGTCGGTAAAGCATCCGACTCTTAATCTCAGCTTAGGTCTTGATCTCAGGGTGGTGAGTTCAAGCCCTTCATTAGGCTCCACGCCCAGGGTGGAGCCTACTTAAATAAAAATTAGAAATTTTAAAAAGCAGGTTTTATACCACCCTAACAAAGCAAATCTGAATTCAAGGCCAAACAAAACCAAATATGTAAGTATCAAAAAAGTTTTTTCAGAGGGGGACAAAAAAGAAAATGTAGCAAAAACTCCAATAATCATACCATTTTTGCCATGAATGAGGTCATCTACCAAGGGATTAGCCACAACATCAAAGAGTTCCTTCTGGGTGGTATGAATGCCAAATACTTGTTTAAATGAATACTGAGTCTGTGAAGAAGAAGAAAAAAATAAAAAGCATATGAATGGAATTTCACTCTATCTAAGCTAGAAATACACCCGTTTAAATGTGTTCAGTTGGGGGCGCCTGGGTGGCTCAGTTGTTAAGCATCTGCCTTCGGCTCAGGTCACGATCCCAGGGTCCTGGGATCGAGCCCCGCATCGGGCTCCCTGCTCCGCGGGAAGCCTGCTTCTCCCTCTCCCACTCCCCCTGCTTGTGTTCCCTCTCTCGCTGTGTCTCTCTCTGTCAAATAAATAAAATCTTTAAAAAAAAAAAATGTATTCAGATGTCTTTTAGTGAACATTTAAGATCTAGACATACAAAGAAAAAACATGAAGTCTTTAAACTTGGAACCCTTAAACAAGTCATGACATTACTCAATTATACCCCTCATAAAGAGAATGTAGAAGTCTTAAGTCCACTAATGCTTCACAGACCAAGGCTGATTTTGGACAACAAAGATCAAACTTATCATGACTCAGTCACAGACTTGTGAAAATCATCCAGACTTTCCCCATATACTAATTTACCACTTGCTCTTTTAAAATGCCACAGCAGCATAAAACCAGTGTTGCTGGTGTACCATTTTAAAACTAGAAATGAACTGTAAATATCGTCTCATCTGAGTTTTTCTATGAAGTAAGTTTTAATTGTGACCTTTAAAAAAGTCAATACTTCAATTATCAAATCTCTATCAAAATATGATTATTATAACGCTATAACCATATTACCAAAAATATTACCAAACTCCTATTTGGAAAATTTGATTGGGGATTGAGGTATATATAAATATATTTTCATGTAAACTAAATTGTCCTAATTGTCCAGAGCCTGAAGTTCTATTATTTCTGTTTTTGTTATTTTTTAGTTTTTTTTGTATTGTAGACATTACAGTTGTTTCTGTGACCTTCCTGAATTTCACAATTTTTACTTCACGAAGGTCGGTGCTTGCTTAGCTATTTGTTACATGAGCATTCACTAGAATTTATCACGGATTATAGCCTTTGTCAAGCAGCACCCCCTTTCCTGTTTTATACCCTTGTCCTTAAATTCAACCCGTACAGATATCACTATCATGACACTTAGGTTTTTAAAATGAGCAGTTCTGTCCCCACAAAAGGAGACGTGTCTAGAGTAGTACTCAAACGTACACTAATACAACACGTACCAAGCACTGCCTTAGCCTGGCCGTGAAT
Organism: Leptonychotes weddellii; assembly: GCF_054177405.1. Taxonomy (NCBI): domain Eukaryota; kingdom Metazoa; phylum Chordata; class Mammalia; order Carnivora; family Phocidae; genus Leptonychotes; species Leptonychotes weddellii. The sequence continues at coordinate 97,063,450 of NC_138377.1, read as the reverse complement.
CATTTCACTCTTACCTTCGATTACATACTATTATTATGCTCATCTGATAACTTGTTAAAGATCACACACCTGCTTCAGCTAGGCTAACTCTCACTTCGTGAAGGTTTTATTCCAATCCTGCAAAACAGCTGTAGAGTTCACAGGAAGAACAAAGAGTCTTAGAACGGAAAGGATACACATAAAATAGTGCTGACAGATCAGTCAGATGACCTCCAAGTTCTTGTGAACAAACCCCTCCTTACCAGTAAAGAAAACCAAGGCCCAGAGGAGGAACTTGCCCAATCCTATGGTGCTGACTGCTATCCCAGCCATTTCCAGGCCAGCGCTGCCTTCTGTGACAAGGCAGTGAGGACTGCTAATCCTCACCAAGCTTTCTGTCTTACTTACACATACGAAATTAATCTAATAGAGAAGTGAAGTTCTTCACAGTAAGGCAGTTCTCAATTATTTGACTTCTTTGGAGGCCCACTCCTCCATGAAGCCTTCCCAGACTATTCATTCATGCTTCATCCATATTCACTGAATGGGGAACAGGACAGATAAGGTGCATATCCCCACCCAAGCTTACATTATAGCAGGGGAAAGAGACAATAAACATACCTCTTGATGTGCTAAGTGCTTTCAAGGAAGCACATAAAGGGCAGACCAGGACAGAAGCAGGGAAGACTGCCACTTCTGATAAGGTAGTCTGGACACTCTCTCTCAGGAGGTGATGTTTAAGCTGAAATCCACAGATGAGGAGCCATCCATGATAAGAGCCAAGAGAAAGAAAAGTCCACACCAAGAGAACCGCCCTGAAGCAGGATCCGGGCTTAACCAAGGAACTCAAAGGACTGGATGACTAGCAAGAGATGACCGTGGAGAAATAGATAGGAAACAAATTAAGCAGGACTTTGCCCATTTAAAGACTTTATGCCTTGAAAGATTTTAAACAGGGAAAGGGTCAGATCAGATTTACACTTTAAAAGATCTCTCTGGCGGCTCTGTGGAAAATGGACTGGAGAGTAAGATTCAGAGAAGAAGCAAGCAGTCCAGTTAGATTTCAAAGTATGGCCAGCAAGCCAGTGCCCCTCTGGAAACTGTTTCGTTTCCCTAGAAGGAGAGAATTAGAGAAATCTGGAGTAAGTTTAGAAACTTCTGTAGCCATTTGACATGGCTGCCACATCCCAGCATGTCATCACTAGGCTCATCTCATTGAACAGATTATCAAATCACTTCTCAATGGACTAACTCAGATGGCAAAGCTACATGAAAGTATCAGTCACGATAAACTGAAAATCTTAAAAAGCTGTTCCTTCACCACAGATCATTTGAGAAGCACTAGTCTTGGTAATTATAATAGCAAGGCCAAGACAGGCAGTGGCAGTGGAGATAGAAACAAAAGGACAGTTTCACACTGGAGCAGAACTGATAGAATGGGATACGAGCGGGGACACGTGGTGCTACCATTGATTGAGAGAAGACAAGGGAGGAAATGATTCAAAGGGGGAAAAAAATCAAGAGTTCTTTTGGACACGTAGAATTTGAGATGCCTATGTGACATACAGACAGTGGATGTTCAAGTTTAGAGGTGAGAAAAGGTCTAGGCTGAAGATAAAACTCCAGAATTATTATCGTATAACCAACATTTAAAGGCGTGGGAAAGTGTAGAGAAGAGAGCCCTGAGTATAGCCCACCCCACTACTGAGAGGTTGGAAAAGGAAGAGGAGCCCGCAAAGGGTGGACAGTGAGAGCCGAGAACATGAAGACCTGGACAGGAGACAGGAGAGGGCTTCGGGAAGGACGTTCCTGCTGAGAAACAGATTATGAGGACAAGAGGTGTCCATCCAATATGAGCAGTCCAGAGGCCACTGGTAGGCTTCTGACAAGCTCACAAGAGTAGGGTGCACAAGAGTGAAAGGCTGCTAGAAAGTAGAGACAACAGTCTGAATCAATGCTTCCTCTTGCATTCCCATAGTCCATCTCTTTCAGCACACCAGTCTGTCTTCTATCTGTGCCTCCAACTCAGCTGTAAGCCCCGTAAAGGGAAGGATTGTGCCTTACTCATTTTTGAAAATCTCTTTCTGCCCTGCAACTTTAGTGTAATGTTTGTTGAACTGAACTAAACTCACTTTGCTCAAGATTTTACTAAAAAATAACACTTCATGAAAATACACAATGCCTATTGCTATTTTAATATGCACATGAAATTGTATGTATGTGTGTCTGTGTGTATAGCCACCCAGCACAATCATTCATTAAATGATCCCTAACCTATGCTCTTAAATAATCCAGTACAAGAAATTAACTTGTAAAAGCAATCCTCTAAACTCAAATATACCAAACGTATGCCTATCCACACTTTATATATGGTGGTTATAGGGAAGTAAACAAGTTTTTCAAAAAAGTGGAAACATGAATTGTGTTAAATGTAAAAAATGGTAAAGCCCTTCAGGAGAGAACATCTCAAGTAAAAACAGCTTGGTTCCAATGGGAATTACCTCCTTGTAGTCTCCATTTCGGTTGAGTCTGTAACCCTCAGGAGTATGAAGCTGAACAGTTGTATTATTGATCACTTCTATGCAGCACTCTTGATCAGGAAGGCTCAGTGGGCGCACCCTACAGTACACCTGAAATTACAGGAAGGTGCTTCCAGAACGAAAGTTGACTACTTTTCATTTAAGCTTCCCATTCATTCATCCAACACTTGGTTTCTCAACATAAGAGATTTATATAAACTTAGAGCTATGAAAACCAAAACTTGCTACCAGAAATTGTCAGATGTAAACAGGTATATCAGATACAAGGGATTTTGAATACACATAGAATTAAAACAAATTTGGATAACAAAAGCATCAAATCACACAGCTTCTCTACACTATTATTATACTGGCACAAATTGAATAAAGCTATATACTACCGTTAATACAAAAATTTCTAAAATTAATAATATCATACAAGGAGAATTATTTGAAAAGCTGTTAGAATTCTTTGAAATTGGATGTCAAATAAAACTTGGCAGCTTAACACTTAATATACAAGTAAATCTATACAAATAAGTATAATAATATACATATATACAAATAACCGCAACATCTAAAACACGACTTCTCAATCAGTGATAGGGTTGAGGAAAAACTGTTCAGCTGTATGTGCAAAGTATCTGGTTCCCTCAACTTAAAACAAGAGACACATTCCAGTGCCAGTGAAGGAGAGAGAGAAAAATATCCCAGAGCAAACCAACCTTCTTTTATTTGCCATTTGCCTTTAAAAGCAAGTTCCCAAGCCTGAAACTCATGAAAAACATGCAATTATGATTAGTTACTGGACTGAATCAAACTGTTCTACACCAGAGTCTTTATGAAGCGTGCAATCAGTTACTATTTAACAGCTCTGAAGATGGGAGAGGACGCTCATCCAAGCAGAAATTTCCCTGCCTTCCGAGAAAGCAGGAAGAAATCTCCAGGACAGTTGAAGAATATTTTTCATTATCTAACTTTTCAAATTATAATTAGTTATAGGAGTTATGCAGTTGACAACCAAAGACTTCATTTTACTGGACTATGAATCCCCCATAGAAACAAAATTTTAAAGCTGGAACCAGCCTTACCTATTTCACTAAATGTTTTCAGACTCTGCTTCCACATCTCCAACCTTTCCAAGTATATATAGAAGACAGAAAAGGCCTGAAGAAACACACACACACACACACACACACACATATTTATAAGGAGACCTTACCCCAACTGGGTCTTTAAGACTCGTTTGGGATCCTTTCTTCACTAGAAGTTTCCTGGGCGTCTTAGTCCTCCTGGTTATAGGTTAAAAAAAATTCAGTTCAAAATAACATACAAAAACCTCACCTGTAATTCATACAGAGACAACCTTCCTAGGGTTTATAAAGTTCTCCCTTAGCAGTTCCAAAACATTACACCCCAACATAAGAATAAGCTGCATTAGAAGAAAGTTTGTGGCACACAATGCAAAAGTAAGGATAACTGGGTTCAGGAGATGGTTTCAGTACTAGATAATAGTTCTATAGTTAAAATAGCTTGCATTTTTTCTTGAAGGACAATTTTACAAAAGCACTGCAAATTTGAAAAATCTACAGATAATTGACCACGCTTATCTTGAAGGCATTTATCTATGCACACAAGCACACACACTGCTCCAACAGCCATTGCCAAGGCAGACTGACAAGGATTAACTTCACCAAATGACAAAAAAGTAGATGGGGAAATCCATTCTTTCATCAACATCTGTCTATACTTTTAAGAAACAATTGTTTATTGAGTTCTCCAAGCTATCATCTTGTCCCCAAACAAAATTTAGTCTCCAACCTAAAATTTCTTGATCTCTTAGAATCCAAAGAAAAAGATATTTTGACTTCACCAATTTCTCTAGCATGCGGCTTTCCTCCAAGGCAATCCCCACATTTATCTATAGTGCAGATGAACATTTAACACGAAAATTAAGTGTAATTATTGGCATGGACTACAGATCATTAAAATATTTTCTCAACACATTCCGAGATGAAACAAGCAAATTAGTGTTTTCAGTACAAAATATTGTGGTTTTGCTTAAACTCGATTTTTTTTTTTTTTAAGATAAAAGATTTTGACTTCGGCCCCTTAAGAAAACCAGCTGCGTTTGGCAAAGTATTGCTTTTACCCAGGAGCAGTCCGGACGCGGGGCAGCGCGGGCGCCGGGTCTGGGGCAGGAATGCGGGCTGGGGCGCTCGGGGGCGGAGCGGGACTGTCAGCCGGCCCAGACTCCCGCCACAGTACCTGGTCTCGGCCTCCAGGCCACCGGCTGGGCTCGGAAGAGCACGCCGCGCTTGCGGGGGGCCAGGGCCCTCCAGGGACGGAGGCCGCCCGGCGCCCCCACTACCAGGGCACAGCCCGCGGGGCGACCCCCCGCCCGCAGCACCCGCCGCAGAGTGCAACCTGGGCGCGCCGGCGGCCGGGCGGGAAAGGGGCACTTCCTTAAGGGCTGGCGGCGGCGGTCCCGGAGCCAGGCGGGTGGCACCCCGGCTGACGGGAGCCCACCCGGCCCAGGGCTCCCCGTTCCCCTCCTTCCCCGACGTGGGCCGGCCTCTCCTGCCCTCGGGAGGCGCGGGGCGGGACGCCGGACTCCGGCGTGAGGGGGAGTCGTGGAGGGCGCGCCGCGGACCGGTCCCCGCCACCCGGGCTCCCCCCTCAGCGGCCCACGCGGGGGCTCCCACTTTGGGGGCCGCGGCCCGGACAGCACGGGGCTCGGTGCAGACCGAGGAGACGCCAGCCCCAGCCCCGCGGCCCGGTACTCACGCTGGCTTCATGGCAGCGGGCTCCGTGCTGCCCGGACGCGCGCGCGGGGCGCCGGGCTCGATCGGGCGGGCTGGCGAGGGCGGCGGGCCACAGGGACGGACCGCGGGAAGCGGGACGCGGCGGCTGAGGCGCGGCGCTCCGGGAAGCCGGCAAACGCCGCCGCGAGCCCAGGTGAGCTCGCGCCCGGCGCATTTCAAACGGGCCAATCAGCGCCCGCCCGCGGGGAAAAGGGCGGGGCCTCGGAGGAAATGACTGCTCTGCCGGAAATGGTGCTGGTCTCCTAGGCGACCGCCGGGCCAGAGCGCGCGGCGTCTGGGTGTCAGGGCTGCGGGCCTGGAACGGGGACCTCAGACGTAGTAAAATCCAACCCCTTCCCCTTTCCCAGGAGGAAACTGAGGGGTTTTTTTTCCCTACAGCACAAGAAGTCCAATGGAAGGGCAAGTCCAGGGTCGACTCGGAGGTCAAAGGCGTTCCCGCACAGGAGTGTCCTGTTCTTGTGCTGTGCCCCGCATCTCTCCCTCCCTGGCTTCCACATCACCTCATCATGTTGGATTTCGTTCTCTCCTTCACCTTTCCTGGGTTCTCCCTTTCTGGTTCCTCCAGCTCTTTCGTACATACACATTGTGTTATGAAATTCTTAACAACGTTTGATGCTGGGCCTTGTTAAAAAGAAAACCACAGGCCCAAAATGGAGTCCCTCATACTAGGCCAAGTCACCAAAAAGGGCCTTACTCTCTAACCTAAGTGCAGTTTCTACCTTCCCCAGAAACGTAGTCTGAACCGGTCAGTCAGGAACTTTCCCATCGGCAGCCGCGACGTCATCTCCATCTCCCCTCTCCCCCAGCCCCCCACTAAAGGAAGATGAGATGATCCTCAAAATAAGACCCCCTGCCCTTCACCCTGAGGGAAGGTGACCTGGCCTGAAACAATCCTGTCTTTTCTTTCACTAATGATTTCCTTTTCCCACCCTCCTTCCTATAAAAACCTTTCGTTTTGTACAGCCCCGGGAGCATCTCTCTGCTTGCTAGGCGGAATGCTGCCGATTCATGAGTCACTTAATGAAGCCAAGGTGATCTTTTAAATTACTCAGTTAAATTTCTGTTTAACAGCATACAGAGATGAATAAAGTTGGGTCCTTGCCCTTGAGGAGCAATGTCCAGAACCACTCTTTTCTCAGATGAACGGATTCTATTCCACTTTGACATTTGCCCCTAAACTGATGGCTATCAAATATGCATCTACACTGTGCTCTCATGGGGCTCTACTCCCACCTCCTCAACCAGGCACTAGTTAAATAAACATAATTTCATATCCTTGGCCCATGCTGTTCTACATAAAGATGTTTTTTCCTAATGCCTTTATTGCTTTGTTTTTTATATATGAGTCTTTGAACCATCAGAACTTTGTTGTTAAATGGCAGGTTGGGATTTGTATTATTTAGGAATTAGGCATCACTGCTGGCTACTTACCTCTTAGTTACCCTGCAGTCTGGCTTTGGCCTCAGTCTCTCCATTGGAACTCTTCTCACCAAGACCACCATCTCCTTCATGCTAAACCTAATTGACCCTCCCCACCCCTATCTTACTGGACCTCTCAACAGCACTAAAAATATTTCTTATTCTTCTTTTCCTATGCCTTTTTTTTTTCTCCTAGCTCTCTAAGCCCATCTTTCTCAGAACTCATTTATGAGGTGTGTTGTTTGTTTGGGGGACTTTTGTTTTGTTTTGTTTTGTTTTTGTCCCTTAAATGTAGCTTAGGGTTTTGACCTGGTCGCTAGCTGAGGCCTCTCCTCAGGCACTCCCAGTCACTCCCAGGGCTTCACATACCATTCAAATTTGTTCTTCTCAGCTGCAGACCCATATGTCCCCCGCCTTCTGGATTCTGCACTTGGGTGTCCCACAGGCACCTCATACCTACCGCACCCTAATCTCTTCCCCTGAACCTGCTACCCCTCAGTGGATGGTATCACCATCTACCCAGCCACCCAAGCCAGGGTCCCAGGTACCATCTTTGACTTTTGCCTCTCCTTCTGTTCCAACATCCACTCACCACATCTTGACAGCTCTGCCTATTAAATAGCCTTCGACCCTCTCCTTCCACTTCTCTCCATCCCCTTGGCTCCTACCATGTCTTGTCTGGATGACTGCAACAGTAACCAAACAGGCTTCTCTGCTGCTACCCTCCAAATCCACTTGTAAACCACAGATCCGGTCATGTCACCCTCCTGCTTGTAAAACCACAGTAGCTCCCCAGGGCTGGACAACCCCCACAGGGCCCTGAGGCTCTTCCTCTCCAAACCCATCATTTATCATTGCCCCCTGCACCCCTCCAGGCACGTGGCCCTTCGGAGCCCCAGGCTCACATAGTAGTCCTGCCTTCTTCTGACACTGCCTCCTGACCCTCAGTTCTCAGCAGATCTTCGTCAATGACCTGGCACTGGATGCTGAACCCCTACTCTATACCCCCAGTCCCCTGCACCCTGTCAGCACGTGTTGCTTTGCTTCAGAGCTCCCATCCCAGTATGGTCACTGTTCCTTATTGTGTCCTCTACTGGCGTATCCCCAAATCCTCGCTAGGTGGCGCTCTTGCACCCCAGCGCCCAGCAATTTACCCTCTTGTAAATGTTGGGAAGGAATAGATGAATCCATCCCAGTTGAGGACCCGGTTACATGGAGCCCCCACCCCAGCTTTTCTTCTGGCCTGTTTCTTCTTCCTCACCTCTATCCATACTAAAGCTCTTATTTTCTTAAAAAAAAAAAAAAAAAGGGCAAAAACGAAAACAAAAAAAACAGGCATCTCACACCTAACACAGTCTTTCTTCCCCTGAAGGGTTCCCCATAGCCAGTAAAGATTTGCACTTTCCCCTAGAATTAGAGATCCAGACCAGGGATAATGGTAGGAGATGGGGAGGTAGTAGAACCGGGAGGCTTCTACTAAGATCAGGTCATGGAGTATAATTTACGTCCAGTAAAATCCACCCTTCTCGGTTGTACTGTGTATGTTATGTATTTGACAAACAGAGCATCCAATAGCCACCGCCACTATCAGATGTGTAATACCCCCACCACTCCAAAACTTTCTTTGTGCTGCCTCTTTGTGGTCAGTCACCTTCCTCTACCCCCAGCCCTTGGCAACCACTTTTCTGACTTCCTCCCTTAGAGTTTTCTCTTTTCCAGAAGGCCTCTTCTCTAGCTGGGCAAAATGCTTTTGAGATTCACGCATGCGTTGCACGTATCAGTAACATGTTCCCTTTTTACTGCTGAGTAGTAATCCCTTGTATGAATACATGACAGTTTATCCATCCACTAGCTGATGGACATTTAGGTTCTTTCCACCCTTTGGCAATTGTGGTCTAATTATTTGCGTAAAGGTCTTTAAGTAGATAGTGATTTTCATTTCTCTTGGGTGGGATTTCTGGTCTCATCGTAAGTGTAAGTTGGACTTTATAAGAAACTGCCAAACTGGACGGGGAGGGTTCTATGCAAATCACAGGGGAGACGCTGAAGTCACCGGGTGGAAACCGTAATTAACTCAAACACCCAGCTACGTGAGTCCAGCTGTGGAACCGTATAACCACTAGTGACCAGAAACTGCCAAAGCCTAGAGTGTTGGAGGGAAGGTGGTACAATGAAGAGAGGGACACCTGTGGCATTTTCAACACACTCAACACTGGGGCGCTCTCTCGTGGCCCTGCTGTTCACTCCCAGTGGCTGCAGCATTGTCTCACATCCACGGCCATGTGACTTGCCCCAGGCCATCTGAAAATGAATGACTGGATGTTAATGTTTTACAGACTCAAAATACAATAAAATCAGCAAGCTGGGGGGAGGGGGGAGGGAGGTTGTAAAATTGATACAAAAAAAGAAACAAATGATCTGAACCGTATTTCAAATGAGTAACATACACATAAATGGGCCATAACTAACACAAGTAATTTAAACTCTTGAGACCATATGCCCTCAGGCTCAAGACAAAAAGAACTTGAAACATATATTGAATTCTAATTAGTAAGCCTTTTTGCAGACATGAGTTGGTAATTCTGAAATGACAGTCTGTACATTCTAAGATTGAGCAAATAATACATTGTGGATAATGGGAGCCACGTTTCTCACTGTTGGAGAAGAAGAGAGTTATATACATTGCAAAAGGGGGAAGGATGAAAAGTGCCTGAGAAGTCTCTTTTTCTTTTTTTAAGATCTTATTTTTAAGTAATCTCTACCCTCAACATGGGACTCAAAACTACAACCCTGAGATCAAGAATTGCGGTCTATCAACTGAGCCAGCCAGACACCCCAGTACCTGGGAATTCTTCCTACTATTTTTTCCAGATGTGAAAAAAAAAGAATGGTTGGACCAGACCAGTGTTTCTTAAACTCCCTTATATTAAAAATCACTTGGGGCTTTTGATAAAAATTTAAAACTCTAGGACTACTTTTCCCGCCCAAGGTTTTCTGCATCTGTCCATTTGGGCCTGACAATGTGCATTTTACATCATCAAACACATTTTTGAAAGGCTGGATTAAATTATCTTGGAGGTTCCTTGTTCCATGCTTTAGAGGAGGCAAGAATTAAGCCAATTTTAGAAATCTGTTGCCCCGAGTGAAGAGAATGGGTGTGGCAACTCTCTCTTTGTCTGAAATACATGTATTAGAGAGTTGAAGCATTCATACAAGTACCAAGAGGACAGAGGAAAGCCCCCTGCACAATCTCCCGGGGAGAATATCCAGGAGAAATTCCACAATTCTTCAAAAGTCAAACGATCCATACATTTTCTAGAGTTACACATTTTGGAACGAGTGGCTTGATTTCCATCCTTCCAACAGGACGAGTACTTACTGGTCTTGGGGCCTTTGCATATGCCACCTCGACCCAAAACACCTGCCCCGCAACATGCTGGCAAAGTGGGCCCTTTTTTGCCCATCAAGGCTCTCCTCAAATGTCAGCTTCTCAGAGTGGCCGTCCAATCTCACCTGCCCTGTCCCTCCCACCTGCATTTCTCCTCCAGGCTTATTTCCTTTAGAGTACTCACCACTATCTGAACTGATCGATCTTTTCCTACTGACAATCAGCACATTTCCTCCACACAAGTGAGGTGGGTTTTCCTCACTTCTCTTATCCCCAGCCCCTAAAACAGTGTTCATTCTATATATATCAGGCACAAAATAAATATTCACAGAATGATTTAGCAATGCACACGTGTATAGGAATTTCTTACGACGAACGAACACGTTTGCAGTGATAGGTGAAACATAACCAAATCAAGTGGGAAATAGATCTTTATTGTAATAAATAAATTTTATTTTCTTTCTCCCACACAATTTAAGAAAACCAGACATTGCTGTAAGTTGGAAGAACATCTGAGTTTGGAAATGGGTCTTTGCCTTTTCGTCCATGATGCATCGTTGGCTAGAAAATCAGAGGCTGGCATTCAACTAATGTTATAAAGTGTTGTCATACAGTGTTAATAGCTGTTTCATATAGTGCCATGGCCAAAACAAATTTGGGACACAACAGAGCCAAATGAAGCGTCTCTCCAACACATGTGACCTCACCATTCTTTTCCACGTTGCCTTCCTTAGAACTTCTCACGTGAACTGGGTTCCACAACAAGCACTTTGAGAAAGACTACAGCAGACCAAATATTTAGACCACTTTGTACTCAGATGATTTCTAAAACCTCCCACTTCTCATTCTAATCCACAGTGACAAATTCCTTTCTCTCCAAAACTGAGCAATGGAAAGTGAAACTCTTAAGATGAGCGGAGGAAGGTGAAGTTGACTACATGACCTCATTCAAACACATTCAAGTTTTATCCCAACTGTAGCAACTGGGAAATTTTGGAGTAGTGTTTCTCAAGCCAGGGGAGGAAGAACGGGGGGACATCCCATCAGGTGTCTGTTGCTCCCCACAAAATCCCTTTTGAGGCAGTGCCGTGGCAAGCAGTCCCTACCAAAGTACCATTGGTACTTTAAGGCACTTTAAGTATCTCCAGGGCGAATTGAGACACTCAAAAAACCCTGAGAGCCGCTACATGAAAAGACCTCTTCCCAGTGAGGTCTTCAGCTCAACCAATGCCAGCCTTTTTGACTTTCTGGGATGGCTTACGCAAAACTCTACCCCCATTACTCTTAATACCTAACTGTAATTAATATATGTGAACCCATTTTCCACATCTAGAAGCTTCCAAATCAGTATATTGGAACTGTTCTCAAATTTCAACTTGTAACACTGTCCAAAAGTATACCATGGGACTAAGTTTACCAAACATCTAAAAACATTATGAAACACTGCTCCTATTTTGTAGATTTAACATTTCTTTTCCATCATGCAGTATGATGAAAAAGCCACATAACCAAAAATTAAATAATCTAAAGGTCCTTCAAATGAATCACCTATTACCTTTCAACTATTTCTGAGCTAAACAAAGAACATTATTTTACTCTCTCTAAATAAGAGATATTAAAAAAGCTTCATGTCTTTGGCATTACTAGAATAGGGTATTTAAACTTTGTACTTCTCAGCATAAAATTGCAGTGACAGCAAGATGAAATGGAAGCCCACAGACCCTGCTGGAGTAAAATTCCACTAACAGTGTCAGATCATTGCCAAAAACAAAATTTTGTCATCCAACAGCAATTAATGTAACAAAAATTTACCAGCCCATATAATTTTATCAGTCTACCTTCCCCAGAGGAAGTAAACAGATAATAAAACTAATGAAATCATATTTCTTGACCACTCTCATCCAATATAAATTTTTACTTGTCCTTAGAGGATTGGACGATGAGCTATTCACAAGGCCATTTGGGTTTCTGGGCCAGTTAACCATAGAGGCTGTATTCTAAGATATGGGGGTGTTCCTGAGTCAGCAAAGAAGATCCTGCTTTGTGATGGACAGCCCCTTAAGTCATTAGCAAGTGCAGATCAGGGGTTGATGGGCCTCTGTTAAAAACTGTTTTGCATCAGCATTTCTGTACTCTCTGAAAACACCATGAAATACTAAACTTTAACTCCCAGTGCAAAAGATGAGAAAATGCTCAGTCTCATGCAGAGTAGAAAGCAGGGGAAACATCCTTAGGTGGTAAATTGCTGAAAACTAGGTCAATCCCAGCAAAGCTGATAGGCCCAGTGCCTTCTGGAATTCGTGAGGAAAGCATCTCTTCAAGTTTGGCCTGGGGCCCTTCTGCATTAGAATCACCTGGGGACTTGCTCAGATTTAGGGCAAATCTCCTCTAAAAGACCTACATTTTAAACCATGTACAAATGCAGAATCTCCTGACTTTGCCTGGAAATCTGCATTTGTCACAAACCCACCAAGTGTTTCTGATTCACGGTAAAGCTCGAGAATCACTACAGTTGACCAACACTTTAGCAAGGTCTTAGCATCCTCTGCACATGACAGTAACATCTGCAGCATTTAAAATGCTGAAGTGGCATCAAATGTATAATATCCCCAAATATCGTGCTGCCGCTGGTTTAAAAGGTGACGGATGAACACCGCCAACTGGGCTTAAGTCAGCCAGTCCCCACCCATAACACAATGGACCTGTACTACACAATACTGTGCATCAAACTGGCAACAAGAAAACAGAAAAAACACAACATGGACACCCAGCCATGTGGACCTTTAAGAAGATCCAAATCCACATGACATGGGAATTGGCACTTTAAGGCAGAACGGACTTGTGGGAAAGAGGACCCTTTCTATTCATTCCCTTACTAGGTGGGGAAAGGAAGAAGACCCTTCCCCAAACCAGGTCTCTCCATTCTGGAGTGTTTGCCCTGTCCCTAGAGCTCCCACAGACCCCACTTCCTCTTACTCAGGTTCCTTACCCTGGTCTTCCTGGCTCGTTCCCCTCCCACTGTGGAGCTCTCAGCAGAGGCAATGCTAGGTGGAACTCATCAAATGAAGCAAGTTCCATTTGCAAAGGGTAATACTACAAGGGTGGTAAAGCTTCGTTCAAGTGTTTAATAGTCAAGCTACAATACAAGGGTGGTATGCTTAATCCAACTGTTTAAATAGAATTGAAAAACCCATTTTAAATCAATTTAAAACTTAATGAAATATTAAGAATCTTCCCCTTTTAAAATCATAATACAGAATCAGTGCACCTCTAGAGAAATTTCCCCAGTTCAATATCTTATTGACATGAACCCACTCAAAAATGCCAAGACATCAGCCATTGTGAATACTTTAGACCTTTGGAAACGAGTACCCTGCTGCTGGCTTATGGTGGTTAGGATGTTGTAGCTTAAGGTTGACATCTGGCACAAGAAGCATATGGTCTGAATCATGTTTCTTTTTTATGTAATTCTGGCTCAGGAATCCGATACAGAGCAGCTGAGAAATAAATTATGTTGCTGAGGCTGAAGATGAGGCACAGAAGGATGGCTCCAGTTATCTGAGGGAAAGACAGGAGCCTGGAGTGGGCCAGGAGCCATTCCTTCCTCAGAGTCTTGTCCAGAAGTATGGCTTCCATCTGCATGTGAGTGGCCAGGATCACACACACATGGAACAGCTGGTGACTGTGACCTAAGGCAAACACAGAAAAGGCCACCAAGATCAGCAATAAAAAAGGAACAGACTGTTGATACTATAATTGTGGCCTACTGGCCAGACACATTATGCTGGGTGAAAGAAGCCAGGCACAAGAGACCACATATTGAGAGATTCCGTCTATATCACACATCCAGAAAAGGCCAATCCACAGACATGAGGTAGATTAGTGGTTGCTTCAGACAGGGGGTCGGAATTGGGACTAACAGTACATGGACATGAGGGATCTTACCGGGGTGATGATAATGTTCCAAAACTCATTTATGGGGATGATCGTGCAAGTTGGTAAGTCCGCTAAAAGTATCGCTGAATTGTACACTTGAAATTAGGGACTTGTTTGGTATGTAAAGTATGCCTCAGTACATTTATTTTTAAAATGCGGTGTGAGGAAAAATAAAAAGGCCATCTGAGCAAACCAAGTCCATGTTTCAAACACCTTATCCACCAGTCCTGTATTTCACGTAAAGAGGTCTGGCACCACGTTCTGCCAGAGGTCACCTCTTCAGGGCCAGCACTCATCGGCTCCGATTCTGACTTCAGTGCCAACGGAGAAGCCCCCAGACTTTCTGCTGGCCACTTTTGAGGTGGTCCTCTCTCACCTGCCGGTTAATCCCAGACATGACCGGGAGCTCTTCCTCCCCATGACCTGCCGGACCCTGGCTGGCCAGCTGTGAGTGCACAGAGGGGAGGAGCCAGCAGAGGGGGCAGGGGTGGGGGTGGGCAGGGATGGACTGAGTTGGTAGTGGTGAGAAAAGGAGTCCATTGCCCTGGGCTGAGGACTGTGTGCGGGACAAACCTCAGAGACCAGAAGATGAGAAGACAGCACAGACAGCACGTGTCATGGACTGACTTGTGTCTCCCTGCCCCCAGGTCCGAAGGTCAATGTCCCAACCACCCCCCCCATACCTCAGAATGTGACCGTATTTGGAGATAGGATCTTTTAAAAAGACAATTACATTAAAATGAGGTCACTAGATTGGACCTCTGGTGACTGGTGTCCCTCTAAGAAGAGGAGGTAAGGGTCTGGGCAGGCACGTACACAGAGGAAAGACCATGTGAGGGGAGACAGAGAAGAGGGCCGTCCACAAGCCAGGGAGAGAGGCCTCGGGAGAGCCCAAGCCGGCCCCCACCTTGGTCTCAGCCTCCCGGCCTCCAAAATCCTGAGAAAATGCATTTCTGCTGCGTAAGCCCCCCAGTCTGTGATTCTTTGTTAGGGCGGTCCTAGCACCCGAATACAACACAAGAGTTCAAAAAGGATTCTTTCAGTAAAAAGAGAGAGAGAGAGGTTATACCCCCAGGACTTATCCCGGAGGAAGTATTCAATAACCGTGTCCCAGGAAGGGGACATCCTGGGCACGTGCACTCGGGAGCAGAAGCAGAGTCGGGAATGGGAGTGTGGGAGCGAGAGCCCTCTCAGGTGGGTGGCCCGAGCTCCTTACCACAGCTCCTGCTGGCCCCCCAGGCTGTGTCCCCTGGGCAAGAAGGTGTGCCCGGACGAGCCGCCCCTGCCTCGCTCAGGCTATATACTCAGGGGCTGTGTAGGATTGCCAAATCCATTTGGGGTGCAGCAAAGTGGCTTCTCGTCCAGCAGAGAGCCCTGCTCTCCAAGGACACATCTCCAAGCAGAGAGAGGTGACTAGCTGAGCTCACCAAGGCTCAAACCTGTCTGCATCAGAGCAGGAGATAAAAAGACCGAAAACGCCATGGCCACAGGATATATCTGAAAAGTGATGTCAGCACTCCAGCCCGACAGGAATGTGGAAGAGCTTCCTAGGGGCCAGCGCCTCACCACTAAGCACTTTGGCCCGCACTGCAGAGGGAGGCCCACGACTGGCAGGCTCCATTAATGCAGGACAGAGAATTTTCCAAACCCCTTGTTGATGATCTGTCATTAACAATTGTCTGGCAAATGTCCCATTATAGGGGTGTCTTTTTGCTCTGCACCCCGAGACCCAAGAGGATGGGACTAAGGTGATTGAATGAAACAACCAGGGAGGTGGCAAAACAAGGCCCAGGGCTACTTTTCCTGCAGCCCCCAGACTTCATATACAACCACCTCTGCTTCATCGAGGCGGGGCTGGGGGTGGACGTGGCTCCTGCAAGCAGGTTCCAGTTACCAGGTCTTCTTGTCTCCCTCCTTTTTTGGGGAACCTGCCCTCCAAGTCTTTTGGTCTTTGCAATCCCTTCTGGTAGGAGAGAGTAAGTGAAGGAGATGAAGCTCTTATCAGAGTCCACAAAGCAAATCTGGCCACGTCTCAGGTGGGAGGAGATGGAAAATCACCGGGCAAAATGGGTTTGGGGAGAACCAAGGTCCCTGCCCACCATTTAAGGACAGGGACTGACCCTTGGATGCCCACGATAGCTTATCTAAGGAACGCTCATCCCCGGACTCATCAGCCTCACCAGAAGTGGCCCAAGGGTGCCTCCTCCAGCCGGTGCCCACCCCGCTTCCCTAGACAGGGAGGGAAGGAACTCTCCCAGCAAGTGGAGGTCCCGTGGCTCAGACGGCCCCTCCCCCACCACATCACTTCTCTCACTGTAGTGAGCTCAGGTTCCCCTGGAGAGTCACACAGCCTGAGTGAGTGCTGGGCCCCCGGCCTCAAGCCTCTGGTGTGGGATATCTGGGGTGGGGCCTGAGAATCTGCATGTTCCCAGATGCTGCTGAAACTGGTGGTCTGGGGGCCAGACCTGAGAACCACTGTTCTACCAAGACTCCTGGCCCCACTGCACCCACCTGAACACGAAAGACACTCTCCCCTCAGCACGGCCCCTGTCATCTGGTCGCCTCAGAGCCAACTGCACTCTGTCTGTCCTGTTCCTCTCCTGGGCTGCCCTCAATGTCTGTTTAATAATGGGATTTCATGTTCTGGGTAATAATGGCACTCCCCGGGCCCCATAACCCATGGGAATGCCTTAGAATCCTAGATCCACCTGCTCTCCATCCTCCCCCACCATCCCCTGCCATCTGCTGGCTGCATACATCCCGGCCTCCAGTTCCACTCCCCTTGGCCTGCTCCTAGAGAAGCTCCTGAGGAACCACTTCTCTCTCTGCCCCTGCTTCCCCTTCACACTGTACACACTGGTGTCGGCGGGGGGCTCTCTCTGAGTTGGAGGACACCAGGCAACAGGGCTCCCGCACACTCACCGATGTAGTCGAAGCGTCCAGGTGCCAGGCGCTCTGGCAGGTGCGCGGAGTAGAAGAAAGAGGCCAGGAGGGTCATGGCCATGTGCTTCTGGTGGTTCAGGACGGCTTCATTCTGCACACTCTCCCCGGGGAGCAGGAACAGCTGCAGGCAGTTAGAGAAACATCAGGTCTTGAGGGGAGGCCCTCTCCCTTCTCATCGCCTGAAGACATCTCTGCGCACACGTGTGGTCGTCATAGGCCAAGGCCCTCACCTCCTCAGGTCTGTGGCTTGGAAAGGAACTCAGGGACTGTGTGAGCAGAATTCCCATCCTGACGGTGATCATCTGAGAACGAGGGCAACTGTATTTTAATCCTCCAAATGCTCATAAAGCCTTTTGGGTTATTTAGAGTACAAAAGAAAAGGAAAGGAGTGAAAGAAAAGAAAAATCCTATTAGACCTATTGCTACTCTACTGTCTGGGGGCAAAATGTAAGTATAGTAAAAAGTGGTCTATTCACCCTTGAACTCACTTCTTACCAGCGCACCGCCTGGTTTCATGTTCCTAGTTAAGGCTTTAAGGCCCTGAAATCCCTGGAAGGCCTTCTGAGTCATCAAATGTATTAATTACGGCCATGATGCTGTTTGAGAGCTAAGCCTAGTTGTTGTGTTACCATTATGAATAGCGACAGCAGCGGTCACTAACCTGGGGCACTGGGCCAGCCCCTCTCTCGTGGGATTTCATCAGCGCCTCGCCTCAACAATTACCATGAGGCAGACTCTAGCTTCCCGTTTTTCAGATGAGGAAGCCGGGCCAGAGGGTGACATGAACCACTAATGAGCGGTGAAGTCAGGATCTGGATCCAGACAGGCTGATTGCCGGAGCTGCGCGCTCATCAACATCACCATTCGGGATGAGGCCTCCCCTCCCCACTGCCCACCGTCAGCTGCAGCCAAGCGCCAGGAGCGCATGGTGTCCCTAATAACGCGGACCTCAGCTGTGCGACTGGGTGGGGCATGGGACCAGCTTGTTCTCTCTGCTCTGGTTTCCTATGTGTGTTCTCTCTCCTCCAGGAAGGAGTCAGGGGGGTCTCCCCCGGGCCCACACAAGTGGAGCCAGCTCTGACCCTCCCCTTCCGTCCCTGCCTCATGCATCAAGCCTCAGGCTGCCCCTGGGAGGGGAACTCCACTCACCGGTGCAGGCCATGTGCCAGGCACAGCTGAGCCCTTCAGATCTGCGGATCAGATGAACCCTCTCCACCCCCCTGTGCAAGAGGGGATGTTAGCCTCCTTTATGGATGAGGAAACTGAGGCTCGGAGAGGTTATGTGCATTGCCTAAGGTCACACAGCCAGTGAGCAGTGGGACTGGGATTTGAACTCAGGTCTGTCTGATTTGAGAGTGCCTGGGCTCTCCCCCTTCTTGTGTCCTTCCTACACCCTCTTCCTTCGTGTTCTCTGTCTAATCCCCATTTATCCTTAAGACCCTCCTTCATACTTTTTCCTTTGCTCCTAGTATGTTAATTGATGATAATACATAATAATGCGTTTATTGGACACTTGTCACCAGCTAGCATTTTATATGTTCTCTCCTGTAATCTCCCCCACAGCTGATGGACTGAGGTGTTACTACCATGCCCATTTTACAGATGAGGGTAATCAAGGCACAGAGACACTACATAACTTGCCAAAGTCTTACAGTGAGTACGTATTAGAGATCTGCCTCCAGAGCCCACTCTCCTTGTCCCTCCACTAAACCCCAGGCTGCCTCCCCTACCCAGCCCTCCATGATTACTTCTGAGCCCCCAGTCAGTGCCGGCCATTGATGCGTTGCCTGTGGTTTTCACGGCGTCTATGTTCCTGCTATCTCCTCACTACTCTGCACCTGCTCTTAAGGAAGGTCTCAGCTCCCACGTGTCTTGCAGTGACCAGCCTGGTGCTCTGACCCCCAGGACCTCAGGAAACAACAGATTCCCTGGTGTTGCCAACAGGCAGAGAAAAGACGGAGCTGGGCCCTTACCCTGTAGAAGATGGGGAGGGAGTCCCAGGTGTAGGGATAAGCAAAGGCCAGGACGCGAAGCATCTTACAGAGCCCGGGCTTCGGGATTTCAAGAAACCTAAATCAGGAAAGGAAAAAGGAGGAAGAGACTGGAATGAAAACAGTTTCAGTAAATGACACACACGCACGCACATTACAAGTAACCGAGGGCAAGTCATCAACAGAAGGCAAGTATTTTGTGCAACCTCCTCCTGAGACCAGCAGCTTCTCCACCGGCCTCGTCCATTGCTCCCGCCCCCAGTGGTAGCATGTGGAAAGGCCTCAGGGGAAACCATCTCCTGGGGCCGCATCATGAGAAAGCAATCGTGTCCAACGAAGCCAGAGTGGAAGTCCTGGGCTGGAAAGGCCCTTCAAGAGGCAAGTTATCTAGCTGCTAAGGAGCCTTTGCGAAGTCCAGTAACAACAGGACAGGGAGTCGTGTGGGGTGTGGGTGGCCCCCTGGCACAGTCTCCTGGGGCAAGCAAGTCTGGGAAGGATGAGAGATCTAACCAGTCAGAGCTGCCCAGCTGATCGCTGTGCAGAAGCCCCGGGTTCAGGGAAGTGTTTAACGACTTGGAAGAACTTTCTGGAATCCTTAGTGCCACACCCAGGGACACTGGCCTGGGGAAACCGAGTAAAGGTGGCCTTTTCCCCTCTTCTTCATCAACCCGCCTCCAGTCCAGAAATGAAGCCCATGTTCAAATGAGTGGTGCTGACTGCAGGGCCTCTGGGATGGAGCGCCACGGGGCCTCAGTGGGCTTGGGCCCAGCTGGGGCAGGGCTGGCAGCCCGGGGTGTGGGGAGTGGGGCAGCACGGATGACAGGCTGGATACTGACAGGACCTGAGGGGAGCAGGGAGAATCTCCATAAAAAATCACAGCCCTGAGCTGGGGCTCAGGTAAGGAGTGCTCAGGCCCCAGGCTGGGCTGCCCAGGCAGGGGGGCAGGGCACGTCCCCGCTTCAATACCACAGTGTACTGTGGAGGGCTGGGTCCTCTCTCGGTGCCCACAGGGGTCCCCACGAAGGTGGTGTGCAGACTCAGGGCGCCAAGGCCGGTGGGGTGGCTGTTCCAGGGCAGTCAGTCAGACAATGGAGACCCTTGGGCCCTCTCAGCCCTTCCTGACAGTCCTGCCCCTCAGCATGCTCTCCACGGGGGATGGAGTCATATCCCACCACTGCTCCCCACCCGTTTCCCAGACGCCCTGTCCCAGCCCACAGCCTGCCCTTTCCCCTACCAAACACGATCTGCTGCTCCACCCAACCCGGGCTCTCGGACCCTGGCCAGCTTACTCCTGGCCCCTCAGCCGGTGCAGTCACCTGACTACAAAGCCCTCTGCTCCCCATGTCCTTTGGCATGGGACAGGGCAGAGACTCCCGCATCCGCCCCGAGCCATCAGGGGACCCTCACGTCCCCCAGGCTGGTGTGTTATGCCTAGCCCTCAGGGCAGCCAAGCACGAGGATCCCTGCTCCAGAGTAAGAGGCAGCCACTGTGGGTCCCGAGAAGCCCCCCAGCTTATCCCCTCCAGGGATAAGCTCCAACTTCTCTCAAGCCTACTTCTGCAGGTCTCTCCTCTCCTGACCCCATCCTAAGTCATGGCAGGCATGGGGTAGCAAAGGAAGAGAAGCTGAAGGAAAAGGAGGAAGAGAAATAAGGGACCTCAATTTATCATCCCCCCAAACAAGACCCCCAGCCTTGGAGTAAACCACCAACCCTGGGAGAGGCGAGGCGGCACTGGGCCATGATTCATAAGCAGCGTCTGACCTGGACAGTCTGGGTTCAAATCCTGCCTCAACCCTCCGTGATCATGCGACCCCAACAGGTTATGTAACCTCTGTGCATGTCAAAATCCTCACGTGTAACGCAGGGACGACAACTGTACCCCATCGCGGGCTTGTTGCAAAGATTTGATGAAACCATACTTGCGAGGAGCATACCCACCTCACAGAGGAATGATCGCTCAATGGCAGCTTTTAATAAAAGGTGTGTAGTGAGATTCATTCTCTCCCCTTCCCTACCTTACAGCTATGCTGTGCCAAAAAACAGGACCAGGAGGGAACAGACAGGTTCTGGGTGACTTGCCTAAAGTCGGGTGAGCTCATAAGAGGCGAAGCTAGGATTTATACCCAGCGCGGTCTGGCTTCCAAGTTTCACACCCCCACCCCTCCAGCAGGCTGAGCAGGCCTCGGACCACCACCCAGCCTCCATCCTTGCCTATATCCCCTCTGCCCCAGGGAGCAAATGGGACACACTCCCACTGCCCCCCACAGCCAGAGCCTGGCTCAACAGCCTTCACAGCCTACCCTGGCCAACCCAGTCCAACCGCAAGCCCGCTCCCTCCTTCCCCATGCACGGCCACCGTCTATCCTTTCTGGGTTCAAAGAGGCTCACTGTGAAAGCATGCTCTTTCTGTGACCACTTACACAGGAAGAAAGCTGGCTCTGGCTGGCGAGGGCCATCCCCCAAACCATGGATTTCCTGTGACTTGAGACAACATTTCGCCCAGCCTGATAAAGTGCTTCCCCAGGGGCAAACGAACCAGCCTCTCCATCTGCAAAGCCGAGTCTACAGGAAAAAAAAAGGAGAAAAAGCAGAACAGAAGAGAGACAGCAACACAGAATAAAAGTCGGAAGGGCTAGCAGCCACAGAGAGGGGCCTCCCACTACCAAGGTGCAATTCCACAGTTAGCCACAGGGTGTCGCCCCAGCCAGAGATTCCAGGAAGGAGGGGCGGGAGCCACAGAACTCTCCAAAGCACTGGTTGCCCCCAAGTCTCGGAAGCCCCACCTGGGAAGACAGTCCCTGCACCGCAGAGCGGAGACACCAGTTTAGGGAAGTCAGGCCTCATCTGCCTAGAACCAGGTTGGCAGGAAACACTGGATTTTGGCAGAAGCCTCCACCAGGAGAGGGTCAATGCAGTATCAGTCTGTTCTAAAACCTGATAAATCTTGTTGCAACAAAGCCGACAGGATGTGCAAGCAAATTCTGGAACCAGCGCTTGAAACGAGTGGGCCTTTGGAAACATTCTATTGCAGAGGGGGTGCGCGCACACGCCTGTGTGTATCGTGTGCGTGTGGTGTGTGGTTATGGCTGTTTTACTGCGTGGCTGACATCACAGGAATGCGCACTTTGTCATCTGGCTGAACCCTCCGACCTCCAGAGGTGTCTGAGAACCACTGACTGCCCGTGAGCCTCCTGACTCCAGCTCTGCCCTCCAAATCCTCTCCCGGCCCCAGCACCACCCATCGCCAAGGGATGAAAAGTCACCTCTCTCCCTCACAGCACTGACCACAGGACATTTCACCGAGCAACTGTTTGTCAAAACAAAACCACTTTTGGACGCCTTGGATGAGTGAATAAAGTGCCTACGGTGACTTGTGATGGACAGCAAACTCTGGGTGACTGACGTCCCTAAGGGAGTGAGGACGCCTTCCTAGGCTTCTGGGTGGCCAGTGGGATGAGCAGGCAGGGTCTCCGTCACCCCACCTTGCTCTGAGGGCCACAGAGAGGTCATGCGTTCTCTCATCTCCCTTCTCAAATGCTACAGAAGAAGGCAGGCAGGTTTCTGGAACATGCATTTGAACTAGATTCCAGGGAGTCCACAGTGCTCGGTACTATAACGGAACGAATGCCATTTAGACCGTGATATTCTGGCAAGCACGTGAATAACTAAAGACCACTCAGGAGGTCTGTGCTCTGCTTCTTGCTCCGGGAAGGAGATGGCAGCTCTCTGCCACTCCTGGCCACATCATGGACTGATGGAGCCTGAGGCGGAGGCAGGGTGGCCTTGGGGAAGAAGGAAGGCGAGGAGAGAGATCTCAGAGAAGACTCTGAAGCCCTGGCATGGTAGAACACCCAGAGACATCTTCTCAGATGCCCTTGTTTAAGGTGAAGCCAGAAGTCCGTGAAATCCAGGACCCTGGGGGGGGGGCGTTCTCCTGAAGTGAATGGGGGCCGAGTCACTCCTGGTGCAGGAGTCAGCCCTCTCACTCCTCAGACACTGAAGACAAAGGGGATGAAAACAGGAAAGAGGACCAGGCGAGAAGGGACCGCACAGGGCCCTCAGATGGGACATCCCACTCTGCCTCTGGCCCCCTCCCTCGGCTTCCGTTCCAGCACAGGCCTCCTCCAGCCCCCAGGCCGGCAGCCAGCGACACACCTGGAAGCCCCTCGGCTCGGAAGCTGAGGCCGTGGAATGGCCCTCCCACAGAGATCACTGTCCTTCGCCAGCACAGGACCAGTCCGCTGCAGGACACACAAGGCACTTCAAATCCCAGCCACTGTGGGAGACCCTCTCTAGCCACGCTCCTCCTTCCAGCTGTGCAGCTCCGGCAACTCGGAAGCCCCTTGCCGCCTCCCAGGGCTGTCTTCTCTGGCCCCCTCGCCCTCTGCGCTGTTTGCTCTGTCCCACAGGCCCTTCCCTCCTCTCCGGCTCAGGTGTTCAACCTCCCTCAATACTCAGTCCTAGTACCACTTTGCAGAACTTTGTGTATCCAAGCAGGGGTGTCATTTTGTATTATCATTACTTGCATACATTACATTCTGTAATGCTATACTCTATATGCCATTTCCTTTGGCCTTTAGAGGAAACGATGACTCCATCTGGGCTTCTGGGGGGTCTGTAGTCGGCTTCGACTACTGCCCTGGGTGCTCTCTCAGGGCAAGGGCTGGGCCTCACTCCTCCTGGTATTCCCAGATCTTAACATGATGCCTGGAGTATGGCAGACATTTAAGGAATATTGAGTGGTTGGTTGGTTGGTTGGTTGACTTGTTGGTTGTTTGGCTGGTTGGTTGGTTGGTTGGTTGGTTGGTTGGTTGGTTGGTTGGATGGATGGATGAATGGATGAATGAATGGGTGGATGGGTGCATGAATGGATGGGTAGGCAGATGGGTGGGAGGATGGATAGGCAGATGTATGGGTGGTTGAGTGGATGGGTGAATGAGTAGATGGATGGATGAGTAGGTGGATGGATGCGTGGATGAGTAGATGGATGAATGGATGGCTGGATGGGTTGGGTGGATGGATGGATGGATGGATGGATGGATGGATGGTTGGGTAGGGGGATGGTGAATGAGGAGGTGGCTGGATGAATAGTTGGAGAGATGGAATAGCAACAGATGTGTCCGGTAAGTAAACAGAAATAATCCATTTCATTGACAAGAGAGAAACCTCCAAACACAGGCATCAGGAGATTCCTGGCCAGCCTACTCTGTCAAATAAGTTTGTCCAAAGGTAACAGGCATGCTACATCTAGAAGACCCATTTATTATTAACAACCAGGATGGACTTCTGGCTAGAAGAAAACCATCTACCCTGGTGGCTTACAGATGATTCAGGAAGCTTTAAGAAAAAAGAAAAAAAAGGCAGCAACTTTGCATTGGGGGGTTCTTAGGAAAACAGTCCTGGATCATGAACTCTGGGACTTCTACTTCAACACTCATGGAGCCTTCCATGCCCCCTCAGCCCACAGTGCTCACCGCTCACCCAAACAGCACAGCTACACAGCCAACAGGAGCTAACCAGACAGGATTGTGACTCATCCAAGGACCAGAGCTAGGTGTGTCCACACATCTGGGCCCCGTGCCTCCAGGGCATGCTTCATCTCTCCTGGGCTGCTGCCGGCAACCTGGTTACTTTTCTATGTGTGTGTTATGCCTTGTCTCACCCAAGGCAGGGCCCCACCCCCTCCTCCCCATCACCCGTGCAGCCCTCGAAGCTCCACCCTGGCACAGAGGCTGAGCTCCAGAAAGAGTTTCTAATCGACAAGAGTCCTTGAGGAAGTGGGGAGGAGGCAAGAACAACCCGGTGATGTCTGATTCGGTTTCCATCCCAGTGGGCAGACCCTCTGTCCTCACAGCTGTAGGGGGGCTCTGCATTTCCAGGGAGAGGGAAGAGAGCTGAGCTCCCACTCCCTCCCCCAGGCTTGTTTTCGTGGGATGAACAAACCCTCGTTGTTGACACTGAACCTAGAAATGAGATGCCCTCCCACGCAAAGCAACTCCACGCTCCCAACCGGTCTCAAGACAGGCAAGTGGAGACAGGTTGGGGCAAGTATTCTTGATGCTCTTTAAGAATCTCTATCCTCCCATTTTTTAAAGAAAACCAGCTTGTCAAGTTTGTGAAACCTGCCTACCTTCGGTCCCACGACACCTTAGTGTCACCCAAGGAAAGGGAGAGCCACAGTCATTGCAGAGAAGGTACAGAAACTTCCCACTCCCTCCATTTCTTCCTGGGGGGTGGGGAACCATGGTTTAATGGGGAGACTGCAGCTGGCTCCCCGGAATCGAGATGGGGGCAGAGGATCGGGTGCAACCTGCCAGCCTCCCATGGGCCCTTTCCTAAGCCAGCCCCCCTCCCCGAGAGCCCCCCAGCCCAGGGAGCACCCAGCACCCCGGCACCATCCAGACAGGGCTGTCCCCCCAACACCACCATTTGAGAGGTTTTCTAAATCATTTAGGGAAGCAGAAATTTGGACAGTTCGCTTTTACAAAGAGCTGAGTAAACTAGAGTCATTAGCCCGCAAACAATGTCTCTTGGATTCACGCTCCAATGAGCCTTCTGGAGTGAAACTGAGAAACCAGAGGGAATTAGAGCCAGTGTGAGTGGGTGAGACTCACAGCCATGGGGCTTCCCCAGGGACACAGCAGACACGTGAATATCATCGGCCAGGGAGCATGTGTGTCTAGACGCAGGCCTGCTCAGTCACTGTCAGCAGACTGCCCATCGATGGGGTGCCGCCTCGGCCAGACGTGCCAGGCACATTCCCTGCAACCCTTACATCCCCCTCACAAGGTGGGTAGATGTGTGGGCCCCATTTTACAGATGAGCAAACTGAGGTTCAAGAAGGCTAAATAAGCGACCCGCCCCGCAACAGGACCAGCTACATCATTTGTAGGGCCCAGCGCAGAAGGAAAGTGTGGGACCCCTTGTTCAAAAATCATTATGAAGTTCAAGACAGTGACAGCAGAGTGTTAAGCCAAGTGTGGAATCCCCTCGAATGTCCCGGATGTGTGCCCGTGGAGCGGGTCTGGAACTGAGCCCCAGGCTTCCGAGAGCCCCTTCCATGGAGCGTCCTCCCCCGCCCCTCTGAGGCCCAGCAGCCGGGTACCTGGAGTAGCAGGAGAGGCCGGTGCTGACGATGGTGTTCAGCACGGCCAGGGGCACGTAGTAGTCATGGAATGTGGTGCACACCATCACGTCCGGGATCGAATAGGCCGAGTATGCGATGGCTGAGCCTGGAGAGGAAAAAACCAGCCTTGGGCCAGAAGCCAGGCCGCAGTGTAGCCTGGACCCTTGGGAAGCCCAACCCCAGCGTCTGGCTGAGCCCTGCCGCTGCACGTCACTTGTGTCATGCTCCCCCCGTGCCCCCGCCCCAGAACGTCCTACCTCTCTTCTCTGCCTACCAAACCCTACCCTGCGAATTTACTATGAGCCCAGCATTGCCCCCAGGGCCTTACACTCAGTAACTCACATAATCCTGACAATCACCCTCTAACATAAACCCTGCACTTATCCTCATTTACAGATGACGATGCAGAGGCAGAGAGGGTGAGCAACCCCCCTGGGGGGCACACAGCTAGAAAGTGGCAAAGCCAAGCTCCCACCTGAGGCAATTCAGTGACAGTCCCCCCTTTGATCCCCAAGCTCTGGTCTATGATGACACCTCAGAGTGCTCAGCTTTTCTGAGTGTGCACATCTCACCTGCCGATGACACGGGGCACCCCTTGTGGAAAGACGGACGTCGCAGGGAGGGAGGGATCTTGTCAAGGGGAGGAGGCCTTTGGTATCAGGGGGCTGGGGGACTGGCCAGCTGAGAGGCAGGTGTAAGAGGCTAGCCTTGATGTTTCACTGTTTTAGGTTTGGGAGTCTGTGACAGGAGGGTTCCCCAAGGGCCCTCGGGAGACCCATCTGCTGCAGCTTTTCTTTGAAAGAACAGGGGCAATCACTGTCCTTTTCAAAGGGGCCACGTGTGTCCGGAGGCCTGGCCCCGAAGGCCTCTCCAGCTACCCTCACCAGGTCTCCTCTGGGAGAGACAGCCACAGGCCTGTCCGCCCAGGGCCTCAGGGGTCGCCCCTACACTCACCTGTTATTCCAAAGACACAGAGAAAGCTGGAATCCTAGCTCAAAGCTGAAGCAGGCCTCCACCACACAAGTTCAAGCTCTGCCTCTGACCCCATTTGACAGATGGAGTCTGGTGCAGCCAAGTGGTGTTCCCAGGGTCACACAGGCAGAAAGAGCTGATAATCAGCAGGCTGCCTATGGGATTTCAGCTGGGAACCGCCTCCTGGGGGACAGACTCTCCCTCAGCCTGATAGGAGCGGGAGGTTCCCCTCTGGACCAGGATGCATTCGCTCTGTGTATGCTGGCTGGGGCCAAGGTGCACGCCAATCTCCGCGGGCAACACAAGAGCGGGGGAGCCCCAGACCCTGCCCAAAACGGCAGTGAGAAGCCAAATGACTTCTAGTAAGAAATAGACATTTGGTCTTCTCCACTGTTCCTGGCAGAGAGCGCCTAAAACCCCTGAATTTCCTAAGCCATGAGAGCAAGGAAGGTGTCTTTTGTTATGTTAATGAGGTGATTTGGAAAGCAGGGGACTGGAGGGTTGACCTCTGGGAGGGGAAGAGGGGCTGGAGGTTGAATCAATTGCCAATGGCCAATGACTTCATCAGTCATGACGAATGAAGTCTCCATAAAAACCCGAACAGAGGGGGGCGCCTGGGCGGCTCAGTTGGTTAAGCGACTGCCTTCGGCTCAGGTCATGATCCTGGAGTCCCTGGATCGAGTCCCGCATCGGGCTCCCTGCTCGGCAAGGAGTCTGCTTCTCCCTCTGGCCCTCCCCCCTCTCATGTGCTCTCTCTCTCATATAAATAAATAAAATCTTAAAAAAAAAAAAAAAAAAAAAAACCCGAACAGAGGTTCAGAGAGCTTCCAGGTTGGTGACCACGTGGTGATTCAGGGAGAGGGGGCGCACTCAGAGGACACTGAACTCCGAGCCCTTCCCCACACCCTGCCCTGTCCATCTCTTCCATCTGGCTGTTCCCGAGTTCTACCCCTTTATAATCAACTGGTAATCCAGTACGTAAAATGTTTCTCTGAGTTCTGGGAGCCAGGGTCATTGGAACCTCCGATGTATAGCCAGTCTGTAACAACCTGGGCTTGCGCCTGGCATCTGAAGGGGGGAGATGGTCTTGTGGGACCAAGCCCTTCACCTGTGGGAACAGATGCAGTCCCCAGGACGGTGTCAGAAATGAGCGGAATTGTAGGACCCCCAGCTGCTGTCGGAGAATTGCTTGGGCTGGCGTGGGGGACCGCCTCCCCACCCCCACACGCATTGTACTGATGCTCAGACCCCTTTAGAGGGCTTTCTGGGGAGCAGGAATAGAGGCAGCTTTGGATAGAGACTAAGGAAAGTAAACATCCTCTTGAGGCCATAGGGAGCCATGGAAGTTTTCTGAGTGAGGGACTAAGACGGCCAAAACCGAGTGAAAGGGCACAGGACAGCCTAGAGGGAGAAACAGCTGGAAACCAGGGAGGAAGTAGGCGCAAACACCACCCTCGGGACTGCGGGTTTCCACAGGGTAGAAGTGAGAACAGGAAGGAGAGGTGGCTGTGGACAAAGGGGCAGGGAGTCTGAGGTGGAAGCCAGAGGCCCTCTCCACTGGCCAGACCTTCCTTCCTTGTTCCCAGAACACCCCTGTGTCAGGCACCAGGATACCGGCTGGAAGACGAGACTTGAAGGACCGGTGTCCCATCCTCAGGGAGCCGTTCTGAGGAGCAGAAATGAAGGGCTCACTGATGAGACTGGGGCCCAGAGCTTCAGAGAGGGGGTCCCGGTCTGAGGGCTTGGAGGAAGCCGTGATTGGGGGCCCAGCCTTGAAGGACCTGCAGGGAGGGAAAGGGGAAGATCCCGGGGAAGGGCCTATGGGAGGGTACCAGACCCTGAGGAACGCTTACAAATCCAGAAAGCCAGTGACGGGAAGGGAGACCGTTCAGGGTGGCGGCTGACCCCCTGGGCTTTGGTTCGAACCCTGGCTCTGCCATTTACAAGCCATGTGACCCGAGTCACTTCCCGTCCTGGTGCCTCATTATTCTCGCCTATGAGAGACACCATCCCAGTGCACGGATGCCAGGGTTCAGGACATAGCCGTGGTAATGGCCTCCCTCAGATGCTAGGTGCCAGGCACTGCGCACTCCACTTGCAACACTCAATTCATCTTCGTGCCATCCCATGAGGAGGGTATGATGCCGAGTTTGTGGACGGGAGGATTGGGGCCTGGTGAGGTGAAGAACCTCGCCCAGGATTTCAGGGGTGGCGGCGGCTGGGCCACAAGCAAGCACTACATGATGCCGCCCCTCGTGACCTGTCTCAGGTGCCATCTAGGCACTGAGTCTGGGCAGGTGATCAAGGGCTCTGGAAGCCTCTAGACTAAGGAATTCGAACTTCATCTGGGGTAACTGGGAATCCTGAAAGGTCTTAAGTGGGAGGGGAGCCGTGGTCAGAAGGTGTTAGAGAAGCCTGGTGGGTGGGGTGGAGGGGAGTCGGTGGCAGTCGGGGAGGGCCAGGAGGCGGAGAGGAGGCTGTTGTCAGGGTGCAGGGGGGAGGCGGGATGGTCTGAGCAAAGGCCATGTTGGGGAGCCATGTGGGGAATATGGGGAAGAGACTCACCTGAACTACCCGACAGGGTGGCAGGGGCATGGGAGGGAGGGGAACCCGAGGGCTCAGATTCTGACTCAAGAGACCAGGTCGGGGTGGAACCACGAGCCAGGTGAAGTACTGCAGGAGCGGGAGCGGATGTGGATAGTCTCGGTCACAGGGCTGGACACGGCGTGGATCTCAGGTTAGTGGTAAGCTAGGATGGGTTTGGGAGAGCCTGGTCCAGAGGTGTTCGGGGATGGTGTGAGGTCACCCTGACGCGGACCACACGAGAGCAGAGTCCCAAGGCCTGATTCTGAGCTTGCCCACTGCCTGGGGAGCGGAGCAGGGAGCCAGCTGAAGAGAATGAGAACATGCACAGGCAGGAGGAGAAGCGGGAGTGATGTGACAGGGACCAGAGGAAGGGAGGTGGTTTGGAAGCATGGAGAGGCCCCTGCGTCAGAGGCTGGCGAGAGCACCCAGAAGCCATGTGTCCGCAGGGGGGGCCCCAGCAACTGCGGCTTTAGTAAATGGTGGGGGCTGGACACAGAGCACGGAGGAGTGGGAGGTGACACGGTAAAGCCCGTGTGTGTGTGTGTGCACGAGAGCACGTGTGTATGTGCATCTGTGTGTACATGTGTGTGCACGTGTTCATGCGTGTGTGACTTGTGAGAGGGAGGGGAGGAAACAGGATGGGGACAGGATCCTCACGGACACCCCCTTGGGCAAGGGAAGACAATGCCTTTGCTTTCACACCTGGAGCAGGAGCAGGAGGGAGAAGAGGCCAGAGCAGGGGAGACTTGGGGACAAATGGATGCCCACCAGCTGGGGAGAGAAGTGGAGCCAGAAGGAGGGGGCCCCATAATTGGAGGAAAAACACGAGGAAGCTCAAGTATCAACACCCACCCGCGCCTGCTTTGGGCTCACCCCTCGGTTCCCATGGCACTTTGAGCACATTGCTAACTTGTCTAAGCCTCTCGACAAGCGGGGTTCATGAGCCCCCTTCTTTGTCAGGCAGGACAGACAGCAGCCCTGACGTGCAGAGCTGGCTCACCCTGGCCTGTGATGGCAGACGGATGAGGTTTCAGAGATCTCGCAAGACGACTGTTAAACCCCGCCAACTACCTAAACTGACAATTAAATAACCACATTAACACAAGTAATAACTTTCCTTTAATGCCTCTCCTCTATCTGCATAGAGGAATTACTGCGTGATGATGTGCAGGGAGGTCCCACTGGTGGCCGGAAGTTGGCCATGGTTGGGGGTCAGCCTACCCCACAGATCGGGGCTTTTGTCCCCACTGAATCAGTTAATATTTGCCAGCACAGCTCTGGACAAGTTTCTTACCAAACATCAGGAACCTGGAGGAGGCATGGCATTCCCATGACTCTTCCGCAAGCCCATCAAAGCCTTCTGGTGAGCCCAGCTCCCGGGGGCGGGGGGGGGGGTACACAGCTATCTCAGTCGCAGGGAGAGGAGGAGGACGCGGGGCCCTACGCACCCAGGCTGAAGAGGTTGACGGCCCCGTAGTCCAGGAAGTAGCAGATGTGCCGGGCATTCTTGGACATGGAGCTGAAGGTGTGTGCACAGCTGGACGCGAGGGGGTACACACAGCTGGTGCCCATGTACACGAACAGAGGCCAGGAGTAGCTGTCATTCTGGATGTCTGTCACATACAAGGCGGTCACAAACCTCCACACGAAGAACCTGGAACACAGCGTGGCCCACTCGACCTCCGTGGCTGGGGGCTCCTCTGCACCCCTCACAGACTATCTGCTGCCCCCCATTCCCCTGGGATAACTGAACCCTGTGTGTTCTCACTTTGGTGAAATACTACGAGTGAGGGAGGGTGAATGGGATCCTTTTACGGTTAGAACTGGGCAGAAGGGGCAAGAGGAGAGCCTTAAGATTTATCTAGTACATTCCTCTCCCCACCTTGCAATGACAGAATCTCTCTTACAGCATCCTGCCTAAGTGATTCTCCAGGCTCAGCTTGCATGCTTCCGGGATGGGGAGCTCACCACCTCTCAAGGGAGCTCTAAGTGTCGGGAAATTCTTCACTGAGCTGACACCGGTCTCCCTGGGATCTATCTCCATTTGATCAGCCCGAGTTCCCCTCAACGGGACCACAGAAAACTAGCACATCAAATATCTAAGGCAATCAATCCTCATAATGCCTCCTCACCTCTTTGAACCTTACATTAAAGAACCCCGTGGCACTCAACCACTCCTCAAAGGATCCACATGGGGCCGTGTCACCAGCCCTATGGTTTGTCTTTGTCCCCTTGCAGGAAGGTTCCTCAAACAGAAGCAACCTCCCAGGAGGGGCCTGGAGAGTCTAGAAGACAACAGGACGATTGTTCTCCCTCCTCTCCATGCTATTCCTCCTCTCACACTACCATCGCCTTTCTGAGTGGCCTGGTCCCATGCTGCGATCTGCTGAGTCTAGCTCTCTGGGTCCACCCCACACAGAGACACAGGACAGCTCTGCACCATATCTGCCTCCTCTATGACCCAGGCAAGGGGGGCCTGCCTACAGAGCTGCCCACTTCCACAGACCAACCACTGCTAGAAAGCAGGGCCTCTGCCCACGGGCTCTCCCAGGGGAGGAGACTCCAGTGCTTTTCCCACAGGAACCCAAGGAGCATCCGTCCATCTTCTGGTTACATTTGCGATCTTTCTCCTCCTGTCCCAGCAAAAACAGAGCTGAAGCTATGTGCTGGTCTCAAAACCTATCCGATCATCTCAAGATGACTCCCTGGCCCCACTTCCTTAGGGGCATCTTACTCCAGGCTCTCCCAACCCCTCCCCACCCTGTGTTGCTCAGTGGTGACCATCTCCCAGGGTCTGGCAGAGCCACAGGCTATATGTAGCGGGGAGCCTCGGCCCGAGTGGCCCAGCTTCGGGACAGCTACGAAGTCACCCCACAGGGATCTGTGCACAAGTGCCCCAGACCCACAGGCAAGCAGGGAGGGGCCAGTGCTCCGGGCAGGAGCACAAACTGCAAACCCCATAAATCACCTGTGGTTCATCCACACAACGGAACACCATGCAGCCTGAGAGGCCTGGGGGCCAGACAAAGATGGGAGGGAAGAAAGCCAGGGAAGAGAGCAGGAGGCAAGGACTCAGAGTGGGGTGTGCACACGCCCCAGGGGCTCACATCTCCGGAGGGGCTCTGGGAGGACCGGCAACTCTAGGGAAGAGAACAGGGGCCAGGGGAAGACACTGTCTCTGTCCCCATCTGCAAGTTGCACTTTACGAGCATTTAGACTTTTTACTTACATTTACTTAGGTTTGCTTAAATTTAAAAGGACACACACACACACAAATAAAGTAAAATGACAAACAGCCCCCCTGAGCAGGATCTGGAGGCCACCCTGAGCAGTCTGCAGGCCCTAGAACTTCCTTCCGGATCTCCCTAATCCACCGCAGGCCTGCTCTCTCTTCTCTGGGGAGGCCTCTGGCACCAGCCTTGCCCTGCATTTCGGCCCTGGATCTGCCCTCTGACTTCTGAGCAAGCACGGCCTTCCTCGAGCCCATCTCTGTGTGCGGCACACCCTGGGGTCCCTCCTATTCCCTTGGCTTCTGGACAATGATCAGAGGGGAGTCCAGAGTCTGGCCTGTGCCAGGACTTGCCGTGCCCTTTCCCTGGGCCACACATGTGTCAGCCAACGGGGGTCTTAGTGGACCCCTGAGCTCGTGGCTTCTCCATTAAAGTGCCTCCTGGCCAGCATGATCACGGGGCCCCCACAGCTCCCTGCCCGATGCCTTTTCCAATGCTTCCACCACCCCCCCCACCCCCACCCCCCCACCTGGTAATCCTCACAGCAACCCTGGGCAAGGCACGGACCATCCCTCCCACTTTACAGACGGGAAAACATTAAGCTCAGAGAGACTGACTCCCTCAAGCTCATGACATTTTAACCAGGGCTTCTGGAGGACTCCAAAAACCTCCAAACTGAAGGGGATGAGATCAACCCAGGCCCCCCAGTGCAGGGAAAGACTGGGGAGCTGCCAGGAGCCTCTTGAATCCTACTAGAATCCACATGCTAAAGCTCACCCCAGCTGCCGGCCCCAACATCTCACAGCTCCATGCTCATGTACCACAGGGGAGTCCCCAAAATCCCAGCATGGACTCTCAGCCTTCCCAACCCCCCTGGGTTTTAAAGAAGCCCCAGGCCCAGGGCTCCTGAATTGACATGGCCAGTCAAGGGGACTGGAAGGTACCAGAAGGGCAGCAAGTGAGTCCAGATGTTGAGAGTCTCATTGGTCATTTGGAAAAGGCTGAGGATACAGGCAGTGGCGGAGCTCTGCGGGTGTCTGTAGCCGAAGAGGATGCCCTGCTCATGGAACACCTGCAGTGGGGGTAAGAGAAAGAAGCACTGAGGTGAGGCCAGAGGGTGGCGAGAGGGCCTCAGGAGGGACAGCTCTGGTGGTATCTAGTTTTCTCCCAGGCTGCGCACGTGACCCCAAGCCCGGAACACGTGACCCCAAGCCCGGAACACGTGACCCCAAGCCCAGAACACGTGACCCCAAGCCCGGAACACGTGACCCCAAGCCCAGAACACGTGACCCCAAGCCCGGAACACGTGACCCCAAGCCCGGAACACGTGACCCCAAGCCCTTGAGCTGTCAAGCTGCTTCCCTCCCCCACTTCTCTCCTCCTCCCCATAGGTTCTAAAATCCCATGTCCTTCCAGAAGCCTGCAGCGGCTGGAGGACGTAACTCAAGACCCCGGCTCCCTTTGGGAATCCAGCCAATCTTCGCATTCCCAGACAGACACACTTACTCTTGTCATGAATATTGCCTAAGAATCTGGTTTTGCGCCCTCTGCCTGGGGCCCACAGCCCAGTGTCTGGATGCCTTCGTGGTTGGAAGACATATACGCTGTCTGTCTGAGCCAACGTGCCCCAGATGTCAGGGGCCGGTGGGAAGATCTCTGCAGAAGATTCCCCGCCCCCCCAGTGCCAGGATATATTCACCAAAGCGCTTCATAAAGGCTTTTTGATGATGAAGACAGTGGTGGCATTAGCCTGGGATGCAGGCGGAGCAGGGCCTGCCACAGCTGGGCCTGCCCGAGCCAGCCCCTCCCCACGCAGCCCACCTGGCACGTCTCTGGGTCACCAGCCCCGAGAAGACAGGTGGACTGGTCAGCTGACCTCTGGGCATCAACCCGCCCCGAAGACTCCATCGGACCCATTAAAAATGTAATTGTGAAAAGGAGGCAAGAGGGACGAACCTCAGCATGTGCTATTAAGTGAAAACAAGTAGAATGCAAATTGTATTCCTGGGCAATTATAAGTATTATAGAAGTTTAAGGACACAAGGCAGGGCAGAGGCTGGGGAGAACACAGGAAAGGGGAGAGTTTGATTCATTGAGGATCTGTAGGAGACTTTGTTTCCCTTTTGTGTTGATTTGAGCCAGGGTTTCTCAGTCGACACTATGGACATTTTTGGCCAGATAACTGTGTGTTGTGGGGGGCTGTCCTAGGCAACACGTGAGCGCACCCACGGCCTCTCCCTAATGACACCAGTGGCCCACACGGTCCCAAGCTGTGACAACCCAAAACGTCTCCAGTAGTGCCAACATCCCCTGGGGGCAGTGACCCCACTTAAGGACCACTGATGAAGAGGAATGTTGTCAGAAGCTTTGAAAGGTAAACTAAAAATAAGTAGATTCATCGAGGCAAATAATGACAATGATAACACTCGTAGTCATAATATAAATCGAGTCACAAGAACATTTTACAGTTTTCCCTGTGGTTTTCTGGGGCCGAGGGAGAAAGGGAAGACAGAGAATGCCAACCTAGCCACCCATCTCTCCTCTGGGTTACAACTTCTTAGCTTAAGAGAGAATCTCCATTCAAAGGTACATAATAGGGGGCGCCTGGGTGGCTCAGTCAGTTAAGCAACTGACTCTGGCTTTTGGCTCAGGTCATGATCTCAGGGTCATGAGATCGAGCCCCATGGTGGGCTCTGCGCTGGGGATGGAGCCTGCTTGAGATTCTCTCTCCCCCTCTGCCCCTCCACCTCCCCCACCTCTGTCAAATAAATAATCTTAAAAAAAAAAAAAAAAGAACACAATGGGTAACATGTACTATGTCTTGAGGTTCTGAATCAAGTGGAGAGAGTGAGGGTAAACAGTCAAATCTGGGCCACTGATGTGCCATGTGTCCTTGAGCCAGCCACGACTCTCAGTGCCTCAGTGTCCTCACCTATAAAACCATGAATACGCGCTCTTTCTCTCTCTCTGACAAATAAATTAAAAAAAAAAATCTTAAAAAAAAAAAAGGGACGCCTGGGTGGCTCAGTCGGTTAAGCATCTGCCTTCAGCTCAGGTCTTGAGCTCAGGGTCCTGGGATGGATCCCCGCATCGGGCTCCCTGCTCAGCGGGAAGCCTGCTTCTCCCTCTCCCACTCCCCCTGCTTGTGTGCACACTCTATCTGATAAATAAATAAAATAAAATAAAAAATCTTAAAAAAAGCCATGAATACGTTCTCTTCTTAGTTCAGTTCTGGGTTCAACTGGTCAACCAGGGGGAGGGGGACCCATGAAGCTGGTTCATGGTCCAGTGAAAAAATACTATTTAAATTAGGTTTGGGTCTTAGCTGATTAAAGCAATTTGTTCCAGTTTTTGATTCACGGTTCAATCCTGCTGACGTCTCTGGTTTACAGCAGACAGGCCTCTGTCCCCGGCAGCAGGAATCCTGGCTACCAGCTGCCCACCCCACCAGGGCCGCTGACAGGGTGGCAGACAGGCCCATGGCCTTCAGCCTTCAATGCATGTGAGGAGGGTAGCATGTGCTTGGTGGACATGCGAAGGCCCTGCGGCAGAAATTGGGGGTCTAGCATTCCATCTCACATTTCAGTCTTCCCTTTATAAAGAAAAATAATTTATTAAGGCATTGGCCTCTTATTAAAATGTAAAGACTCCAGAACAGAGCCACTGTTGTTGATGATTCATGCCTTCACATGAATGAGTTTAGCAGATCCTGTGTAGAAGGAGATCTCACGACCAGGCGGCCTGCAGAGCGCTGGCACATGGGGCGTGGTAGCACACAGGGAGGGGGGCTGCAGGACAGCTTGGACACGGGGCCCACAGGTGGGTAGTGGGTGGGCGGGAGCCAGAGGGGGAGACCACCTACATTTTGCTGGTGGTGACGCAGGGTGTGACTACCGTTCTTCCCTCTCTGGATCCTGCATTTGGGGAGGCAAAAGAAGGCGCCAACACAGTCAAGAGCCCGAGGGGAACAGAAGGGCTGGGAAATTCACAAGCTGGACAACTTGACCGCACTCAAGGATCTTGCCCCGTATCTGGGGAGGCTACTTGACCACCAACGCCGGGACTGGGCCTATATTAAAAGAATCTCCTCTGACCTGCTATCCTGACCCCAGACACGGATGGGAAGCCCACCCACTAACCGTGCCGTAAAGACAGGATTTAAAGCAGCCCTTCCAAAAAGAAAAGGACAGATAGATAAAGAATGGACAAAAGAATGAGAGTCCTTCAGTCCCAGAAGAGCCTGTTCTGACCTGCTCCTTCCCTCCTCAACTTGAACCTCAGTTTATTAGGCCAAAATGCTCGATGCGCTCTTGTTCTGAGCCCCTCTGAGCAGGGGAAAGGAGAGGCATTCCCTCCATCTTCCCGCTCTGGCCTTGCCAAAGCGCTTTGCATAGAGTAGATCTCAAAAGAAGACATGCTACGTAATTCTAAACAACAAATGAAACATTTGAAAACAATTTTGTATTCATACCCAGTCTCAACCCCCAAAGGCAAATTGCAATCATTGCCTTTAGTACTCCGTAGCTGGGTCTCATTCCTAAGCAGCCCCAGGTTAGCAGGTGCTGGCTAATTTGCACAGTGGAATTGATTTGTAGGAATCCACCTCGCATCCCTGGTTGCAGGCTAGGCAGTTTAATAGGAAATGAAATCAAATTGTGTGCAGCCTATTATTTAGAAGTGAGAACGCCCAGGTTCTCGGGGTGGAAGGCCACAGCAGCAGGTTTTCCTTTTAGTGCCTGCCAAGGCTTGGCTTCCAGGAAAGACGCTGTGCACCCGCCAGCTGATGCCTGAAATTCCACTGCGACCACTTCAAACCCTTGGTTTTTCTAGCCATTAATCACCTGGGGAAAATCATCACACGTTCTGGCTCACGGTAAATAGGAGCAGATTCTGACAGCAG
>NC_138377.1:97009537-97025535 GCF_054177405.1 Leptonychotes weddellii | reverse complement strand
GGCGGGCAAATCTGAAAGCTGCATGCACACCTCAGACTTCATTTCTTCGGCCTCTTATGCTATCATGGGCCTCTCAGAAGGGCTCTGGAGGAGAGGAAGCGCTCATCTCTTGACCTGTGGTGTGATTTTGGACTGTCGGGTACTTCTCTGAGCCTCAGTTTCTTCTTCAAAGTGTGTCACAGGCTGAATTGTGTCCCCCACAAAATTCAAGACCCTCACACCCCCCACCCCCGTACCTCAGAATGTGACTGTCTTTGGGAGACAGGATCTTTAAAGAGGGGATGAAGTTACAATGAGGCTGTTGGGGTGGATCCCGGTCCCATCTGACTGGCATCCCTTAGAAGCAGGGGCGACACCAGGGGCGGGCGTGCACAGAGGAACGGCCACGTGAGGGGCAGCATGGAGGCCGCGTCTGCAAGCCAAGGAGAGAGGCCTCCAGAGAACCAACCCTCGCCCGCACCTTGATATTGGACTTCCAGCCTCCAGAACTGTGAGAAGTAAATTTCTGTTTGTCCAGTCAGTCTGTGGCACTCTATGATGGCACCCTGAGCTGGCTGGTTGGGTGACAATTTCTCTAAATCGGTGCCTCACAAACGTTCTTCCACAGGTGTCAGCAGATGGCCCGGGGATCTTGCTGCAACGCGGTGGGGCTAGGGGAGCATCTGCCACTCCTCACAAGCTCCCAGGGCATGCAGGACGGGCCCATCCCATCCCTCAGCATCCAGCAGTCACCTCCCTGCCCAGAACCCAATTCATTGCCAAATACGAGGTTCCCTTTAGGTAAGAGGGACAAGATGCACCTAAAGACACGGGCACGAAAAGCCAAAGCAGGAGAGAGAGACAAGGGAGGAGTCTGGTGAGGTGTTTGCAGGCAGAAGGCATGGAGGTAACGGAGAAGGCAAAGGGCAGGCCGCGAGCTGATGCACCGATTACAACCTGCCATTTAGGGAGTGCCTACAGTGTCCTTGGCACCGGGTTGGACACAAAGTCACTGTCTTATGCAGGACAGACCACGCTTAGCCCTGGCAAGAGGGAGCATTTAGGATCTCAATTAAAATACCATAAAGCCGCTTGTACACAACTCACATGCAATTACTAGAACTACAAATAGGCTGAAGTAATAGCCAACCATTGTCGGTATTAAGCAATGACAGGTGAATGTCGTTGAGAACTTTGGCGTCGTGTTTTTAAAAAATTAAGCGTCTGATGTTCAGTCAAGAAGAAGGATGCTTTTTGTACATGTGCCCCAATATTTACAGAAAATGAAGCTAAATTTCTTCTCGCTGAACATAAAAGATGGATAAAAAGTAATTAACCAAATTACATCTCACTATCTAAGATGGAGGATTCAAAGGATATTAGTAATTTAATAGACAATAAAGTGACAAAAAACCACATAAAATGTCTTAAAAAATTAGTATTGCTCAATTCAGGTGTGGTGTACCAGGGGGAAAAGTCCCACTGAATGACTAGCACTGCACACAGCACAGACCTACAGAAGAAGCAAGGAAGTTGAAACAATGGCACATTCCATCGGTTTTCCCTTTGTTGTAAAAATGCAGTCTTTAAGAACTAGGAAAACAATTTTCAATTGTAGGTGCTGATTTAAAAATCTGCCATGGACTAGGCTGTGGTAACAGTGTAACATGATTGGAAAGTCTGCGGCAGGCAGGATTACGGCCCCCCAAAGCTGTCCACACCCTCATCCCAGAAACTGTGACCATGTAAGGTTAACGTGGTAAAGGAGAATGAAGGTCACAGATGGAATTAAGGCAGCTGATCAGCTAACCTTAATACAGGGAGATGATCGGGATTATCCAGGTGAGCCTGGTATAATCCCAGGGTCCTTAAAAGCGGAAGGAGGGGGCAGAAGAAGAGGGGCAGAGGGAGATGAGGCCATAGAAGAATGGACAGAGATGCCACACTGTTGGCTCTGAAGTCAGGCAGGGGCTGGGAGCCGATGACGCAGGTGGCCTCAAGAAGCTGGAACAGGCAAGAAAATAGATTCTCCCCTCGAGCCTCCACCAACACCTTGATTTTAGCCTAATGAGACCCATGTTTTAAAGCCACCAAGTCTGTAGTAATTTGTTCTGGCAACAATACAAAGTCAGAATTTGACCAAACATCCAAAAGAAATCTGAGAGCTAGAAATAAATGGCAATACATGATCTCAGTTTCTTACTGGGAGGACTGATGACTTCCTTATGGAAAATTCAAAGATGGTGTGTAACATTCTCTGAATCTTCTCCAATATGGGACATTTTTTTTTTTTTAAGATTTTATTTATCTGAGAGTGTGAGAGAGAGAGCATGCGAGCATGAGCAGGGAAAGAGGCAGGCAGAGGGAGATGCAAACTCCCTGCTGAGCAAAGAGACTGATGTGGGGCTCGATCCCGGGACCCTGGGATCATGACCTGAGCCAAAGGCAGATGCTTAACCCCCTGAGCCACCCAGGCGTTCCCAATATGGGACATCTTGCTGAAACGCGTATCAAACTTGACCATAAACCTCTGATTCACACCATGGGAATGCCAAATAAATGTCATTACGCTCTTAGATTTCATCTAGACAAGATGCAAGATGATGGAAAGAAATCAGTGAAACAGAGCGTCCTCAAATACAGAGCAAACCCCATCTTGGGGAGGAAATGACATTAATTTTGA
Organism: Leptonychotes weddellii; assembly: GCF_054177405.1. NCBI lineage: Eukaryota > Metazoa > Chordata > Mammalia > Carnivora > Phocidae > Leptonychotes > Leptonychotes weddellii. The sequence goes on along the minus strand of NC_138377.1, from coordinate 97,022,873 downwards.
GTCTGAGCACTTCACACGTATTCATTATGGGGTGTTGTTAGCAAAAGCTTACAAAAATATCGAGGTTTGGCTATTTCACTTTTAAAGGGATTCAAAGTACACATTTATTATCTTAGATACATACAGGATTTTTCTAAACCAAAGAAGCCACATGTGAAATATGTAACAAAAATGACGTTTGAAGAAAACAAAACTTAAAAAAAGGAACAAAATCATCTCTGAACTATGGAAGAGAAGATTCACATACAAATAATCCTGAAATTAACTTCCATACAGATTACTTTTCTGAGCATTATAGATTATAGTACAATTTTCACTAAGCAAAACATTGCTCTATCAGTTTTCTTTATGGTATCTTTTTTCTTGAAAAAAGAAAAATCAAATGTAAGTACTTTATGGATCTAGGTATTGTGTTAAGAGAGAGTAAAAACAGCCATATAGAAGATTGTAATGTATATATAATTAAAATATGATATAATTTTTCTTCTTAATTGTAATTATCATATACAACTTCACTGTGTTTGAACTTGATAAAATTTATAGTTCATTTCTGATTCTAAATATGGCTTTAAGAATATTTTCCAATAATTCCAGTTGCTCTACCTTTAGCAAAACTGAGCAGAAACTCACCAGAAGTTTCTCCCAAATGAAATTAATAAAAAAAAATTCAAAAAACTAAGACTCAGGGACTCAAGAATAGTGGTCTAATTTGGAATTACTGTTAGCAGAATACAAATTATGTGATAATGTTGATTACAGCAGTATAACCTATAATTTTGCTGAAATAAAGACAAAAAATAAATTTAATGGAATAAACATGTAGTAACTTATAAATTATGTACGTTTTTATTTTATTACGCATCCAAACATCACTAATCCATCAATATAACATACAGATATGTGCAACAATCATTAAATTTAGTTATCTTTGCTATTTTGCTGACTTCCGCTATATAAAAATTAGAGCTTTACATATACTCTTTTGTGATTATGAAGGGATATTTGTCAAGGGAGAACAGAACCATTCTATAGAACTCTTTGCTAGCTCCATACATAACTTCTACACATTCTGTGGTCTCCACGGTTCTCCTGATTCAGACCCAGCTCATGTTAGGAGAAGACCCTGTTTCACTGGATCATCATGAGAGGACTGCCTGGTCAAGACTGTCAACCCCATTTTACAGATAAGGAAACTAAAGCTCCATGGGAGACATTTCCAAGGCCATAATTAATAGCAGAACCAAGATGTAACCGCTAGTCTGTTGGCTTGCAAAAGCCCATCACACTTCACTGCATCTACCCAAGTAAAACGAGCGATTGCTATAGTGGATGGGAATGCTAAGTGTGAGCAGAGTTCTCAGAAGGGAAAGATCACTGGGACCCTCTACCCATGATGGAGGAAGAACCAGAAAGAATGGCTGGGGGCCTTCTGGCTTGGGAAGAATGATGGACCACTAGATGTCACGATAGATCCTTCTGACTAAAACAATGAAAATGCTGGATGAACTCTGCATCGTCTGTTGGATAAATGTATCAGCAAGATGACAACAAAAGTAAGGAAGTCACAAAGCCCCCTAACAAAGGGCAACTGGGAGCCCCATGTGGGAAGCTGCCTTCAACATCAGAGTTTCTGCTGCTAGGCTCTGCAAATAAAAGATGAACCCTAAAGCCCACCAAAGGCAGACCTTGCCATTAAGGCTAGGACTATAAAGGTGAGAGAATGTGAAATAAATCCAACCAGGCAGAAGGAGACAATAAGGAAAATTGTCTCTCTGAAACAATCTCTCCCCAGAATTCAGAACCATCAGCTAGATTTCATATGGCCTTCTGATCCAAACCCACACTACTTCTATGGTCCAAGAAATCTCCAGTAGTAAAATTAAAGTGGTTACAAATAAATAGAGGTCAAAGTTTTGTGGCTCCCTCAGGTAAGTAACAAAAGCAAATGCAAATCCTTTCTGGAGGATTTCTGCTTTAACACAACAAGCATGCCCACGCCTGCAAACAACACCAGGCCTCAGAAACAGCAAAAACCATAGGTGGCAGAAAGAAAGCTCGAGGAATAGATGCTGAAATATAAAATCAGTATGTTCAATATGTTTAAAGAAATAGCTTAAAAATATTAATGAAAATAGACTTAAAAAGAATCTAATATAACTTGGAAGTTCAACATTGAAATAAAAAGTCATTGAAGGGATAAATAGCAGACTATATCTCACTGAAGAGAAAATTAGTGAACTGAAAGCAGATTCAAAGAAAGCAGTTCAGAGAGATTAAGAGGTAGATATGAAAAACCAACGGCGCCTGGATGGCTCAGTTGGTTAAGCATCTGCCTTCGGCTCAAGTCATGATCCCCGGGTCCTGGGATCGAGCTTCACATCGGGTTCCTTGCTCAGCGGAGAGCTTGCTTTTCCCTCTCCCTCTACCCCTGCCTGCCACCCATGTTTGCTCACTCTCTCTCTCTCATAAATAAAATCTTAAAAAAAAAGAAAGAAAAACCAAATTAGAGAATATTTCTCCAGAAAGAGAAAAATACAATGGTTTTGTTGTGATATTTGAAGACAAACTTGTACTTCTAGGAGTTTTTGAACATTGCCAGTCCTCAGATCCAAGAAGTTAGGTGTGGCAGGGACAGTTGGGGTTCACCAAATATCCCATTTGCTTTCCTATGTTTCTCAGCCTTTTCTGCAGTTAGGCTGGGGCCACGTGACTATTTCTACTTAATGTGACATCTAGGTCAGGTCAGTTAAAGCAGGGTGTCTTCTTGTAGTAGATATCATGATGCATCAGCAGGGAACACTGCCCTCCTTCAGAACTGAGCCACCCATCCCTCTATGGGAACTTCTTTTGGCAAAGCCCGCTACACTGACCACGTTATACTCCCTGCCCAGCGGCAGCACACACATCCACTGATGGTGGATATGAAGTCCTGGCTTCCTTTTCTCATTTGGGACAAGTCTGAAGGACAAACCCCATTCTAGAACATTCTGTGTGATCAGCTGAGGCCTTGCCCTTCCTGCCTAGTATAATTTTTCACGTTATAATGCTGGAGTAGCCACCAAGCTAATAAATATAGAGCATGTTTCTAGATATTAACTATAAAACAAGTGGTGGAGAAAATCAAATGTTAAAAGGCAAAAAGAAATAAGGATGTAAAACTAAATCCAAAGAAAACAAGAAAGGAAAGGACAACTCAACAGAGAAAATAACAAACAGAAACCACATAAGATGATCAAAATAAATGTAAATATATCAATCATCTTTATAAATATAAACAGACTAAACTGTCCAGTTAAATGACAAATACTGTCAAACTAGATAAAACCCAACAGTGTGCCATTTACACGAGATACAGTTAAAATATAAGGACAGGGAGGCATTAAAAGACAAGGGAAGGAAAGAACTAAACCAGAAAAATAACAAAAACAATAAAGTTGAAGTTGCTACATGACTGTGAGACAGATTCTAAGATAGAAAGCATTACTACTTAGCAAAAGAATCACTACAAAATATTAAGAAATTTACTGCACTAGGAAGACATTACATAAATTCGGATGTACCTAAAAAACACAGGCTCAAAATATATAAAGCAAAAACTGACTTATGCACAAGGAGTAATTCACAAATCTGCCATCATGGTGGAAGATTTTAACATATCTCAATGCTGGACAGATCAAGCAGAATAAAATTAGTAATAATAGAAAAATTTTTGATCTTACAGGACACATATGCAATACTGCCCCCAACAACTGAAGATTATACATTATTTTCGGGCACACTTAGAAGATTTATGAAAATTGATCATGTGCTAAACCATAAAGCTAGTCTGAACAAATTTCAAGGATGGGAATTATACAGAGGACACTCTCAGTCTGCACTCAATTAATTTAAATCAATAACAAAACTCCAGACTTTGGGGGAATTAAAAAAAATACACACACACTTCTAAGCAATTGTAAGTTACATAAGAAACCAAAATGGAAATTAGAAATGAATTCAAAAAGCACATGTGGTCTGCAGTTAAAGCAGTACTTGAGGGAAATATATGTACTCAGTTGCTTACATTAGAAGGCAGAGTATGATTAACTTAAGAAGTTAGAGAAGAAACAGCAAAAGGAATCCAAAGCAGAAAGAAAATAATAAAAAATAACAGACACTAGAGATATAAAATACATAACAGAGAGGCTCCACTGAGCCACAAATCCACCTCTTTTCAAATATTTAAAAAAAAAAAAAAAAAGACAAACTGGCAAGATTAATTAAGAGGAGAAAAAAGCAAAACCACATGATTATGTCAATAGACACAGAAAAAGCATTTCACAAGATCTAATACTCTTTCATGACACAAAGACACTTGACAAAATAGGAATAAAACTTCTTCAACCCAGAGGCACCTGGGTGGCTCAGTCCATTAAGCCTCAGACTCTTGGTTTCGGCTCAGGTCATGATCTCAGTGTGTGAGGTCAAGCCCCGTGTGCAGCACCCCCCACCCCTCCCCTTGGAGCCCTGCCTTGAGCCTCTCTTTGAGCCCCATGATGGGCTCTGCGCTCAGCGAGGAGTCTGCCTGTGGTCTGCTTGAGATTTTCTATCTTTCCCTTTCCCTCCCCCTTTTTCCCTCTGCCCCTCTCCCCGCTCTCTCTCTTTCTCTCTCTCAATAAATTAATAAAATCTTAAAAGAAAAAGTTTTTTAAACTTCTTCAACCCAGTAAAGGCCACCTATGAGAAACTCACAGCTAACATACCTAGTGTTGGAAAATGGAATGCTTTCCCCCTAAGATCAGGAACAAGATAAGGATGTCTGCTCTTGCCACTTCTATGCCATATCAGAGTGGAGGTTCCAGCTAGGTCAACTGAACAAGGAAAAGAAAGAAAAGGCATCTAGATAGGAAAGCAAGATGCAAAACTATATTTTCAGGTGATATAATCTTACATATAGGAAATCCTAAAGGATCCACTAAAAAACTATTAGAACTAATAAATGAGTTCAGCAAGGCTGCAGAATGTAGGATCAATATACCCAAAATTAGTTTTATTTTTATATACTAGCAATGAACAATCTGAAAATGAATTTAAGGGAATAATTCCATGTACAGCAATATCAAAAACAATACAATGCTTAGGAATAAATTTCACAAACTCTTTTAATGGTATGAGACCTGTGCACTGAAAACTACAAAATATCACTGAAAGAAATTAAAGACCTAAATAAATAAACAAAGCCATCCCATGTTCATGGATTAAAAGACTTAATATTGTTAAGATGGTAATGCTCCCCAAATTGATCAACAGATTCAATGCAATCCCTAAAATAAATCCCAGCTGCATTTCTGTTCATTTATTTTGCAGAAATTGACATGCTGATCCTTAAATTCATATGGAAATGCAAGAGATCCTGAACAGTCAAACAATCTGGAAAAGGAAAAATGAAGTTGAAAGATCCACACTTCGGGGCACCTGGGTGGCTCAGATGGTTAAGCGCCTGCCTTCGGCTCAGGTCATGATCTCAGGGTCCTGGGATCGAGTCCCGCATCGGGCTCCCTGCTCCTTGGGAGCCTGCTTCTCCCTCTGCCTCTCTCTCTCTCTCTGTCTCTCATGAATAAATAAATAAAATCTTTAAAAACAAAGAAAGATCCACACTTCTCAAGTCTTATTACAAAGCTACAATAATGAAGACGGTGTGGTACTGGCATAAGAACAGACAAATCAACAGCATAGAAGTTAGAGTCCAGAAGTAAACCCTCAAATTTATACTCAACTGATTTTCAATAAAAGGGCCAAGAGAATTTATCGAAGAAGGAATAGTCTTACCAAAAAATGATGCTGGAGCTACTTGATACCAACATTTATATACATAAAAAGAAGAAAGTTGGACTCCTATCCCATGCCGCATACAATAATTAACTCAAACATGGATCATAGACCTAAATGTAAGAGATAAAACTCTTAGAAGAAAATATAGAACTAAATCTTCATGACCTCAAATTAGCCACAGGATTCTTAGAATCTAGGACACCAAAATCACAAGCAAGAAAATAATAAAAAAAATAGGTAATAGCAAAATTTAAAACTTTTGTGCTTCAAAGGATACCATCAGTAAAGTGAAAAGACGGTGCACAGAATGGAAGAAAATATTTGCAAGTCATATATCTGATAAGGGAATTATATCCAGAATATGTAAAGAACACGATTCAACAAAAAGACAAATGACTCAATTTAAAACTGAGGAAAAGTCTTGAACAGGTATTCTCCAAAGAAGATATATGAACAGACAATTAGCACAAGAAAAGATGCTCAACCTCACTAATCGTTAGGGAAATACAAATCAAAACTACATCCTACACAGTGGGATGGCTACTATTAAAAAATAAATAAATAAATAAAAGAACCCAAACAAAACCAGAAAACATGTGTTGACAAGGATGTTGAGAAACTGGAACCCTTGTGAACTGTTGATGGGAACTTACAATGGCGCAGCCACTGTGGAAAACAGTATGGTGGTTCCTCAAAAAATTACAAATAGAATTACCAAATGATCCAGCAATTCCACTTTTGGTCATATACCCAAAAGAACTGAAAGCAAGATCTCAAAGAAGTATCTGTACACCTATGTTCATAGTAGCATTATTCACAATAGCTAAAACATAGAAGTAATCCAGTATCTATTGATGAGGGAATGAATAAGCAAAATCTGGTAGATACATACAAGAATATTATCCAGCCATAAAAATGAAGGAAATTCTGACATATACAACATGGATGAACCTTGAGGACATTACGGTAAGTGAAATTAATAAGCCAGTCACAAAAAGACAAACACTGTATGATTCCATTTATAGAAGGTACTAGAATAGTCAAAATCATAAAGACAGAAAGTAGAAGGATGGTTTTCAGAAGCTAAGGGGAGGGGGAAATGGGGAGTTATTGTTTAATGGGTATAGAGTTTCAGTTTTACAAGATAAAAAGAATTATGGAGATATATGATGGTGCTTGCTGCACAACAATGTGAATACATTTAATACCATTGAACCGTGCACTTAAAATTGGGTAAGATGGTAAATTTTATGTGAAATGTATTTTACTACAATAAAAAAAATAGTTCAGCATAGAGTTACCACAGGATCCAACATTCCGCTCCTAGGCATGTACTTAAGAGAACTGAAAACATGTTCATACAAAAAGGTGTACTCAAATGTTCATAGCAGCATTATTTGTAGCAGCCAAAAAAACGGAAACTCAAGGGTCCATCAACTAATGAATGAATAAACAAACAGCGGTACATCCATACAATGGAATATTATGCAGCCACAAAACAAATGAAGTACTAACACATGGTACAGCATGAATGAACCTTGAAAACATTTATGCTCAGTGAAAGAAGGCATTTGCAAAAGGTCACCTATTATACAATCGCGTTTATACGAATTACGGAGAAGAGGCAAATCCAGAGACAGAAAGTAAATCAGTGGTTGCCATGGCAAGTAGGAAGTGACTGCTAATGGGTACAGAGTTTCTTTCTAGGGTAATGAAACTGTTCTAAAATTGACCATGGTGAGAGTTTGTGCAACAGACTTTGTGTATGTCACCATACTAAAACCCCCGGGGCTGTGTATTTTAAAGGATGAATTTTATAGTATGTGAATTATATCTCAACAAAGCTGTTATAAAAAAAAAAACTTCCCACACAGAAAATTCAGCTGCAAGATGAGTCATTCCATCCACCACTCCACAGGCTGCCATACATGTAGATTAGCAGGTAACGGTGCTCCCCTGGGTGGGAGGGGCACAAGGTGGTGGCCTTGCGGGACAATCGTGCAGGTACATTCTACGACCCACTCAGGAACACAGAAATCTAATATTATACGAAGTTTTCCATAGAACAAATAGGCAAGGCTCTCCAACTCGTTGTGGTTGGCACAATCATAACCCAAATCTAGACAATGGCAGTATCTGAAGGAAACATTACAAGTCAACTCATTAGAATTAAGGCTCCTAAACAGGAGCAAGTGGGTGGCTCAGTCGGTTAAGCATCTGCCTTTGGCTCAGGTCATGATCTCAGGGTCCGGGGATCAAGCCCCTGGGATCAAGCCCCGCATGGGTTCCTTGCTCAGCAGGGCTCCTTGCTCAGCAGGGAGACTAATTCTCCCTCTCCCTCTGCCCCTCCCCCTGCTTGTGCTCTCTCTCTCTCAAGTAAAAAAAAAGTTCCTAAACAAAACACTAGCTGATTCCAGCAATTAGATTAAAAAGATATTACATCATGACCAAGTTTTATTTAAATGCAAGGTTAACTTAACATTACTAAATTGGTCAGTGTAATTCACCACACTAATAACTTAAACAAATCATACACGACCATCTCAAAAAATGCATTGATAGGGAAAAAAAGGGTTCTGTAAAATTCATTCTTATTTAAAGGGAAAAAACTCTAGAAAACAAGGGGTAGAAAGGAATATCCTTGACTCGATAAAGGTTATTTACATACACACACACAGACACACATAGAGCTACATTATTTTAAATGATGAAATGTTGAAAGCATTCTTTTTTTTTTTTTAAGATTTTATTTATTTATTTGACAGAGACATAGCAAGAGAGGGAACACAAGCAGGGGGAGTGGGAGAGGAAGAAGCAGGCTTCCCACTGAGAAGGGAGCCCGATGCGGGGCTCCATCCCAGGACCCTGGGACCATGACCTGGGCCAAAGGCAGACGCTTAACGACTGAGCCACCCAGGCGCCCCTGAAAGCATTCCTTTTCATTAAAATCAAGAACAATATGAAGAGGCCTGCCATCATGCTTCATATTGTATTTTTTTTAAAGATCTTATTCATGAGAGAGAGAGAGCACATGTGAGCAAGAGCATAAGCAGGGGAGAGGGGCAGAGGGAGAGGGAGTCTGCCTTGGGGCTCGATCCCAGAACCCCAAGGTCATGACCAAGCCAAAGGCAGACGCTTAACCAACTGAGCCACCCAGGTACCCATTCATATTGTATTTTAATAAGCTCCTGATGATTCTGATGGCGGGGATCCAAGCACCCACTTTGAGAAACCCTGAGCTGGAGAAACCATTTGCCTACTGAGTTGGCTCCTGGGTCCTCAGGGCCCAAGCCCTCCTACCCAACACCACACCATCTGGCTATGCTACTGTTCTTTCATAATAATCCCACTGTTCTACTTCATTTTTCTTGGATCCTCACAATAGCCCTGTGAGACTAAATTAACAGGTATTATCTCCACTTTACAGATCAGGAAACTGAGGCTCAGAGAGGGTGGGGAAGTGGCCCAGTCCACACAGCTCATTAATATGCTAAAGGAGAGGCTATCCAGGGCCCCTGTATGAAGACCTGATGATGGAAATGGCAGCCGACATTACTGACTCGACCCCATGTGCCAGGCACTTCACATGGGCCATCTCATAACCGTAACCCCAGGAAGCAGATATTCCCATCACCCCATTTTACAGGTGCAGAAACTGAGGTAGGGAGATTAAGTATCTTGCCCAAGGTCACTCCACAGACTGGGTACAAGAACCCAAAGAGCCCACCGAAAATAAGCTTAGCATTTGTAGGAGGTCTATTCTAAATATTCATGCAAATTACATATGCATTTTTCTCCTCAATATATTTGCACGGGGTTTTAACAACAAACGTTTCCATCCCCCTCCCCCAGCAAATCTTCAAATAAAAGTACCCTCCAGGCAGGCAGAGCCACTGTTCGCTCCACGGCCGCAGGAACCTTGAGCATGGGGCCCCAAAGCCCGGTAGTGGATGTAGGCGCCCAAGGAAGGTTTCGAAGCAAAAAACAGTGGATGTGAGGTGCGATGTTGGTTTTCCGCCTCTGACTAGCACCATTTTACTAAAAAGGATACTGTCACCTCCAACCTCTATGAAAACCTGGACACAGGAGACACGTTCCTCTTTAGCACTCCAGGGTTTTCTGGTCCTCGTCTTCAGGATCCCCACACTTCAGAAGCCCACAAAGTAGCCATTGAGACCTTCACTTCCCCTTCACGTCTTTCCTGGGCACATGCTCTGAATGCGACCTTGCCCAAAACACCCAGGGAGACATCTCAGCAGCACCCATGACCCCTCTCCCAAGAGTCCCCACGCCTGCTCGCTGCTTCCCTGTCCCCAAGCCTTTGTCCACGCCAGTCCTTCCACCTGTTCTGGTCGGCCCACCTCCCACCTCCTACCCACGCTCAAGCCATCTTAAAGATCTCCCTGAGCCCTTCCTCCCCCATGATGGAAGTGACCGATCCCTCCTCTGGGTCTTTCAGGACATACCCTAACCCACTTTGCAACAGAAGCACGCGTCCACATTTTAAAATCCTTAGGGGCAGGATTTGTATGGGATTATTCCGGAGTGACACCTTGCACATGGCAGGGCGTCAAGAAAAATTTTGTGAGTGGATGACTCAAAGAATCACCCCGTGCTCCCACTAATCGCAGCCACTAGTGGTCTGTGGGTAGAAGCCAGCGGAGAACTGCACCAGGAGGAGGTACGGCCCTGGGAGCACACAGGAGGCGTCCTGCGAGGCCAGCCTCATTTTAATTTGTCTGTCACCTGCCGTGTCCCTCGCCTCTTCCACCAGACTGCTCTGCCCCGTGTCCCATCACCCCCCAGTGCCACCTAGCTGCATCCACCCAGCTGCACAGGCTTTTGGGACAGAGCCTGGCAGGCTGCCCGCTCCTCATCTCTGCGCGGGGCTGAGCGCGCCCAGGACTTAGGCCTCTGAGGGAAGTTGGAAGTGCTTGGCAGTCAGCAGCGTGGAAGGGTCTCCCTTCAGTCTGTGACATCCTCCAGATGAAACGTCCCACCCTGGCTCGTCTTCAGTCAAAAAGGAAGGGAATGTGACGCGGCAACAAGAGTGTGCAAGAAGTGGTGTTTGCTCCGCCGGGGAAGGGGGTGCGCCAGCAGAGGGGCTTCACCTCAGGCCGCTTACAAATGCGGACTGTCAAGGCCTGCCAGGTGTCTCGGGGTGGCCGCCTGTGAGCTCCCGGGCCCAGGAGTCCACGATGGGGCCAGGCCTGAGGCCCACAAGACACCCTCCTCCTCGCCCCAAGCCACACGGGGCCCGAGCCTCCTGCAAGTGATACGGACAAGGGCAAAGCCACACACCCGAGGCGGCCTGGCCCTGGCCTGCTTTCCAGCACCCCAGGGAGGGGCCCAAAGGAAACGTCTACCCAGCTGGATACCACTGGCTACATGTCTGCAGCTCGAATGTGGAGTCTCAACAAAGACTTGGCTTCGGGATAAAATACAGATGTCACAGGGAAGGGTTACGACGTCAACAGTCTCAGGATCCCTCCCATTTCCAGGTTCAGTGTAGGTGGGGGAGACGGGGGTGCTGGCTGAAGACAAAGCCAGCACCCCCCCACCCCGCCCCAGGGCAGAGGCCACACGGCGCCCTCATCACTGCCCGGAACTCAACCACCGGACCCACAGCACATACCTGGGGCATCTGGTCGATGCTAAACAGCCGGGGCAGCTTCAGGCTCAGCATCTTGAAGCTGGGTTGGGGGGGGAAGGCCGGGGGTGGACAGCAGCTCCCCGTCACTGGCTCCGAGTCCTGACAATGCTCGGGGTGTCTGCGGCCAGTCGGTACCCGGGCTTCTTCCCTGAAAGAGGGCGGCGTGAAGAAATCCAGTCAGCCTCAGCCCAACTCCAGCTGGATCAAGACTGTCAGATTGTTTAACCACGGAACAAACACTTGCTTGTGATGGCAAAATAATCAGGCTTCCTTAAAAACAGCAACAGAACTATCAGAGTGCTGAGTCATTTATTCCAAGAGTGCTGGAGGGGGGTCATTCACTCATGATATGGGTGATCATAAAGTTGGAGAGCCGGAAGGGCCGCGGAGACCACTGGGTCCCCTCACGCCGGACATCAGGGCCAGAAGGGCGGAGTGACTTCTCTAAGGTTGTGCGGCTAGGGGAGAGCAGGAGTGGCTGGCTCTCGGCTGCATCGTGGGCAGACCGTGTGATCCCAAGTCTGTGTCCACTCAGTGGGCAGAGGAGGACAAGGGCCATGCCTCAGATCACCCAAAGAAAAGCAGCTCTTCCAGAAGGCCGACGGGGGCATTGTTGCCCTGAGACACACACACGAACCAGACAAGCAAATCCAAGGCACTTGTTGGAGACACAGCAACTCCAAGTAACAAGGTTGTTTAAATGCAGGATTAAGACTGCTTAACAGCTGTGAGTAATGTGAGCTAGAGGGACCCGAAGCCCTCAGGACAGGCCTAAGAAACAGAAACTTGCCAGCTGGGTTTAGCTGAGAAAGAACAGTGCTAGGAATTTACCCTAGTTAATGCCTCCCCTGCTCCCATCACCACTGGGCCAAGATCTGCCACCTCCTTAGAGCCCCCCCTCCCGCCCCGAGGAATTCTGTCCCTGCCTCTGAAGGTCCAGAGACCTTGCCTGTATCTCTCGTGTGACACCAACCGCCCCTGCCTGCAAGCAAAGCTACCTGCCCAGGTGCTTGGAAAGGAACCTCCTGGATGGCTGGAAACTCAGGGTGTATGCGTGGCTCATGCTGGGCCTTCAGCGAAATGCTTGTTTAACACCATTCATTAAAGCAATGGTGCTCGTCCCCTGAACTTACAGTGTGTTTTGGTTTTTGTGGTTTGTTTATACTTTTGCTGCTTATTATAGTTCCTTATGTTTTATGTGTTATTATCTGGAACTCTGTAGCAAAACACAATGTATTTGTGTTTCATTCCCATAAATTCGCTTCTTTCTTAAAACCATTGATGTAAGTATTATTCACAATAGTCCAAGGGCGGAAACAACCCAAGTGTCCACCAGCAGACAAAATAACAAAATACGGTCTAAGCACATATGGAATATCATTCAGTCTTAAAAGGGAATGATATTGTGATCTGTGCTTCAACATCAATGAAACCTGAAAACATTATGCTAAGGGAAACAAGCCAGTCACAGAAGGACAAATGTTCGACGATTCCACTTATACAAGGTACCTAGCGTAGGCAAATTCACACAGACAAAAAGGAGATTAGAGGCTGGGTTGGTGGAAAAATGGGGCGTTGTTGTTTAATGGGTACCGAGTTTCCGTCTGGGATGATAAAAAGTTCTGGAAACGGGGGTGGTGATGGTTGCACAACATTCTGACTGTGATGTCACCGAATTATACACTTAAAAATGGTTAAAATGGTCAGTTTTACATTGTGCATATTTTACCACCGTAAAACCTTGTGCAATATTTCCAAGTTACAGAATAATGCAGAAAATACGTTTTTAAGAAAATAATTTTTTAAAAAGATTTTTTATTTATTTTTTAACAGAGAGAGACACTAGCGAGAGAGGGAACACAAGCAGGGGGA
>NC_138377.1:96992645-97009037 GCF_054177405.1 Leptonychotes weddellii | reverse complement strand
CTTGGTTCTCTCGGTTTTACAGGCCTAATTACCGAGACTCCCACACTCTCCGAGGCACCACGAATTCACCCAGTGGCAGGCCACAAGGTGGAGGTCCGGTACTGGGGGGACCTCAGGCACACCAGGAAAGCCTCCAACAATAATGGGACCAAGGCTGGTCTCCACAGACCTGCCCGCCTTGGTCCTCTGGTTCTCCCTCGAGTAGCCTCAATGTCATGGGCAAGACAAGCAAACGGAATGGTCCCCTACTCTCCCAGCACACACCATCCCAGTAGGAGTGACCAGAGTAAACGGCAAACATAAAGGGTAATGACAATAGCACATGAGTCACCCATTTCTTCATTCAGCCACTGTTTACTGCATGTCTGTCATGTGACAAGTAGGAGTAAGGCTAAATGAGTAGTTAAGGATTCTCTGTGGGTTGCTACAGCTTGAAGGACAAGGTGAGACTTTAACAGATATAAAAATTGTATGGGTTTGGGGCGCCTGGGTGGCGCAGTCGGTTAAGCGGCCGGCTCTTGGTTTCGGCTCAGGTCATGATCTCAGGGTCGTGGGACTGAGCCCCGTATCAGGCTCCATGTTCAGCGGGGAGTCTGCTCAAGGATTCTCTCTCTCCCTCTCCCTCTGCTCCTCCTCCCCCTGTTCATGCTTGGTCTCGCTCTCTCTCTCTCTAAAATAAATAAATAAATCTTTAAAAAATTTTATCGGTTTGTGACACATAGAATGGAGGGAAGTAGGCATCCTCCATACCATTCTCTTCTTTCACTGCACGGGGAAAGAAGATGAATAAGACCGTCACTGTCCCCAAGAAATGTATAAAGAAAGAGAGGAGACACCCAACTAGTCAGCACAAGTCACCCTGAGGAGGAGGGAAACTCTCACCCACTGCACCAAGCCCGTACTGGTCACCTTGCCCCCCAGCCCCTCTCATTCACCCCCACTGTGGCCATCTCAGGAGGCGAGGCAGGGCGGGGAAGGGCCTGGGTGTTGGATTCCAGCCACTTGCATTCAAAGACTGGTTCATCATTTCCTGTGCAACCCTGGGCAAGGAACGTTAACACCCGTGCCTCAGTTTCTCTAAGGGTAAAATGGAAATAACAGTAGTACTTTCTTCATGGGGGTGTCGTTATGATTAAAAGACAGAACCCATGTGAAGGGCCTGCCATAAAGTAAGGGTCCAACAAACACTTGGTATTATTATGAATTTTCAGAGAGGAAAATTCATTTTCTATTTTACAGGCAGGAAAATGGAAGCGTGGAAAAGCTATGGGGCTTGCCCAAGATCACATAGCTAGTGGCTAGTAGAACTGGATTTGATTTCTGGTTTCATAAGTTTCCTTTTCAAAAGAAAATGGACTTTGAATAAAGGTTATGAAGAGCACAGAGCACCAGGTCGTATTTTCCCTTTGCTACTGAAAGAAGATGGACAACGCAGAGTGTTTACGATGTTTATAACCCGGAGGCTAAAGGATGGCCCTCCTTGTCTGTTAATCAGGTTGAGACAAACTCTCAGGTAAGACTTGACCTTGGCTCTTTCAAAAGCGGGAGATTTCTTGTGTCATGTCTTTCTGCCAAGGAGGTAAGAACTCTTCCATTAAACTATCGTTAGGTTGCATCTGAAACGTAAACCTTTCTGTCTGTTGAAATCGTGAAACATCCCAGGATGGTCATGGAAAGTCAGAAAGCGTGGCTGATGATTCGTATGTCGTATCCCTTCTTAAGCACGGCAGATAAAATTGAACGTCAAATGAACTCACTGGTCTTTTTAGTTCCCATCACACGCCAAGCTCTTAATTTCACCAACACTGTAAAAACCAGAGTGTAATTTCCAGTATTTCAAACAGCAGCTTGGTTTGCTCTCTCTGTCTACAGAGGCCTAGAAACAAGAGCGAATAAAACAAAAAGGCTTCGGACAGTTCCCATTAGAGACACAATGTGAAACTTTGCCAATATTCCGTTGGTATATTGGCTTTCCATGTTGAGATTTCATTTAAATGAGGGCTCCACAGCTTAAAGATATGTTTTAAAACAGCTAGAAAGGGGAAAATGGGCTATAACATACTCTCCAAGACCTGCCAAGTTCTCCTGAAATAGCCCTAAAAAAACACTTAAAAAAAAAAAAAAAAGGCCAAATTATCACAACAAAATCACCATCAAATTTCTGGCTAGTCCTCTCAGATTTCTCAGATTTAAGACCAAACAAAATTAATACAAGGTGAAATTTGCACCTTACCACCTCATCCCTCTCAGGCTAGCACTCCATCCATATTCCTGGAGGTCCCTCTCCCCAGAAATTTCATGCTATACACTGTGGATCCCAGACCTTGAGGACTTGGCCGGCAAAACCTGTAACCTCCCAAATATGTCTACATATAAGGTTGCTGAATAGAAGTTGATGGCCTATTTTCCCAATGAGAGGGTCCAAAAAATGTGTAACTTCTAGGGATGCAAATGAACTAGTACACAATCTCTCTCTCTAACATTAACTTACTCATGTGGCTAGACGTATTAGAATCCCTTCCTATATCCAACGTATTAATTTTAAAATACTGCTTTTTCCACTCACATCTCACAGAAATAAGTGTATTCAAAATCTTCACATCCATCTTCGATAACAGTATCTTCATAACTACAGCCATGTTTTGGAATTACTAATATAGTTTAAGTGAAAAATACTCTCATTTCCATATAAGTTATTTGAAGTCTGTGCTTTTTTTTTTAAGAGAGAGAGAGAACACGTGGTGGGGGGAGGGGCAGAGGGAGAGGGAGAGAGAGAATCTCAAGCCAGCTCCACGCCCAGCGCAGAGCCCGACGTGGGGCTCCATCTCACAATCCTGAGATCACGACCTGAGATCATGATCAAAGCCGAAATCAAGATATCAAGAGTCAGGACCCTTAACCAACTGAGCCACCCAGGAGTCCCCGAAGTCTATACTTTAGAGAAGCTGCATTTAATTAAGCTGCTGCTACAAGATGTATCCTGAGTCAGAAGTATTCATTTGCTATTATTATACTGCCCATGATTTGCTTTCAAACACTTGACACAGTGTGATATGAAATTGTTAGGTCTAACCCATACCCCTGGGGTGGTGGTGAATTAGCATTTGAAAGACTAACCATAAACTCACACTCCAGAGGCCACACCTTTGGTTCAGCTGGGGTTATTTCTGATCCACACCAAAGGGTTTGCGGATTAGCACAATGGGTGCTGTTTAATTGGAGAAATGAGTGGAACAGAAGACATGGGAGCTGATGAGAAGGATGGCCCAGGCGCCCTTCCTCTTGCATAAGCGGGGATGGCGACGGATGCCCCAGGGTGGCTCCCCTCTGAATGAGCCCAGGTGTGCCCTGTAGGGAGGATTCAGGAGCCTGAAGCCAGGAAGTCCAGCTGATGCAGGCCCCCAGACAAATGTCGTATCAACCTTGCACGTGCTTACAGAAAAGGTGCGCAAAAGTGATCCTAAAAGAGCAGAGGGTTAGGAATCCCCTGCCCACAGAATAGGCCGTCCTGCTTTTGCACCTGCTGAAAAATATGTGCATGGCAGCGGAACTCGGCCTGAGACTCACTGCGCTGTGCCACCTGGCCGTGAGGGTGTGGGGGTCCCCTCGCTCTCAGGTACCTCTAAACACTGATAGAGCCCACAACTGCATCTCAACGCACCTTCAGACACTCTCAGCTGGAAGTCACACCACTATTTTGTGTCCCAGGGGAAAAAATGCTGCCAATCATAATCAGGAGATGGTATCACTGATTGGCAATGAATCCTGATTTCAGAGCTCATAAAACAGCACCACATAGGAATTGAGGAAATACAGAAATTGTGAATGAGCTATTGGCTTGGGTCAGTTTGCAATGGCTACTCTTTCCATCTTCCTACTCTGCTCTTGAAAGGGATCAAGGTCTCCTTTATAACAAAACCAGTTCTTACAAATGGGAGGTCAGGCCCCTGGGAATAAATCTCAATCTGGGTTACACTTTCTGCCTAAATCTCCATCTGTATTACATTTTCTGTCTCTTTCAGTTGCTTGTGTGTGTCAGGTGCCCTCTCGAAGGATCCAAACAAGCACGGACGGGAAGAGTTTCGGGTTACCGTATCTCCCCCAAACAGGCCATACAGCCAGCCAACTGTTCAAAATAAAGGAATGCAGTGGCCCCAAATGTAAAAACTCTGGATGGACCTATTATGCCACTTCCTCTTTTCTGAAAAAGAATTATGCTGGAAAACAAAAAACTCATAGTCGGGCATATGTAGCAAAAACAAAGAAGCCTCTTTGGTAGGGAATTTTTCCCATGCTTGCTTTAGAAAACTAGAAACATGAGATCAGGAGGCTCCTGAGAGGTCTCTAATCCAAGTTACCACTGGATGCATGAATTTCATCAATGGCATTACAGACAAGAAGTCAGATATTTGACCCAAAGAAGCAACGTTCACAGAGGGAGTTCAGGATTCATGAGTAGACAGTGGGGAGCACAGGAGAGAGGACGGTCGCCCCTTTCTGCCCATACTGGCTGGCCAGCCGACCTCTGATTCCCCCCTTCCCCTGGGGCTCCTGTTTAGGTCTCCTTCATGTTAAACAGAAAACAGCACAGAGCCCAGGAGGCGACTGGGGCAGAGTTTCCATCCCATTACTGTGCCAGAAGGCCCCTCTCAGAGGACCACCAAATGGTCCTCACCATCACAGAGGGTTGAACTTGCACTAGGGAAGGTGGGGGATAGGAGTGGGCAGAGTCTAAGAGCAGCCCCAAGCCGCCTTCATACTCCTGCTTTACCTTAAAAATGCATATGAAGGGGCGCCTGGGTGGCTCAGCCGTTAAGCGTCTGCCTTTGGCTCAGGTCATGGTCCCAGGGTCCTGGGATCGAGCCCCACATCGGGCTCCCTGCTTGGCGGGGAGCCTGCTTCTCCCTCTCCCACTCCCCCTGCTTGTGTTCCCTCTCTCGCTGTGTCTCTCTCTGTCAAATAAATAAATAAAATCTTAAAAAAAAAACGCATATGAAAATCAAAAATTTTTGTGCATCAAAGGGTACTATCAAGAGAGTGAAAAACGGGCGCCTGGGTGGCTCAGTCGTTAAGTGTCTGCCTTCAGCTCAGGTCATGGTCCCAGGGTCTTGGGATCAAGCCCCTCATCGGGCTCCCTGCTTGGCGGGAAGCCTGCTTCTCCCTCTCCCACTCCCCCTGCTTGTGTTCCCTCTCTTGCTATGTCTCTATCATAAAACCTTAAAAAAAAAGAGAGAGAGAGTGAAAAACAGAAAATATTGCAAACCATATACCCGATAAGATTAATATCCAAAATATATAAAGAACTCCTACAACTCAACAACAATAACCCAATTCAAAAATGGGCAAAGGACTTAAGTAGACATTTCTCCAAAGAACACACACACATGGCCGATAAGCACATGAAAACCTGTGGTTCAGCAGCACTAGTCATTAGGGAAATGTGAGTCAAAACTACAGTGAGATACCACTTCACACCATTAGGATGGCTATTATCAAAAAAAAGTAACAAGGGTTGACGAAGATGTAGAAAAATTGGAACCTTAGTGTATCGCTGGTAGAAATGTAAAATGGTGCAACCACTCTGGAAAACAGTATGGTGGTTCCTCAAAAAATGACCCAGAGAATTACTATAGGATCCAGAAATTCCACTTCTGGGCATATACCCAGCAGGGACCAGATATCTGTACACCTATGTTCAGAGCAGCAGTATCCACAATAGCCAAAAGGTAGAAGTGCCCCAAGTGTCCATCAGCAGATGACTGAGCACAGTGCGGAACAGACATGCAATGGGATGTTATCCAGCCTTCAAAAGCAATAAAATTCTGACACATGTGACCACACGGACGAATCCTGAAAATATCATGTTAAGTGAATAAGCTAGACAAAAAAGGACAAACACTGTGTGATTCCACTTATAAGAGGTCCCTAGAATAGGCAAATTTATAGACAGAAAATAGAATAGAGGTTGCCAGGGGCTGGAGAGGGGGGGAAATGGGAAGTCGCTGTTTAATGGGTAATGATGAAAATGTTCTGGAAATGGATAGTGATGATGTCTGTACAACATTGTGACTATAAGTAATGTCACTGAACTTAACACTTAAAAATAGTTGAAATGGTAGGCACCTGGGTGGCTCAGTCGGTTAAGCATCCGACTCTTGATCTCAGCTCAGGTCTTGATCTCAGGCTAGTGAGTTCAAGCCCCCTGTGGAGCCTACTTTAAAAAAAATGGTTAAAATGGTAAATTTTATGTTATGCATATTTTGTCACAATAAAAAAAGTATCTAAAAAAAGCACGTGAGTTTTATAGTCTGCTCCACCACTGGGCTATGTTTGTATTAACATAAAAATTTATTTTCTCCAAATCTTCCAGAAAAATACAAATCATAAATATATACATATTGTCTCAGTCCATTCAGGCTGCTCTAACAAAAAACCATAGAGTGGGTGGCTTATAAACAGCAAACATTTGGAGCACCTGGGTGGTTCAGTCGGTTAAGCGTCTGCCTTCAGCTCAGGTCATGATCCCAGGGTCCTGGGATCGAGCCCCGCAGCATCGGGCTCCTTCTCCCTCTCCCTCTGCGTGCCGCTCCCCCTGCTTGTGCTCTCTCTCTCTCTCTCTCAAATAAATAAATAAAATCTTAAAAAAAAAAAAAATCCAGCAAACACTTATTGCCCACAGTTCTGGAGGCTGGAAGTCCAAGATCAGGGGGGCAGCAAGGTCGGGTTCCGGTGAAGGCCCTCTTCTGGTTGCAGACTGTGGAATCACTGCTGCATCCTCACAGGGGAAAGGGCCTCTTTCCTAAGGGCACGAATCCCACACGAGGGCCCCAGGCCTCCCTCCTTTCCCTCTGGAGACCTTCGCTACAGATTCAAGCATCCCGCTACCCACAGCTGTGTGTGTCCTCAGCTCTCCCCCTTGTAGAGCTGTTCTTGCTGGGATAACTCCTCTCCCCTCACGGCACTGCTGAGACCTGAGATTTGCCCAGCTCTCTGTCACCTACCACCACATGCTTGCTCTCTCCCCGTTGTCAACTGCACCCAAATCAGTTTCCCTGGAAGCCCCAGCCTCAGCGCACATCCAAGCACACAGCGAATCCCAAAGCCCTCAAGGTCTGTCCTAGGCACTGGAGGGATGCAGACTGCTACGCTTTCAGACTTCTCTGAGTGCCTCAAGGAGCTCCCAATCTGCTGGAGACGAGAGAGCCAGCACACTGTCCCTGTGCGGGGACAGGAAGCTCCCGAGTCCAGAGAGGTGAGAAGAGCTGAACCCAGGGGCCGGGGGGAATGAACAGGAGGGGTGTGGTGGGATGAAAGAGTATGGAAAGCAGAGGCTCTGGGCTTCCAAACTGTTTCGAAAATAAGAGGCAAGAAAAAAACAAATTGCTGGCATGATACTGTAGAGATGGATACATGAAACTATACGCTGTGAAAGCGCACCGAATGGAATGTACAACAGCGTGACAGCGTGAACCCTGACGTAACTGTGTGCGTGTTAATAATGTATCAGTGTCGGTTCATCAGTTGTAACCAATGTACCACGCCAGTTGAGGCTATCAATAATAGCGGAAGGGGGTGGGCGGGAAGGGGAATTCTTTCTACTTCCGGCACATTTTTTTTAAAACCTAAAACTGCTGTAAAAAGAATAAAGTCTATTAAGAAAAACAAATGTGGGTCAACATCAAAAAATAAGGGACCTCAGAAAAACCTGGACTCCAGTTTCTCTTGACAGATCTGAAGGTCAAGTACACACATAGCTAGAACTTGCTGTTCCTTCTTTCTGGGTAAACGGGGTAAACACAGTCAGGTTCATGGCAGAACACCCCCCCACCCCATGCCTGCCAGGCTTGGCCCCGAGCTCTGCATTTTGGGCTCTGGTGCTCAAGGTCAGGTGTCTGATGACAGAGGGACAGCCAGGGTCTCAGAGTGCCATGTCCCACGGGCTGGGAAATAAATCACACCCATGAAGGAAGGGAGTAAGACCAAGGCAGTTTTCAGTCAAGTTGAGTTTGATTTGTACAGATTTGCAGTTTAAAAATATGTGACCACATCTTGAAGGAGAGATCAAGGGTGCAGATCGATTTAGGAGGCAGAGAGAGGTGACTTTCAAAGGTCCTCCAGAAGGAGAAAAGCAGACAAAAGATCCAAGGGATGAGAAAAAGTCAAGCTCATGGCACTGATGGAGCAAAACTGACAGAGCTGGGGGAGGGGGGCAGCAGAAGCAGTGATCTAGAGGATTCGCCCAGTACCTCGTTTCCCTGGCCGGGCAAGGTTAGGAACTGTGCGAGAAAGCTGTGAGCCAGTCTGGAGGAGGGTGGAGGCTGGGGGGGGCAGTGTTGAGGGGCAATGTTGGGGAACCAGCCAGGTAAGAGGCGGGGAAGCTGGGAGAGCTGTTGGTAGACAGATTGCTCATCCAACATGCCTGGGTTAAACTCATCCCTCTGCTCCCCCTGGGGAGAGCTGCCCGGGGCAAGGAGCAGAAATGGAGAGTAGACAGGAATATGCTCGGCCATTTACTCATTAAGCACCCACTTACTGAAACACCCACTATGTGTCCGACCCTATATAGGACATGGGGATGGACCCTTCCATCCCTTAAGAGCTCACATTCTAGTGCAGGAGATCAGCACTGACACGTGACACAAAACACATCTGAAGGTTAGAACCATCAGCTGCTTCTGGGGGGAACACAGAGGAGGGGCATCACACCAGGGAGTCAGGAAAGACTTCTTGAAGACATAAAGCTTGAGCTAAGTCTTGAAGAATAAAGAGGAGTGCAGCAGCCGTGGAGGACAGAGACCGCTCTGAACTGAGGGTGCGGCTGGAGCCAAGGCGCGGGGGTGGACGCAGTGCATGTTCCGGGAGCTGTCCACCGTTCAGCATGGAGCCTGGAGAAAGCCACATGAAGGCTCAGTGTGCACCATCTGAAGGCAGTGGGAGTGAATGCACGAGAGGGCAGGAGTCAGGACCGGAGGTCTCAGGGATGGTAACGGGGGAGAGCCTGGCATCCCAAGGTATGGTAAGGAGAATTCTGAGCGGTGGATGCCAGACACTTTCAAATCCTGGCTCCATCACTTCCTGTGTGCCCTAGGGACCGATCACCTAATCTCTTCATCTTGCATTTTCTTATCAGTTAAATGAGGATAATGAAAGCTCAATGACTCTTGCGAGGATGAAAAACCAGAGTATCTACCAGATAACCAGCACTCAATAAAAAGTGCCTATTGATACCACTGCACCCTAACAAGTCTCAGTTCTGCATTAACACTCCCTCATGCTCCTTCTGCCCTGGGTTTAGAATTTTGCTAGAAAATAGACTGTTACCTTTCGGGCTCTGACCCACCTCCCTGGCTGGAGGTGTAGCTAATGGGCACTCCACGCCGGGAGAGGTTGCCATGGTGACCTCCCAGCGTGGCTTTAGGACTCGGTGAGTGAACCAAGCCTTTCCTTTGTTCCAGCTATCCCAGCTATTCTAGATATTTACTGCTAGGCAATGACTGCACATCTGAAAAAGCTGAATGATATTCTTCAGCACATTGTGAAAAGATGGAAACAATCCAAATTTCTGGCGCTGGAGAGCTGGCCAGGTAAGTTACACTACAGCCATGCAAAATTGCACAGCGCGCGGCTATTAAAAATGTTACAGATCTGCCGTTACTGACAGGAAACGGTGTCATGACATGTTGTTAAATGAAAAAAGCAGGTTATGGAGCAGCATAAATCTTGTAACACCATCCACATAAAACTGTGTTACAGTTAACTGCTTATATTTATGGACAGAAAAATATTTGGAAGGATGTTCCCCGAAGTGTTCAAAATGGCTCCCTCTAGACGGTAGTGGTGAGCCCAAGGGATTTGCTCTACTCTCTTCCTCCTCCTTTTCTATGACACCGGCGTTTGCCCACAATGAGCATAGGTCATTTTTTTTTTCACCAAAGCAACAACGCTGTTAAAAGGAAATAAGGGAACCCTTGGTGAGTCTTGGAGACGTTAGCTTTGTGAACCAATCCACAGGTTGCAAATACCAGCATTTCCTCATATGCCCACCTGAGAATCTCGCATCTGAGCCTTCCTCCCTGCGCCCCACCCTGCCCGCTGGCCCAGGGGCAACCCTGGCCTTGCAGTCCCCCATTCAGGGTAAGTGGGGCGTAGATGCATACAGCCAAATAGCTCACCCATTTTGGAAAAGCCACCATATTTCCCCCAGCTGCAGCTTAAGGGGGCTCCCTCTGTCATGACCATGGTGAAGGTGGAGGTGGGCAAGAGTGCCCTCGCTGGGAGCACCGGGAGGTCATCAGTCAATGGACACATAGTGAGCGCTTTGTGTGTGCCCCGCTCCAGGCCAGCCCCGGAGATTCATGGAGTTGAAGGCAGATAGAGGCCTGCCCCCCACATGCGGGACTCCTGGTCTAGTGGAGGGCTCCAGGAAGGGCTTACAAATCCAAATAACTCTTCATAGTTCCTACAAGGCTCTGCTCTCCTGACTCATGGTCCAAACTTAATGTTCCTATGACAAAGTCTTGGGGTCTCCTCTGGAAGGTCCTAGAAGACCCCACTCCTTAGCATATCCTCAAACCCTCCAGAGCCCATCCAGCCTCGGCATCACCTCCCACCAGTCTTGCCACATGCGCCATACCCCATCACACCCTTTCACTCTGCTCTGTCCTTGAACACTCCATGTTTTTGCACTTGCTGTTTACTAGGAGTGGGACACCTCTTCCTCCACCTTCTCTTCTTGATGAAATTCTACCCATTCTTCAAGGCTAAACTCAAGTATCATTTGCAAGAGTCTCTATCATCCCATTTGCAAATTTCACAGTGAAATGCCCGGGCTCCCTGCTGGCAACACTGGCCGAGTCTGCCCGGTTCACTGCTATGTCCACGGTGCCCAGCCTGGGACTGGGCACGGTATCGCTGTTGATTGAATGCATGTTTGCTGAACAACTAAATGACTTCCCCCGCCCACGTCACTCTGAACCCCAAAGGCAGGGTCTGGCCCATTTATCTAGAACCTTCTTCCCAGTGGTTGCCAGGTTCTATTCATAATCCTGCACCTTGGTGCCAAAACGGTGTATTTTCCCTTGGTCCAAAATGTTTATTTCCGAATTTTTAAGATCTGAAATCTCATACCAACTGTAAAAAAAAAAAAAGGTATGAGACAACCGGGGAAATCTGAACACCGGGTGTTTTATGACAGTGAGAAATGATCAATTCTTAAGGTGCAATCATAGAACCACAGTTGTGTTTTTTAAAGAGCCCTTTTCACTGAGAGATGAACAGTGAAGGAATTACAGATGAAATGATACAGTATCTTAGATCAGCTTCGACAGAATCCAGCTGGGAGCAGGTCAGGGTAGAGATGAAGGAAGACTGGCCATGAGTTGGTCACTGTTGAGGTCAGGCATGGAATTTTTGTATATGTCTCAATTTTTGTATATGTTTTAAAAAGGAGACAATAACAATGTCAAGGGGAAAAAAACCCCAACCAAAACCCTTGAAATGTGACCTACGTCTCGAGTCCTCCTCAGACACTGCACGGCGGCAGACAAAGCAAAACTCTGTTGCTAGAATAATCATTACTCTATTCACTGACCTTCCTAACATGGGGAGTATCAGCACGACAGTTCCAAAACTGATACAGGAAATGCTGCCTCAGACTCTCCATCTGAACAAGATAAAGCCAAAGAATTTGAGGACAAACCGGAAATGCTTCAGGAACAAGAGCTAGGGCTCCTTATAAATAAAAGACAGCAGTCCCTGAAAAAAAGCCAACAGGCCTTGTCAGCGGAAAATATTTGAAGGTATCTCACAAATCTATCTTCTCACCATTCCCCGGCTAGGGCAGAGACAGGAAGAGCTTTTTCTCGAAAGTTTGATAGGAAAAAACCATACTTGAGATACAATGATAGCCCAATGTACTTTTTTAAGATTCTGCTTTAAAAAGGGATCAAATAACATTTCATCTTCAATTTTTCATGACTAGACTTGGTGTTTTTGAAGTGTGTAGATTTTAACGTTTTTATTACTTCATTTTTATCTGTGACTTTAGATCTGTAATGTCTATTTTATCAATTTTACATTTATTTGATGTTCTAAGGCATTATACATTTATGTATTTTTGATTATTAAATATTTGGTTTTACTGACTTAAATCTTTTAAAAATATTTATTTATTTAATTGCGAGAGAGAGTGGGGGGAGGGGCAGAGGGAGAGAATCTTAAGCAGGCTCCACACCCAGTGAGGAGCCCTACATGGGGCTCCATCCCACAGCCCATGAGATCATGACCTGAACTGAAACCAAGAGTCACACACTCAACTGACTGAACCACCCAGGCGCCCCCTGACTTAAATGTTTAAATACCTTTTTACAAAATGTATAAAGTACGTATGTAATATAAAATAACATTTCAGTATTATGGGATATACAGAGTAAGAGGGCCCTGGCTCTTTTACTCCCATGTAACTATCCCCATGCATAGTTGGAGCTAGCCTGATGGGTTCCGGACATGTAGCCCAGTGGTCCTCAACTCAGGATGCACCTTAGGACCACCTAGAAAGCTTTAAAATATAGTGCTTCCCTGGGCCCACCACAGCTCAATCAAGGTAAGCTCTCTAAAGGTCAGGGAAGGAAGGTGAAGCCCAGTGACCACAGGCATGGCCAGAGTTGAGACTGCTGAGATTCTAGTCCAAGGGGAGAGCAGAGCCCACCCAGAGCTAGTCTGCCACTGAGCTCTGCAGGGTGAAGACCCGGGCGTCCACACCTTGCAACTCGCTGGCCTCCAGGGTAGGTGCATAGGCGGGTTCCTCCCCCCAGGTTGAGAGAGGGTGAGTCCCTGCCAGGTCGATGGAAGGTGAATACAGGTCCTAACTGTTGGGGTCAAACGTCAGGCTGCTAGAGAATGCATGATCCCATCTTTACCCGCTTCCCAAGCCTCTAATCTGATCAGAAACTTAAAGTCTGAGATAAGGCTGTCAGCCTGCAAGAGAGCCCAGACCCAGGAGGAAGGAAAGGAGAGGGACCCGGCAAGGACGAGGCAGCCAGCACCTTCCCACGTCCTGGCAAAGCAGGTCTGGAACCCCGGAGGAGGCCATGCAGCCCCTAAGGTCAGAACCAAGACCCCCAGAGGGGTTCTTCTGGGAGGCGGGTTCTGCTCACACCACAGAGGCACTGCCCCCCAGGGAGGAAGGCCCGCTCCATGGGCACTGAGCTCCCCACCTGGAAAATATCCAGATGGGGTCTGGGGCACCTATCCTGGGCAGGAGGGTGACGTTACAGGTCGAGACAGGGGCCTGGAAAACCTCTCTCACGTGAAGTTCCGAGCTCAACCGTGCATCCAAAGACCCAGAGGTTAAGGCTGAATACCCAGAACAGACGACATGAGCTCACCTCAAGCCTTCGCAGTCAGAATCCTCAGGGGGGCCGCCTGGAAACCGGCCTGGTTATCCAGCTCCAAAGCTGAGTCCCACACAAGGCCCAGTCCTGAGAGCACTGCCCTGAGCTTCTGGGACTGTCCACCTCTACTAGCCTAGATCCACTCGGGAGACAAGACACTCGGAGCCCAAAGTGAGAGGAAGAACGGGGAGCTGGGGATCAGGGCCAGCAGGAAAAGGTGGAAAGCGTGTGCCCAGAGGGGAGAAAGGCCGAATGAGAGAGGGTTTGTGATGGGCCGTGAAGGAGGCAAGTTTTAGATTCAGTTCCACATCCTCTCAGGGAGCAGGTGCCCATGACTCAGGCCTTGCTGAGCGGGATGTCAGAAATCATGGCGGCCCTCCAAGAGATACCTTCTTTCTGAGGAGACAGACATAGTAATAAGCTGTGAGGGATCCCTGGGAAGGAAGGAGACAGACTTCTCCGAGGGGCCACCTCCCTCCCGGACACACCCACCTGGTGACTCACAGGTGCGCATCCACACCCAAATCATCATCTGACCACCCAATCGTGCTTCTACGCACCGCTCTCTCCGCTTCCAGACACCCGTACCCTCAGATTGTGTCTGCCTGGAAAGTTCTCTCTCCCCCTTCAGTGTCCGCCCAAGCCCCTCAGACTGAAGCCCCTCACCTCCCATCCGCCTCCGGGCCTCCTCGGGCACCCCCGTCGTACCTCGGGCTGCACGGGCGCTCCCGGGGCAGCATGTCTACCCCCCTCCTGGACGGCAGGCTCCTGACACGCTCACTGCGGACTCCCAGGAACCGAGCGCAGTGCCTGACATGCTAGGGAGAGCTCAGGAAAAAAATGTGCCCAATTGTGCAGGGGAGTTCAGAGACGGGGCCCGGAGCAAGGATGTCGGGTAGTCAGAGAAGGCTCCCGGAGAAAGTAAAGCTTGAGAGGAGAAGGGCTGGCGTTGACAGAGGAGAGAAGGGTGCCCCCAGGGAGGGGGACCGTAAAGCAAAGGCCCGGGGCGGGAGCGTGGGCCAGCAGACCGGTGGGGCTGAATTCAGAGAGATAAGAGCTGGAGAACAGGAAGGCGTGAGGGCAGTGGGGGGGCGCGGGGAGCAGGCCCAGACACTGGGTGCAGCCCCCCCTCCTGGCCAAAGCCACCTCCCTCCCCAACTTCCTCCTCAGATGATTCGAATTCATGAGCCGATTTCCTGAGCAATCATTAACCCTGAGCTTCACACACCGGGCCTGGCGGGTGGGGGCGGGGGGACGACTGTTAACTGATCCGACTGATGCGTGAACCAGTCCATGTAATTATTACCCAAAGAACACAGCGCACTAGTGCCAGGAAAATGGTCAGGGGTGGCAAGGAGCCAGGGAAGTGTGAACTGGCAGAAGAAAGAGGTTCACATGGACTGGGGCGGGGGGGCGGGCATGTGCCCAACTCTCAGCTGACGAGAGGACACTGAAAGTCAAAGAAGGACAGAGGGCCCAGACAGGAAAGGGCGTGACTTGCGAGGGGCCCTGCAGGCACTGAGCAGTGTAGACAGGCAGGAGCCTCCATCACACACAACACACACGATCGTTCCCACCCGAGACGGGGGAGTCCGGGCTCTGGAGTCAGGTCGACCTGGCTTTGAGTCCCAGAGTCTCTTTCGGCCTCACTTTCCTCCTCTGTAAAATGGGGATGACATTGATTTGAAGTCCCATTTATTGAGCACTTGGTCTATTCCAAACCCTTATGGGCATTTTACACTCCGCTGCATTTTCACAATATGGCCCCGTGTGGGCGCCTTTATAAGCCCCAGAGTGACTACCTCTTGGGTCTGTTTCAGGCATGAAAAGGAGCCAATGGATAAGCACTTGGTATGCAGTGGGTGTTCAGTGGTGCCCGAGCCGAAAGGATGTCCTGATGTCTCGGGCCAGCCACAGGCTACTAGGTAGATCACAAAACTGACCCTCCTTCCTCCTTGATGGAGTGGTATTTTTCCTGCTAGCCCAGTGTCATAAGCAATATATTTCCCAATATTTGAATGCAGCAGTGGATTAAGAGCCCCAGTGGCTGACATGTGACACAAGTCATTATTCTAGCATTAATAGTAAGCACAAGCTTTGTTCAAGGGCTGAGGCAAAATGCGTTATACAAAAACCTCTGAAAAATGGGAATAAGAGGTCCTTCCAAATCAGCCCCCAAGAGCGTGTGGCCGGAGCTCAGGAGGGCATAAAGAGTAAACCCCCACCTTCCCGGAGCCTCAGCTGCCAGACCACCTCTGAGACTCCAGCGGGCCTGCACTCCTGCTCTGAGGTCTGCCCAGAACCCAAGAGGGCCCACCAGAGTCTGCGGCGTGGAACTGGCAAGCAGGGCACAGTGGGAAGGGGGGATTCTAGCTGCATCTGTCCCTGAGCTCTGGTCCTCCCTTCCTGCCCCCGAAAGCCCCTACAGCGGCTGGTTGGCGTGGACACAGACTCACTTTGCCCAGGGAGGGAACACCAGGCCTCCATACGAGAAGTGAGAAGGAAAAAATCACTTTCATGCTGAAAACACCTCTCCCAAACACACGTCCCTACAGTGTCCCCCAGAGCACTGTGAAGCAGGAAGCACCGTCGAGGTGGACACACACCTGGAAAAAGGTCTCTCATTTCTTGGCCCCAGGATGCCACACTGGTTTGGCATCTGTGTGAGGAGGGAGGCAAGTGGCCACCTCAACTGTGCGAATTGCACTATTAGGGATTCATTTGTTGGGGTCTTATAGGAAGGGCCTCGGGTGCATCCCGGAACACTGGGGACAGGGGAGGTGTCACGGGGATGAGCTGAAATTATTAGAGGAAATCTTTTTCCTCTCACTTTTCCTACAGAGGCTCAGCTCTTCCTCTCTGAGCAAAGTGAATTCACTCCCACAATCACTGGCGCTCCAGGGGGATAAATCAGAGCAGAGAATGCAGCCTCCATAGGGCCCATCATAAACAGTTTGTGGGAAGACAACACAGGCAAGGAGTCCGAAGACCTGGCTCACAC
>NC_138377.1:96985896-96992545 GCF_054177405.1 Leptonychotes weddellii | reverse complement strand
TCCAGAAGCCCCCAGTCTTGTGAAGCAACATTTCAACATTCAAGCATCTGTTGGACTTGGAGGAACTGTCCCCAGTAGGACAGTGAAGATTAAGCCAAACCGGACTGGGGTGGGGGGGCATCAGAGTGTCACTTTCTCCCTCCCACATCCTCTCTCCAGCCTCACGGTTAAGCCAAGTGTTTCATCCTCCTTCACAGAATTTCCTTTTTTCACCACTTATATTTTTTTTCAAACCATCAGTCAGGTTCTAGAGAGCGTATGTACCAAAAACATCTAAGAAATAAACTACTGACATCTCACATTTCGGAAGCCGACGCCCTCCCCCCTTGGCACCCTCTCTTCCTCCAGCTGCAGCTCCCCACCTCTGCTTTCAAAAGGATCCCCCGCAGAAGCATCATGGAGCCCTGATCTGGGGAAACACTTGTTTCCTGCCCTGGGGGCAACCGAGGGATCCTTCGGGAGGCAACAAACCCTCACTGGACTCACAGAAGTGCAAGGTCACTGAGTCCATCCCCATGCCATCTAGCTCCAGGGTCCCCAGGCCTCCCTGGCAAGCAGAGAGAGTGCAACATGCACAACACCCCCCCCACACACATACTAACAAAGCGCAGGGACTCTGCCGCCTCCTGTCCCTTCCCATCCTAGTGGCTCACCTATTGCTCCCAGGGTAGCCATCACCATCCTCCTGCCACCCCGGAGGCCTGACCCTCAACCTCCCCTCACAGACAGCTGGCCTGTGGACTGCCAGAAATGTGGGGGCCTCCTCGCCAGACCTCCTGTCTCCTCCTTTCCCCCCTGCCACCTTTTCCACACCTGCTGTCCGCTTGAGCTCTTCTTCTTTCTAGAAGTCTGGTCTGCCAACCACAGCCCAGCTGGCTTCCCTTTATTCTCTGCACTGGCAGCCGGGCCTGCATGGCATGTTGGTGAATCATTACATGGTATCTTTCCTGGGGGGGGGGGGCGCGCAAAGCAAATACAACACGATTTTAAGTCCCGCAGCCCACAGCCCAGTTCAGAGTTCATCAGAACTAGATGGGTGCCTGCTGAATATGAGATTATTTCCCCACAAATTCCACCCTCAAAAAGGTAAATAATGCTCTGGGCAACAATAAAGGAATCGCAAGGTAGCATGAGTAATCGCCAACTGTGTGCATGGGTTCATGAACTCCCTTTGGACTCAATGACTTAGAGCGCACAGGATGGGGATCTAGACCAACATTATTAGAAGAAGCAACTTCTGCCCCCCCATCCCCCAAAAAAGACTCTGTGTGACTTCCGGCAGTGTGGATCAGGGCCCCCAGCAAACAAGGCCATAGCTCTTGCTCTGCTCGCCATGTTTCCAAGGCTGTTTGGTCTCCAAGAATTCTCTTCTCGATTCAAATGCCATGAAGCTGAGAACTAGTTGGCCGGTGTGGCATCTGATCCTGAGGGAGAGAGGCTCTGGAAGAGAGGGGCGGGTGTTCATGGAGAAGGCAGAAACCATCAGGATGGTGGAGGCTCCCTTGAGACAGGAGGGGAAACGTGGCCACCATGTAACAGGCAGAAAGATGGGAGCGGGGTGCGGGTGTGGGAGTGCTGGTGGCAGCCCGTTGAGGGAGTGAAGACGGAGGGCTGAGTTCACCCAGGGATGGCTGCTGTTAACGCGGCATCAGAAAAGGAAGGGGGCAGGGGAGTCTGCTGTCCTAGCAAGAGTTGGGTTGGACCACCGGGCACTGTTTAGACCCTTCATCATAAGCAGCCCCACCCGAACCCCTGGAGGGCGTTAACACAAAGTCAGATTATTCCTGAATTAAAAAACTGTTTTCAGGGGCGCCTGGGTGGCTCAGTCGTTAGGCGTCTGCCTTCGGCTCGGGTCATGACCCCAGGGTCCTGGGATCGAGTCCCGCATCGGGCTCTCTGCTCGGCAGGAAGCCTGCTTTTCCCTCTCCCACTCCCCCTGCTTGTGTTCCGTCTCTCGCTGTGTCTCTCTCTGTCAAATAAATAAATAAAATCTTCGGGGCACCTGGGTGGCTTAGTCGGTTAAGCGTCTGCCTTCCGCTCAAGTCATGATCCCGGGGTCCTGGGATCGAGCCCCGTATCGGGCTCCCGGCTCGGCGGGGAGCCTGCTTCTCCCTCTCCCGCTCCCCCTGCTTGTGTTCCCTCTCTCGCTGTGTCTCTCTCTGTCAAATAAATAAATAAAAATCTAAAAAAAAAAAAAAATGTTTTCAAACAGTACCCACAGGACCCGCCCTGCATTATGAACCCTATCGCTTCTTCTCCCCCTACATGGTCACACCTGCCTCCTCTCGTATCTTTGTCTCCAGCCTCGGTTCTGACCACTGCCCACCCTCGTCCACAGACACTTCCCTGTGTCTCCTAATTGGCGCTCCTGCCATCCCCACTGTGAGACCACCTCCTCCAGGAAGCCTGCCCTGAGAGCTTACTCATTTCACCACCCACACTGTGGCATTCTAGAGCCTCCCTGGGACCTGCAGTTTATGGGCCCTCATACTCTGTCCCTGTCCTAGGGCACTGTTGTCTCAACTGTACGCACAGGATTTTAATTTATGGAGGTGACCAAGTGACAGGAAGAGAGGCTAATGCCATTGAAAGAGGATTTTCCTTACTCACATTTCCTGAGGGGGGCGTGTTACGCCGCTCAGGGCCATGTGGAGAAGCACCAGTGCTGGTCAGGAGGCAGAGAGGAAGGAGGGGAAGGCGAGGCAGGGCAGGATGACTGGCTTCGTGTTGGCTAGTTTGAACAGCTCAGGTGGGCTTTGGGGTCCAAGGGCTGTCCCTAGTTGTCTGGTCATTGGGCCTGGGTGGTTCGGGGTGGGAGACGTTGGCATGGCGTGTCAGAGTAAGATAAGGAAGACGCCAGATCACAGGCAAGATCTAAGCAACTGCCACTGTTAGCCTGGCCCCACAACTAAAGGGTGCCCAACAGACAAACACAGAGCCTGAGAAAGCACACCACGCCATCCACTCACTTCCCCACCTCTAGCTCAGTTTCTAGGGCTTGTTAATCCAATCGCTCTCTTGCTAATACCATCATTCTCCTGCCCCTCTAACTTTCTGATACCTCGTCAACACAACCCCATCCCTGGACCAACTCAACTATCTGCCCGGCAGCCTCCTCCCTCCCTCTGTCTGTTACACAGCAGAGAGGAGTCTTCCAATCTGGAACCCACCCCAACGCTTCCTCAGGGACCTCCATGTCAGGGACCTGCCACTCAGGTGACTCTCCCTGTCGGCACCCATAATTCTTAAAAAAAAATAGCAGCAACTGCAAAAACCTTGATCGACTGTGGAGGAAACCCTTGTAATTGATATTCTAGACAAAAGATTAGTTTCCTTAATATATAAAGATCACCTCCAATTCAGTAAGACAGAGACCAACGACCTGATAGAAAGTAGGCAAAACAGGGGCACTGGGTGGTGCACTCGGTTGGACGTTTGACTCTTGGTTTTGGCTCAGGTCGTGATCTCGGGGTCATGGGATCGAGCCCCACACTGGGCTCCACGCTCAGCATGGAGCCTGCTTGATATTCTCTCTCCTTCTCCCTCTGCTCTTCCCCCTCAACCCATGCCTCAAAAATAAATAAATCTTAAAAAAAAAAAAGTAGGCAAAACATGAATAGACAGTTCACGGAAAAGAAAACACAAGTGGTTCTCACGTGTGTGAAAACATGTTCACCCTTACTCATAGCCAAAGAAATGCAAATTAAAACTCTACTGAGAAACTATTTCTGTCTTCCAGATTGGCAAATATCAGCAAGTTTGGTAACACTTCACGTCAGAGGGCGTGGGAATCGAGCACCTTCGCACATTGCTCCTGGCAGGATACCTTCCTAAAAATTCTATGGAGAGCAATTTGCTGATTTCTTTCAAAATACAAATGCACACACCCTGTGGCCCTTCAATTCCACTTCTGAGACTTTATCCCGCGGGTAACCACCTGCACTGCAAACTGACTAAAGCACAAGGTGATTCAGTGGGGCATTGTTTGTGATGTCCAGAAAACAGGAGATCCCTCAAATAAATGATGTGACATCCATAGCGTGGAACATTCTATAGCCATAAACAAGAATGAAGAAGCACTCTACATACCGATCTGGAAGCATCCCAAGACAGCTAAGTGGGAAAAGAACAAACGAGGGGCAGAAAAGAACATACAGTGTGCTCCCATTTGGGGAGAATGACTCTGTATACGCATGTTCTGATTCATGCACGCAAGCGAGTACATACAAAACTGGTAAAGTTGCTTCCAAGAAGGGAGAGCACTAGGAGGCCGAGGGAGATGGGGGATAGAGACTTTGCACAGTGAAATCTGTGCAATTTTTTTAAAATTCTGAACCATGTACACTTATTTTCTAAGAAAAAAAAAAGTGGGGGGCCACAAGCAGATTAAATTAACAAAACGAACCCTTCCCTGACCCATGTTCCTTTCTGGCTTCTAGAACTCTCTTCTCACGTCTTAAAGACAAGCTTTTGGAGCCGTCAGCTGTCTCCCCTGCCTCCTGCCTCACTCCCCACCTGCCTGAGCTGCCCCAGGGGAATCGGCCTCCCTGACTTCTCCTCTCCCGCCCCCAGGGGCCGCTGGCTCTGGCCCAACCCACTTCACAGCGGCCACGCCCTCCCCCTTGAACATGCCTCCCTGGGTTTCCAGGGCATCACGCCCTGAGGGTTTCTCTGTTCCCTCTCTGGGCAGTCCTCCCCAGTCTCTAAATGGTGGAGCTCACCTCCAGGTCCTCCTCTTTGCTCTTCTCTTCTTGGTCCACACGCTCCCCCTAGGCTACCTCGTCCACCCCGAGGCTTCACTCGTCATCGGTATGCAGGTAACTCCCAAATGTGTATTTCCAGCCAGACCTCTCTTCTGAGCTCAGGGCTCCACATGGAAGTCTCCAGGGGTCTCCAACCCAACATGCCCAAGTGTCTCTCACCAGCTGCTGGCCAGTTCCATCCTCCACGCAGAGAGGCTTCCTTGCCCATGCTCCCTCCCCCAAGTATCCCTAGAAGCCAGCCACTCTCCCTACCTCCACCACGGCCCCCTTTGCCAGTTTCCCTTCATGCTCTTTCCCGCCTCAGGACCTTTGCACACACTGTCACCTGTGCCCTGAATACTCTCCTCTCTGCTCCCCACACCTGCTCCTGCTTTTTCTTGATTAATTCTTATATATCTTCTAGAACTCGGATTAACATTCCTTCAAGAAGCCTTTCCTGGCCTCCGGGACCAAAGAATGTCAATTAAAGGTGATTTCTGTCCCCCGAGAGGACGTTTGGCAATGTCTAGAAGACATTTTTGGTTGCCACAAATGGGTTGGGGGTGTGTAACTACTGGCATCTAATGGGCTAAACATCCTACAATGCACGCGACAGCCCCCACAACCAAGAATTCTCTGGTCCAAAATGTCAGTAGAGCTGAG
Organism: Leptonychotes weddellii; assembly: GCF_054177405.1. Lineage (NCBI taxonomy): Eukaryota > Metazoa > Chordata > Mammalia > Carnivora > Phocidae > Leptonychotes > Leptonychotes weddellii. The sequence continues at coordinate 96,987,140 of NC_138377.1, read as the reverse complement.
GTGAGAAACCCTGCCCTAGACTAAAGCATGTCCCCATGACACGCTTTCAAAACACGCTCCATTATCACCTATCCCCAATGTGATTAAATGTTTAACTGTGCAAAGGCATTGGGCAAGTTCCATTTTCTAAGCTTTACAGGATACATGCTCATGTTTATCTCTGTATCTCCACCCCCAGTGCCCAGCCTCAAGCATAGACATGGATTGTCCGGATTGATACGGAGTGCACAGGGTTGGACCTGTCCCCGGCAGAGGCCGTTCCATGTCCTGGCCTCCAGCTCCGCTGGGTCCTCTGTGCCATCCCATGGCAGTCTTTTCCCTGGTCCCTTAACCAGCTCCTCTCCTTGTACCACAGCTCTGCCCACCCCCCAAGCCCTCGTCCCCACCCGAGGGGGGGTTTCTAAGAGACCCTTCGGGCCATCCGGTCCTGGCCTCCCCCTTCATCATCTCGTCGAACCGGCTACTCCCCCTGTAAGCTGACCCAGCAGGGGCACCACAGGTCACCCGGCCGCCAAAGCACAAACACAGATACCCCTGTGCAGCACGCCCACCCCCACACCCGCTCCCTCTCCACGCACCCCAACAACGTGCCTTCAGTGTATCCACCCGGTTTTGTCCTGCTCGGTTCTTGCTTTAAGCCTCTTTCCCTCCCGATCCACCTGTGACACCACTCCCTGCGACATTCTTCTAAGATGTCACTGGCCTGTATCACTTCCCAATTAAAAACCCCTCCCAAAGGGGCGCCTGGGGGGCTCAGTCGGTAAAGCGCCCGGCTCTGGGTTTCGGCTCAGGTCATGATCTCACAGTTGCGGGATCGAGCCCCGCCACGGGCTCTGTGCTCAGCGCGGACTCTGCTTCAGATTCTCTCTCTCCCTCTGCCTCTCATTCGCGTGCTCTCTTTGTCTCTCTCTCTCTCAAATAAATCAGATCTTTAAAACAACACAAAAAACCCTTCCATGCTTCTCACAGCTCGGAGCCCAGGTTCCCCAGCGTGGTCCCAGACCCTTCCCACTGTACCCTCCCCCTGCCTCCTCGCCCGCCACACCCTGCTTCCGCCCCCCCACCCCACCCCAGCACACACACCACTGTGTTTCATGGCACAGTTAGGCTTTCCCCTCCCCTCCCCTCCCTTCCCCTCCTCTTCCCTCTCTTCCTCCCCCCTCCCTTACCTAAATGCTTGGATATCTCATGTTCATCCTTAAAACCTAGCTCTAACACTTCTTCCTCAACAAGACAGTAATTCC
>NC_138377.1:96932840-96985396 GCF_054177405.1 Leptonychotes weddellii | reverse complement strand
GGGGGGGGAGGGCGGGTAGAAGCCAAGGATGCTGCTGAGCATTCCACAATGCACGGGACAGCCCCCACAACAAAGAACTATCCAGAAGAACAATCCCAGACATCGGGAGCGCTGAGGTGAGAAACCCTGATCTAAGCCAAGCTGTCTTTTACAGACGAGGAAACTGAGGCCCAGGAAGCGACTGAGCCAAAGTCACACGGTGATGAGATAGTACCAGAATTAGAATCCAGTTCCCCGCCGGCCACACCAGCCTCCAACTACCAGGCGTACAGTGACCAACTCTGGTAGCAAGCTGGCCGAGTGGCCGAATGTGGAACCATGGGATCGAGAAGCCCGTGACGGCTGGGCTCTGTGCCTCTGACAGGCTCCCAGTCATCCCACCAAGGTCAGCCTGGCCACGGGGCTCCCGAATAATCAAAGGGGAAGAACGTCTCCCGGGCTGTGGTGTGCTTGGGCAAAATTCACTACTCACAGCCCCACGGAGCACGCTGGGGGTGGGCCTGGCCTGCGTCAAGGCCAGGAGCGAGGACAGCTCTCTAACGCAAACCCCGCCTTACAGGACACGGCACGGGCAGGAATTACACCTTGGATCACTGCTTTGGGGGCCCCCGCCTCTTCTCCCAGATGCTAAAACTGACTGTCTCTCTTGTACCTGCTGACTTCTCACGGCCATCTGCATAATTTCAAAATAATATCTAGAGTCACCCTTGTCCTTTCCCCCCAAGGACCCTTGTCCTTTCCCCCCACAGGTGTTCCCAGCTGTGAGCCAAGACCAGGGCGCAGGGCCAGGTGTCAGAACTGACAGAGCACCCCATCACTGAAGGGCTGACTCACACGATGTCACAACAGACGTACTTTTCCATCCCCTGTTGCTGAAAGCCACCGGACTCGTGATGGCTGTGATAAGGAGAACGCCAGGGGTCAGGAACACAGGAGCTATGTCTCAGGCCCGGGCCTCGCCCGCTCCAGGGCAAGGGAGCCCACAGGGAGCAGCTGGGGAGCAAGGATGGGGGGTGGGGGGGAGCTGCAGTGGCTTGGGATCCAGGAATCACCAGGACAGATTCATTTCTTCAGGCAAGTGTTATCTTTGTTCCCTCCATCTCCCTGTCCCCTTCCTCCCCAATTTTCCAAGCTGCAGGTCAACTCCTATACACCCTTAGAGACACAATTTCTGGGTGTCTCCCCTAATGACCATGCACAGGGGCATCCCCACTCTTAATCTGGCAAACCACAATGACAATGGGAAAGGATCTGGGTGTCAAGAGCGGGGCTTGGGGAAACAGCCAAAGCTCCCCACGAATCTACTGTGTGGGCAGCTTCCTCTGGGGGTGGGGGGATGCCAGCCACCTCGGCCTCTAGGCTCTCCGCCCATCTGTGTGGCGGGCTGGGTTGCAGTGCCTGGCAACCAGCTAACAATTATCGCATGCTTATTACTAGTATTAAAAATGCATGGGCGCCTGGGTGGCTCAGTTGGTTAAGCGACTGCCTTCGGCTCAGGTCATGATCCTGGAGTCCCTGGATCGAGTCCCGCATCGGGCTCCCTGCTCGGCGGGGAGTCTGCTTCTCCCTCTGACCCTCCCGACCCTTCCCCCTCTCATGCTCTCTCTCTGTCTCTCTCTCTCAAATAAATAAATAAAATCTTTAAAAAAAAAAAAATGCAACCATCGGGGGCTCCTGGGTGGTTCAGTCGTTGAGCGTCTACCTTCGGCTCGGGTCATGATCCCAGGGTCCTGGGATCGAGCCCCGCATCGGGCTCCCTGCTCGGTGGGAAGCCTGCTTCTCCCTCTCCCACTCCCTCTGCTTGTGTTCCCTCTTTCGCTGTGTCTCTGTCAAATAAATAAATAAAATCTTTAAAAAAAATTTTTTTAAAAATTAAAAAAAAAAATGCAACCATCGCCCCCCGCAAGCAATCAGGAAAGAAGGCAGGGGCTACATTTCCCATGAGTGTCAGAAGGAAATGCCTCCAGGGACCCCACCTCCCACCTATGCCCCTGCCAGCTTCCTTGGAAAATCTTATTGTCACATCTCTCCTCCAGCTGACTCCATGGGGCCCCAGAGTTTTGCCTTAAAACACAGATAAAATTCCTTTCCTGAAAAATGGCAGCTGGATGAATGACTGGGGGGTAGGGGTGGGGGTTGAAGCTGCTTAGCGTGTGTCTAGGCATGTCCCATATTTTTTTGATCGCATAGAAAGTTCCAGCTTCTACTGGAGACAATTCTTGGCCCGCCACTCTACCCCCACACTCGAGTTTCTCCATCCTGCTTGTCCCTACACCTATGTAGTTCTTGCGTCCTCCAAGGAAACCACTCTTATCAGATTCTTAAGTGAGGCCTCAGAGCCCCAAGCTTTCCCCATGACCTTGGGCGGAATAATGCCCTCACTCTTCCTGGCCCACACATCTAGTCACACCTTCTCAGCCTGGTTTGTTATCCCTGGCCCAGTGATCTGGAGCTCCATCCTTTCCCCCAGCACTGCAGGGGGGCCTGGCTTTGGTCCTCCTTGGCTCTTTAGTGTCCTAGGGAATTTTAACAGGCTGCCTGAAAGGGGCACTATTTTTACCACTAACAAAGGAACTGCCCACTTTTGGAGAGCAGCCTTGTGAGTCTTCTTTTGGGGATGGGGGTCTAATGGGAGCACTCCTCCTTGGCTCTCTCAAATCACCCTATGTTGGTGGCCATCTGCTCAGCCGAGGAGCTGTCCCTCTAGGTGACCTGAACATTTTCCCAAGGCAACTCTTAACCACCTCTAACAGCCAGGTGTAGGGGACAGAGACCTGGCTAAAATAGACAGGACGTTAGATAGTGATAAATACCATGGAAAATCGAGCAGGGAAGGGGTAGAAGGGATAGGACCTCGAACGCTATTCCAGCTGAGAAATTCTGGGTCTTAAGCTCTTCCTCTGCTGGGTTCTTGTTAAGACTCAGGCACTGGCAGTAGGAAGCTGGGCAGGGCGCTACATGTGTGCGGGGACAGCTGGTGGGGGGTGGGAGTGGTGACAGGGGCTGCGAGGGCTTGCATCCCAGCTGTGCTCGCACTGGCCTCCGCCAGGGAACGGAACTGACCAACTCTGAGTGCCCCGGTCTGTCCTGAGGCCAAAGCAGACACCTGGGTCTGCAGAGGAGTTCAGGGGTATGGAGTGCCCGGCAGGGCCTCAGAAGTCTCCAGGGCGCTGCCGTGGAAAGTCCTACACCCCTTGCTGTGCTTTCCGCACTTGACCGTGGTCTTGAATGAGCCAGACACTGACCACCTCCACCTCTATGGGCTCTCAGACCCCTCTGGTCCCTCCTCCTGAAGCCTCCCCTGTATGGTAGAATGTCCTCTCTCCTTACTTACATGGGGATGGGGAGAAGGATTAAAAACTCCCATTTTCCCCCAATTTTAGGAATTTCTCTTCCTGTAGAAATTGTTTTTGCTCAGGGAGTACTTCCTGGGAACCTACCGTATGCTCAGGATAAGGCCAGCTCTCTGAGGGAGGCTAAGATGCGCGTGTGGTTGCTTCCCAGACGGAAGGGACAGCCCACGTGAGGAGCTCAGGCAAACACACGTACACCGAAGCTTACAGAGCCCTTTGGACCACTCACTCATAAAGTCATGCAGACTCACTTGTCCCCATGTTACAGATGAGGAAACTGAGGCCCAGAAAAGCAAGTTCTCTGCCCTCAGTCCATGGTTGCCCCCATGAACAGGTAAGGAGAGGGACGAGGCAAAGAAGAGTCAAGCTTCCAATAAGGTTTCCTGGAGCGCTGGGCTGGATTCCAGTGCAAGTGGGACAGGGCCCCCTCCTCCCAGGGCAGGGCCAAGCTGGGCACATAACCCACCTCCCTCTGCTTCTCCTTGGCCTGACAAGAAGTGGATCCGGGGTAAAGGGAAAGCTTACCTGTCTGGAAAAGCACATGGGATTATGGATGTGCTCAGTGATTTATAAAGCATCAAACTGCCCCAGTGGGAAAGGATGTCAAGGACCCTCCGTGGCAGTAGGCACCTTTTTGAGTCCCAACTTTTCAGAGGACCCTCTTTCCCTGCCAAGGGCAGAGATCCATGAGCTGGAAAAGGATCTCTGTCATTTCAGGTTCATTCGTTCAGTTCTGCTGAGCACCTCCCGCGGGCCGGGTACTACGTCAAGGACAGTAACCCAACAGGTGCCTGCCCTCCTGCAGTCCTGTAGCTGGGCAAGGAGCTGGCTCTCTCCCAGGAGCTGTCTGACCCGATTTTATTTCTTCTTGGAGGGGCCCTCTCCTGACCTACCCCTTCCAGGGGAAGAACCTCAAGGGAAGAGGGGAGAAGAAATGAACCCCTGCTGAGTCAGGGGCCCAGCAAAACTGGAGAACCAACCGTCTGGCTCTAGGAAACTGCCCTGAAGTTCAGATCCAACCACTTTTTCCCAGCAAATTATTTAACCTCTTTGAGCCTCTTTTTTTTTTTTCATTTGCCAATGGAATAAGACCCACTGCCTCACTGGTTTATTGGTGGGGGGTGAGTGCGGAGGCGAATGAAATCAGAGATGCGTCCATGTTAGTGATGTTAGCTCTTCTCTCATCCGCGGACCTCCCTCGTCTGTTCTCTCCCGTTCGTTCTGCGTGGGCAGGGGCATCTTTCACCCCCAACCCCACACTGAGTGGGTTGCACGACGCCCTTTCTGCTCACATCGGCAAGGCTTTCGGAGCTCTAGATGGGTCCAGGCCCCTGCCGGGCTGCGGGGCCACGCTCTCTCCTGCGCTGCACTGGGGCTTGGAGGGAGCCAAGGATGCCCAGCCGGGCGGCGGCCTGCCAGAAGACAGGGCAGAAGCCGGCACCTCCCCGAGGCTGGGCACCCACTTCAGCAGGGCCCAGACGGCCGCCCTGGGCAGAGGCCGCCCCCTCACCCGCACCCCTCCTGCCGCGGCCCGCTCGCCCTCCGTGTATCTGGCCCGAGGCGGCGGGAAGCGCGAATGTAAACATCCCTCCAGAAATCGCCAACTCCGCAGTCCCCATCGCAGGACGCTGTGAAGGGACTGGTGGGGGGGGGGGCGGGGAGTGGGCGGAGAGGGACGCAAACGCTCGAAGGGGTGAGGACGGGACGAGCGAGAAAGCCAGCATCCCCCGTGGCGGCGGAGACCCCGCGCGCCCGCCCCGGCCCCCCGCGCGCCAGGACCCCCGGGGCGGGGACGTGCGGGGCCGCGGCTGCCCGTCGCTCCGCCCGGGGCGCGGCCGTCCCGGCGCAAACTTTCCGAGAGCGGCCCTCGGGGCGGCCGGCGGGCGCCAGGCAGCGTGGGGGCGGCGGGGCGCGCGTGGAACCCCCCAGGCGCGGAGGAGGCGCGCGGCGCCGGCCAGGAGTCCCGCCCTCGGTTACCTGGCTTCCGAGGGTCGCCGGCGGCCGGACACAGGGACGCTCCTCCGGGGCCGCGGCGGCCCCCAGACGCGCGGGCGGTGCACCTGGCCCGGCCGGTCGGCGCGCCTCCCCGCGGGTCCCGCCCCCGGTGCCCTCCCGCGCAGGGCGGGGCGGGGCGCGCCGGCCCCGGGGGAGGAGCCGAGGGCAGGGGGCACCCCTCCCGGCGCCGGCCCGCACCTAACCACGTGCCCCCGACGCCCGACTCGGTGACCTCGGGAGCGGCGCCCACCGTTCGCGCGCCCGAGATGCCACGGAAGCCGTGCGCCTGGCGGAGGCGTGAGGGGCGCGTAGGCCCCACGCCCACCCCGTGGACCCCTCCGCGCGCTCCACACCCCACCCCCACTGCCGGGGTGGGGGCCAAGGGCCGGGAGCCTGCCCTTCAGAAGAATGCACGGGGTGGAGCACAGGGAAGGAAAAAAAACAACTGGGTACCCGCAGCCCCACCCCACCACGTCCTCTCCCCACCCCGGGCTGTTCTTGGCCTTGGCGTCAGCTCCACCGGCTCTCTCCGGAATGCCCCTGCCCAGGGGAGCTTTGCCACCCTCCGCCTTTCCCCAGGACTCCATTTCCCAGATCTGCAACTTGCTGGGCCTGGACTTCTGCCACTCAGTGGACGCAGTGACAAGAGTGGAAGGGACACAGGGGACAAATAGAAACAGCCCTCCAGCCTGTGTGGCTACTCCCAGGAGCAGGTTGCGGCTACTTCCTGCCTGCCCCTCCACCCCCCTAGGAATTCTGGAAAATGCACCCTTTGGACAAAACTTCTGAAATGGAGGTCGTCCTTCCTTGCCCGCCCAGGCCTTCTGAGATCTTTCTGCTCCCTGCCTTGCCTCGTTAAATATGCAGACACAGTGGAAGGAGCACAGGACCAGGAGTCCAGAGGCCTCCATTTAGCTCTGTGACCTTAGACAAGTTTCTAGCCCTTTCTGAACATCAGTTTCCCCAATTGCTGTGAGGTATTATCTCTGAGGCCCTTTTTATGGTTACTGAATCATGCTATTGGGCGTCTTGCGTGGGTTTTCTTGTAGCTGCGCATCATAAAGAAGTGTGTGCATGTGCATGTGTCTCAGTCCAGATCAGCCTGTCCTTTCAGATGTAAGTTCTCGAAGGGAAGTGACGAGGCCACACAAACAGGCAGCCAGCCTGTGCAAACTAGAGCTTGACAAGAATGGTCAGCACAGGGAGAGTGGATCCCAGGCGCAGCGTTTGCTGAATTCAGAGTGGCCTCGGGCAAGTCCCTCGTTAATAATCCTGACTTTGCCCTCCCAAGGGTTTGGGGGACGAAATGACATGTGAAATGTGAAGCCCTTTGAAGGGGAAGGCAAGGCAAGGAGCTGTGTGCTTTCTGATGTCATCTTTTGATGCCCGTGACAGTGATGGGCTTCGGAGGCAGACTAGGGTGTCAGGTGTTCAAAGCCTAGTGCTGGCCGCGCGCCCCCCAGAAGCTGTGGCGCACACCATGGGGGCACACGGCCCACCACCAGCATCCCCCACCAAGGTGAACAAGGGGCCGCCTCTGCCCCACCGACTCCTAACCACTGCAGGCTTCTCTGTGTGCACCTTGGGAACTGAAGAGGGAAGATTAAGAGGCTCCTAAAACCTGAAGGAGGGTGGTGGGTGGATTACCAGTTAATTGATCAGCCTGTCTTGGCCAAAGGCCTGGTGGGCAGGTGCCGCAGCCCCTCACCTCTGCTGCAGGGAGATTAAAGCCTTGCTGAATGGTGAAACAGGACCCCTGTGGAGAAGGATGTGGAGCAAGGAGGGCTGCTGTGGATAACACACAGGGAGGGCAGAGCAGGGTAATGGGGGCAGCAGGGAGCACTCTAGACCACACGGAGAAGAATTTATGGAGTACTGGGTTCAACTTCCCCATGGGAGGAAATGGAGGAAATGGAGACCCAGGGAGGAAGAGTGACGTGGCCAAGGTCACAGCCTCAGCAAGGGTTGCGGAGCTAGAACTTGAACCAGGACTTCAGGACTCTGTACAGGGTCTGGGCCCCCCGTGCAGCCCAAAAGCACAGGAAGCATGGGAAGGACTGGGAATGTTCTAGTGACTGAGAGGAGCATGCTAGCCCAGGAGAAGGAGCCAAGCCAAGGTACAAAGGTGGGGAGCAGAGGGGAGGGTGCTGGAGTCCCAGGGAAGGTCTACAAAGCGAGGCTGGGAACTGCAGACCTTGGAGGATTTTGAGGCCACACCAATTGGGAGATACGGGCACAGGATGTTCCTGGGGAGACACAGACCCCAAATTACCCAGTGAGGCAGCAGAAGACATGTCAGGAAGGCAGTGAGGTGACACGGAAAGAGCATCAGGAGTCTGGCAGCCTGTGTTGAGATGGCCTTGAGCAGCTGTTTCTCCTCTCTGACCGTCAGTTTCTTATCTATAGAGCGGGGATCCAAAGCTAGTTCTTTGCAGGGTTGATCACAGTGACCACAGAATGCTTTTGGAAGTGCCCTGTGAACTTCAGAGGGCTGAGTGAATTTAACACTTAGGTTTTGTTGTTTCTTTTCGAGGGCCTCAGTAAACACTTGTGGACGTGCCCCACGCTGGGCTGGGCACTGCATCTCTTCATGGCAAGGAGAGGATGAACTGCGAAAGGGGTGCGTCTTCAAGTGGTCAGAGGGACCGAGGGAGGGCGGCGGGGGGAGAGGAGGGTGTCACTCAGAAATGTCGGTTCTCCTTGGGACACTTTAACAACACAATGCAAATACCCTTTTGGGGAGGACAGTCCCTCCCCTTCCATCTGACCTGGAGTCTCCCATTTCTCCCTCTTGCCCTCCCTGGCACCTGGGTGTGCACAGCGCCAGGTGTCAGAAGTACTTTTCCCAACCAGAGCCTCCTCCTCGGGGGGCCGGTCAGCTCCTCCCAGAGGGGCCCAGACTGTCTGTGCTCTTTGTCCAAATGGCCTTGTCGGACAGCAGGAACCATGTACCTGCACTTCCCAGCGGGATGCGGGTACATCCAACCCTCACTTCGCCCCCAGGTCCTGTCCCTCCTCTTGGGTCCCTGCGATGGAGTCTTCAGGCGGGGCTTACTGCTCTACTTTGCAAATGAGAAGACTGAGGCTGGAAGAGGGGCCAGCACTGCCCGACAGCGCCTCTGACAAAGCTCTCTCCTTGCCTCGCCAAGGGCTGGAAGTATTAGGCTCATTCCGTGGGAGAAGAAGTGGCTGCTCAGGGGGAGTACATGGCTGACGGTTGATGGGAACTTCTCGAAGAGCTTCCCTTTGGGCCACTGCGTTCAGACACTGGTCCCCTAGGGTGCCCGAAACAAATCACCACAGGTGCAGTGGCGTAAAACTACAGAAACGCCCTCTCCCACTGTCCTGGAGGCTAGAAGTCTCAAATCCAGGTGTCAGCAGGGCCACGCGCCCTTCGAAATTTCCCTAGGACCCTGAGTCCTTGTCTCTTCTCTAACACCTCTCCCTCCTGGGGTACCTATGGGAAAGACACCTCTCTAGGAGGATGTGCTCACCGCCCCCTGTGCCCCAGACCCTCTGCGGATGCTCAGAGCCTGACAGCCCTTTGCCGAGGAGCTGTGAGGCATGATAGAGCTTTGCGTTCCCTATAGAGAGCCCAGCCCCCCAGGCGAACCCTGCCCAGGTGTGGATGTGGTCCTCAGAGCAGGAGGAGGGAGATGGAGCATGAAGGGCTGGCCCCTGGACGGTGTGTGTGGAGGGCAAGATGCTGAGGGGGGAGGGGGGTGACCCCCCTTCCTTGTCTGGGACTCACCTTGGCCAGGCCAGGCCACAGGGCCATGCTTAGGGCCCGGACCCCTGCCTCCCCAGGGAAAAACCACAGGGCTTCTTATTTGGGGTACCTGGAGGAGGTCCCAGTCTGCCCTGTGTCAGCTGGGTTTCTCAGGGCCAGTATCCACCCAGAACCAGAGAATCTGGGGCCTTGAGGGTCATTTGACCTAAGGAGTAAAGATGCTCAGGGAGAAGAAGCAGAGATGCCAAGGGAGGACCCAGCAGACCACTAGTGTCTCCAATGAGAGCTTCCTAGGCCAAGGCACCTCTGCACAGCGGCCGAGGGCCCACAGTCCCCCATACAAGGGGCTTGGGCAGCCCCCGGTTTCCAAGGGGAGAGCTGCAGGACCACATCAGCAGAGAAGGGCACTGGTCTCTTTGGGTGGAGGGTTTCTTTGGGTGGCTTGGGGGGAGGGTACACAGGGAGATGACAAAGGGGATGTAGCCTCCCCCTCCTACCCCCCAGCAAACACCATCATAACCCACAGTAACCTCTGTTTTCTTCTCGTGGCCTCACAGAGCCTCTGTCCTTGCATCCAAAAATGGCCTACCAACAAAATGTAATATCTAATCCAGTGGGTCTCCATCCTGGCTAGACGTCAGCATGAGCCACCCATTCAATCCAAATCTCTGGAGGTGGGGGCCTGGGGCTTCTTGAAAGTTCCCCAGGTGGCTCTGAGGAGCAGACAGCGTGGAGACCCCGAGGTAGTCCAATTCCCTACCTGTTGGTGCGTCCAGAAGGGCCAAAGCCACGTCTGTGGCCTTATCATCCTGCCCACAGTGCCCGGGGTTGGGCCCAGCACACGGCAAATAGTCATGCGGATATGGGGAGCCCGACCGGCCGGCTCCAGCGCAGAGCAGAGCGATGGTGGTGTACGTGCCCCAGCAGAGGCTACAACTGCACTTCCTGCCTGGATTCGGGGCCATCCGTGCACGTGCACGTGCACGTGGCTCAGCACTTCCCTGGGCTTCTCCTTCTCCTGTGCCCTTGAGTCCCATGCACCAGATGTGGACGCAGCACCTGCTGGAGGCGAGTCAAGCTCTTGGGGAGGAGTGCCGGGGGAGGGGGGGGAGGGGGGGCAGGGCTCCTCTGTGCAGCCCCGGGTTATCTGTTCTCAGCCTGAGGCTGCAGCTTCTCCTCCAGGACTAACTGCCTTTAAGGACTGCACTCCTCCCAACCCCAGCAAACGTTGACTGCCCCACTGAACCCAGACACCCCCTCCCCGACCCCCAGCTCTCTCTCAGCCCCCAGGTACCAGCTGTCTGCAAGCTCCAGGTAAAACCTGGACTCCGCAAACTCATCACAAATTTTAACACGGCAGTCCCACACCTGAGTGTATCCTAAGGAAATAATCCTCAGACACTGAAAAAGCTCTTTGAACAAAGTTTCGGCATTACGTCTAAAAGCAGTGAACTTGAGCACGCCCATAGTAAAAGCTAATTGTGAGGACGATTGCAACATGGGGTATCGCTAAAGATACAGTGTTGAGTGCAAAATTGCATTGGGCAGGAGTCCCACGGTGGGAAAGTTGTACATTCGCGTGAACAAGGGCTGGAGGGGAGCGGGGCGGCAGGGGGGAGAGGGGGGGAAGAAAACCAAAAGGTTTGCAATTGTGGGTGATCCTTTTTCTGATTTCTGAGATTGTTGTAATATTGTTTGTGCAATAAATATTTAAATGAATATATAATAATAGTAATTATTATTAGTCCCTTGTTCAGGGAAGGCTGTTGAATAGACCTATTCAAGCTCAGGTGGAAATGAGCACAGGTCCCAATGTGGGCTGCCTCTGTGGAATATTTGCATTTGAAAGAAGCTGAAGTTTCAGACACAGTGTTCAGGTGTTCAGGCCGGGTAGCAGAGCTATTTTATAGGCAGGGCAAGGCCTTGATTGAAGTCCCCACCTGTAGACCAGCCCCCTCCTCCACATGCTTCTTCCTGTGTCCACTTTGTGGGGTAACAGAGGAAGGGACAGCTTGCAGGTAACCTGGCCTCTGAGCCTCGCCTGCCCTGCACGTTATTTGGTACAATACTAAGGATATCTGTGGGGCCAGACGGGGACACTCTGACCAGGCAGGAAAGGGGCTGCGGGTCCACAGCTAGGAAAAGGCAGGGCTGAGATCTGAACCCAGGTGGGGTTCAGCTAAGGACAAGGACCTTCTCCCCTCTGGCTTCGGATCTTTCCTCTGGGATGGAGAGGTGATAGGTGCTATCCAGAGCCTCCTCAGTGGCAGCCTGGATGGACACTTCTAGCAAAAGGACGGGGACAGGGTGCTGACCCCAGGGAGGAGGGGGCTGGCGCTGGGCCTGAGGCTTTCTTAAAATCTAGGTGTGGACCTTTTGAAGTTGTGTTCTCAGGAAAGGCAGCGGGAAGCTTGCTGTGTTCTCTGTCCCCACCCAGCTGTCGGAGCTGGGAGGCGGAAGTGCTCCCCTGCTGACCTGCTGGGGCCTGGCCTTTGGGGCAGGGCAGCTCTGGACGGCCTCTGAGCCCTGGGATGTACACGCAGTCAGCTTGGGTGTGGAAGGACAGAGTTACACAAAACCTTTAGTGGGAAGGAAAGCTTCACTTTGACAGGAGGATTGAAAGTGACATCACAACCAGTGTTTCCCAAGCTCTCACAATCGGCAGGTGCTGTAAGCGCTATAGACAGCAGATCTCACCTAATGCTCCCTGAGCCCCATGTCACAGTCCCTGTTTCAGAGATTGGAAAGTTGAGGCTGTGACTTGAATAAGGTCACATGGCAGGGACTCAACTCAGGACTGGTGCAAAGTTTGTGCTCTCAACGGCTCTGCCATTTTGCCTGCCTTTCCTTCCTTCCTTCTTTCCTTCCTTCCTTCTTTCCTTTTTAAAGATTTTATTTATTTATTTGAGAGAGAGAATGAGAGAGAGCAGGGGCAGGGGAGAGGGAGAAGCAGGCTCCCCACTGAGCAGGGAGCCCAATGCGGGACTCGATCCCAGGACCCCGAGATCATGACCTGAGCCGAAGGCAGACATTTAACCTACTGAGCCACCCAGGAGGCCCCCCCCCATCTGCCTTTCTTAATAATCAGAGGATACATTTCGATTTCTGAAACTTAAATACCTATACAATTTCTCTTGGAACATGTCTGCTCTGAAGTTCACCACAATGTATATCCTACAGCTAACGTTCAAAATCTGACCCTTATTCGCATTAGCCAGCCGATCTCAAGGCTTTCCCAGGATCAAGCCTTTGAGAAACAGTCCACTTATGGGAAATATGGAGTACTTGCTGGCAGTCTCACCCATTAGAATACTGGGACCATAGTGATCAATTAGCCATCCTAGGAACAGGAAGATACTAAAAGGGCAAATGGTCTGCCTAAGTGGCTCCGTGACGTGAAGGCTAAATTTGTATTAGATTGCCATCTGCCATGCTGGGATTTCTTCCTCCTCAAAAATTGTTGTGCAACTCTTTTTGCTATGGTTTCTGACCTGTTTTCTAGAAAGTCCCTTTGGCTCCAATCTGTGTCATACCTAGCCTACATGGTTTATTTTGTTTGCGTTTTAAAGATCCAAGTGCAATGTCTCTCTTCCAATACACAGATCTGGCCTCCAACAAAAGCAGCCGGGGCTGGGAATGTGCCGGAACCTGTGGTCACGTCCTCCTCACTATCAGATAACTCTGAACCATCGCTGGGATTTGAGAATGCTCCTGAAATCCCTGCTAAATATTTTAGCATGCGGAGGGAGCTGGTAAAGAGAGGGAGAAGATCATCGAGGGCTGTGTAAATATTTAATTTAGCTCCAAGCCGGTATCCTCCATTACAGCATGCTAATGTCTTTATCGGAATATTCCTGAATCTAACTGAGGACAAACAGCCCTCGCTCAGGCATGCCTCAAATCCCGGGCAGAAGACGCCAGGCAGAGCCTCTTCCTGTCACTCCCCGCACCCGTGTTACCCTTCCCCTCCCTGGCACATCCTGACTCCTGACCACCAAGGGCCAAGGAAGAGCGGGGACAGATTGCATCCTCCCTGCTTATGGATAGGGGAAACTGAGGCTTAAAGGGTCAGGGAGGCTGGTAAGTGAGCTCAGCTTTCCTTTCCCCAGATCCTGAGCATTTTCTGCTCCACCTTGGGGTCCACAGGGAGGCCCACAGGCCTCCACCGGGGCCCCATGACTCCTCTCCTCTCTGAGTTCAGTTCTGCTGCACTGAATGACTAAGGGGTGTCAGCAAATTGCCCGAGAGAAAGGGCCATGGAAGACCTAAAGCCTAATTCAGCCCAGGGTTGTCAGGGCTGGTGGCCGGGGGACCTGTGGGCGGAGGCTAGTCCCCAGGCCACCCACAGTCAGAGTCTGCGCCCGCCCCGCCCCGCCCCTGCCAGCCTGGTCAGCTCTGGCTCTCCGGGGTGCCCCCTTCCCCAGCAGTGCAACCCCGCCCTCATTCACCAGGCCAGGGCAGGGAACTTCTGCCTTCTCTGCAGTTCTCTCGACAACCTGGTGAAGCTGTTGCTATCATCCCGTATTGCACGTGGAGTAACCCGGGAGGCGTGGCGTTCCTGTGCAAGTGGTGCCTGGCCGAGTCAGCGCTTGAGCCCAAAGTGCATGTTCTCTTGGTGACCCCAGACACCAAACCCGCCAGCGGGCACCCCGTATTCCCCTCACAGCTGGCCTTTGGCTTGCTGGTCCGCCAGCCCCGGTGTTTGCTGAGTGCTGCCCCTGGCTCCATCCTAGCTGGTGGAGTCTCACTTTTGAGCCTTACCTGCCCAACGCACATGCCCTTGCAGTGAAGGAGCAATGTGTGCAGGGCCATGAATGGGTCTCATCACCCCGGGACCAGGTCAGATGGTTGTAGGAGGGCCAGTGCTCACAGGATGGGGAGGACGGAGGCTTCATCTGGTCCCTGGTTTCTTTCTTCATTCACTCATTCATTCTTTCTACAGACCCTTGCCGAGCACCTGCTCTGGGACGGATGCTGGGTAGGCTGAATAACGGTCCCTCGGAGATGCTCGCAGATCCTGTGAATATGGTACTTGATACGGTGATGAAGTTAAGGATCTTGAGATGGGCAGATCGTCCTGGATTTTCAGAGTGGGTCCCTTGTAATCACAAGGGGTCTTAGAAGAGGGAGATAGGAGGGTCAGAGGTCAAAGTGTGATAATGGAAGTAGAGGTCAGAGAGACGCGGCTCTGAGCCGAGGAATGAGGGCAGCCTTTATACACTAGAAAAGGCAAAGAGATGGATTCTCCCCTGGAATGTCCAGAAGGAACACATCCCTACCAACACCTTGATATTACCCCAGTGAAACTGATTTTGGACTTCTGCTCTCCAGAACCATAAGATAATACATTTGGGTTGTTTTAAGCCACTGTTTGTGGCAAATTTGTTATAGCTGCAATAGGAAACTAATACAGATACCAAGATAATTGAGATGTGGTCCCTAACCTTGAGGAGCCCTTTATGGGACCATGCAGAATCCCCTAGAGGCCTTGTTAAACACAGGTGCTGGGTCCCACCCACACAGTTTCTGATACAGTGGGTCTAGGTAGAGGCCGAGAATTTGCATTCTGACAAGCTCCCAGGAGATGCTGAGGCCGCTGGCTGGGACCATACTTTAAGAACTGCTTGCGTAAAGGAGTGGTTCTCAAGTTTCAATGTGCATTCAACTGTCCCAGGGACCTTGTAACGTGCAGGTTCTGAAGGTAATTCCTTTATGCATTTGTTGCCATGTTTATTACCTGAACCCTCTGCTAGAACGTTAGGTCTGGGAAAGCAGCTCCTTTGCTAGAGCAGTGCCTGGCGATAGACATGCAATAAACACCTGCTGAATGGCTGGGTGAATGAGCAAGGGCTTGGAGCTTGCCTGACCATTTAGGTCAGACACCATGATGTGGTGTCCCGGGTACCCTTGCTGATGGCACAGAGTGAATGAAATCCCACAGGGACAGAACGAAGATCAGGAAGATCAGGGGTGGAAGGGTCCCCGAGGACCCCATCGTAGGAGAGGGGCAGCAGGAGTGTCCACAAGGGAGGAGGAGGGAGGAAGAGCAACTGGAGGAAAGGGGAGAGCTAGGACACAGCCAGGAAGGAGGGGTATTCCCAGAGGGAAGGGAAGTCGGCAGCTTCTAGAGCAGAGAGCAGAAAAGGGCTCCTGGATAAGGCTGGAGGGAGGGAGAATTTGAGCATAAAACTCCCATTCTTGGGAGCTGGGGTGGCATCTTCTATGGGAAGGCTTAGGGGCTCAGATATGCATCCATTATTTTTTCTCTCTTATTAGACAATTTATAAAAGCAATATGTGTATGCTGGGCAATATTTTGGAGAATTCTGAGAAGTGTAAAGGAAAAACTGAAATCACCTGTAATTGCCACACCCAGAAATGAGACTTATTTATGTGTTTATGTATTTCAGGGTTTTTTTTTAAAGATTTATTTATTTATTTATTTGAGAGAGTGAGAATGACTGGGGAGGAGGGGTGGAGGCAGAGGGAGAAGCAGGCTCCCCGCTGAGCAGGGAGCCCGATGTGAGCCTTGACTCCAGGACCCCGGGATCACGACCTGAGCTGAAGACAGATTCTTAACTGACTGAGCCACCCAGGCGCCCTTATGTATTTCAGTTTTTATTTAATACACAAATGGGGGCCACCTGGGTCGTTCAGTTGGTTAAGCAGCTCTTTTTTTATTATTATTTATTATTTATTTGACAGAGAGAGACACAGCGAGAGAGGGAACACAAGCGGGGGAGTGGGAGAGGGAGAAGCAGGCTTCCCGCCGAGCGGGGAGCCCAATGCGGGGCTCGAACCCAGGACCCTGGGATCATGACCTGAGCCAAAGGCAGACGCCCAACGACTGAGCCACCCAGGCGCCCCTAAGCAGCTAACTCTTGATTTGAGCTCAAGTCATGATCTCATGGGTCATGAGATTGAGCCCCTCATCAGGCTCCGTGCTCAGCAGAGAGAGTCTGCTTGAGATTCTCTCTCTCCCTCTCCCTCTGCCTGCATGCCTGCTCCCCGTGCACACACATTCTAAAATAAATAAATAAATCTTTAAAAAAATACATATATGTTACACACACAATTTTCCCTCAAATTGGGATAATAGTGTTTGCATCTCTAAATCCTGTTTCTTTTACTTAATACATTGTTCCATAAGTATTTTTTATGCTATTTTGAAGAGCAAAATATAATTTTTGAAGGTGCATAATATGCTTTTGCATAAATGCACCATGATTTAGCTATATCCTTATTTTTGAATATTTAAGTTGTTTCATTTGGTTTTATTTTACATTACCCTAAGACTAATAATGTTCTGCATCTTTTATGTGTTTATTTGCCATCCTTATTCCTTCTTTAGTGAAATAGCTGTTGAGATCATTTGCCTATTTTTTAATTAGGTCATTTTTCTTATATATTTTGAATATAAGTCGTTTGTCAGGGCTATGATTTGTCAGTATTTTCTCCCAGTCTGTGTTTACATTTTCAGTGTCTTTTGCAGAGCAAAAGATTTTAATAGTGATGAAGGCCACTTTCTTATCAACATTGTTCTTTTACAGATTATGTTTTTGATATCTGAACACTCTCTGCTTAACCCAAAGTCACAAATATTTTCTCTTGTAGCTTCTAGAAGTTTATAGGTTTGCATTTCACATTTAAGACTATGCTCCGTTTTGGAATGAGGTTTTTTGTTTTTTTTTTTAAATAAGAGGTGGGGTAGGTGAGGTCTTTTTTTTCTTGTTTTTTTTTTTTTAAAGATTTTATTTATTTATTTGAGAGAGAGAATGAGAGAGAGCACATGAGAGGGGGGAGGGTCAGAGGGAGAAGCAGACTCCCTGCTCAGCAGGGAGCCTGATGTGGGACTCGATCCCGGGACTCCAGGATCATGACCTGAGCCGAAGGCAGTCGCTTAACCAACTGAGCCACCCAGGCACCCTGAGGTCTTTTTTTTCTTTTTTCTTTTTGGTCTTGCAAATAGATGCCGAGCTATATCTCAGTCATTCATGTGCACCCTGGCTCTGCACATTCCCCCTTACACAGTGAAGAGACACGGGAATTCACCATTGCACACCCTTCTTTCCCACAAGCGGAGATGGTACTTGGCACAAAGTACCCTGGGCTTGCGATCAGATCAATGTTTCCAGCCTGCCCCCCACTCTGTGGAACAAGTCACACCATCTCCCTAGGTCTCAGTTTGAAGCAGCTACAAAGATTGGGGTTGCCCTGTGGCTCTGCAGTGATAAAGGCTTCTCATTGCAGTCTGAGGGATCAAGGTTGGACATTGGGAAGAAATTTCCCTCTGCCAAAGGAAGAAGTGAAAATGGGTAACTGAGTGAATGGTTAGGAGAGCAGCGTCTTTCCTGACTCCACTTATCCAGACTTTTCTTATTTCCCGCGGGATCTGCGGGGGGCCTGACCAGCTGGACCTTTCTCGCCCTGAGGAGAGCGGGGCTTGCCCGGGCAGGGCCCCCGCTGCCCTGCAGGTGGCGCCCTCGTGCCGGCGCAGGTGGCCGCGAGGGCTTTGGTCCTGCTCTGGGACAGTAGCGGGGCTCAGGTCCCCACCCTCGGCCCCGCGGAGCCTCAGGCCTCGGGTGAAGGAGCCAGAGGCATCAGGGTGAAGACGGAGAACACCCACCTGCCCACAGCAGTTCAGACCCCTGCCCGGTGGCCTTTGCGGGGGTGGTACTCAGCTGTGTGGTGAGTCCTGGTTCCGCTCCTCACTGCCGGAGGACACCAGGACAAGTCCCTGGTTTCTCTGTTTGCCCACCCTAAAAAATGAGTAATCCCTCCCACTTCAAAGGGCCGTCAGAACACGTAATAAGCACTTAATCAGTGTTAGCAATTATTGGTACTCAGCAAACACGATGTTTCCATTTCCAAATAGATGGACTCCATTGAATGATAGAATCACAGTGGTTTTATTTTTATAAAATATTTAACAAGATTTAATTAGAATTTCAAAAAAGTTAAGAATTCTAGGTTAAGTAATTTTGATTTCAAGTTTTGATATTTATTACTTACTATTTGTATTTGGCCTTTAAAGTGTAATAGGTAAATTTTTAAATATTTTAGAAAAAATAAAATTATTTTTCACAAGCATTTTTTAAAGTTAATTTTTACAATTGATGTAATTTATATTCCTATGATGAAAATATATTCAAATTGTATACTCTGGATGCAATTCATTTTGTCTTGAATCCCTCAGATCACCGAGCCTGAGTGCAAAGAGAAATCATGATAGTGCAATTACGACAGTGGGATGCAGGCAAACAAAAGGAAAAAAGAAAAAGAAAAATCTTGAAAGAGTCTGCTTAAATTTTTAAAACTGCCAACAACAAAGTGAGTCGATTTCACTTGTACCCCTGAGAAAGCACCTCTATGATTACTAGAAATGGAAAAGAGAGACAGACAGTCACCCGTGGACAGTCTTCAACAAAGACAAGTGGACAGCACTAGGGAACATTGGTGGGATGTTCCTAAAAGAATAAAATCATGTGCCCCATGTTCAGCCAAACATAACGTTTTATTTGGGGTGGGGAGGGGCACTAATGTCATGACATATACAGAAAACAAAATAATAAAGCCTAGGTTTAGTAGAAATGACTTCAATTTGTTTTTTCTATTTCACCCATCCCCCCCCCCCCCGCAACCACCAATTTGTTCTCTGTATTTAAGAGTCTGTTATTTTGTCTTTTTTTCTTTGTCGAAATGACTTCAAATTTTAAAGCCCAAGTAGCCAAACACGTAGGACGGATTTTTTTAAAAGTGAAACAAGTAATTACCTAGGATATAGACAATGACTTTATTAATTTGAAGGATAAGAAGTGAGAGAAGAAATTGAACATAAAAATTTTTTTTAGCAAAAGGTTATTTTCAAAAACAAACAGGGCTAAATTAGCTGTGTCATTTTTTTATGGGACTGAAAATATTTTTACATGCTTAGAGAAAAAATTTTTTTTAATATACAGAAAGAGCCTTCATAGAAAATATGCAATAAATGTGATATTCCAGTAAAAGATAATTAGAAAACAGAAGTAAAATGCTCATATGACTATAAAGGAGAAGATTCACACTCTGATAGCCCAGTTTATAGCAACTATGTTCAGGCCACTCTAGATTAAGGCAGAGTCTCAATTAAAGAGATTGGAACAAATGAACCAAATACTGGTACTTGGATTTTCTTTATAATATCCCAGTGTTGAGAAATGTGAAAGAATTGCTAATGGATTCTTTATGCTATGAGAAACTACTAGCTGAATTAACAGTGTGCTGAGGGACACATTCTTCTACAATCCCCGATCTCATCACAGACCAGCAACAAACATTTTAGGGACTAGATACAGCTGGAAGAGATGTTCAAGTCTGTAAGTGATAGAAACTTACACAGGAAAACTAGAACATTATGTGATGTTTCCTGTGATAATATGTCATTATATATAAACTCATAACACTATTTGAACATGATATGTAAAACTTCACTTCTGGATCTAACTACTGCTGTAAGGAATATATTGATAATTCCAGTTGCTATTGTCTCAGAAAATTGAAGTTTCTCCATATAGAATTTAAAGGAAAACTAAGAATTCAAGGAAGATTGTCTCATTTGGCATTTCCACCAATAGGACAAAATTTTGTTACTAATTATGTAATTATGTTGTTAATTATAATTGTTGTTACATGATCAGTAGTTTTGTTGAAATAAAGGGAGACAAATTTCATGAAATAAATCAATGTATAACTTACACGTGTGTTTACTGTTCTTTCAAACATCATTAGCCCTTCAACAGAACAGTGATATCCACAGCAATGATCAAATGCAGTCATCTTTGGCATTTTACTAAATTTGGCCATTTTTTAGTCATTTGAAAAGACATTCTTTTTCAATTTCGTCATTATTAAGGTATATTTGTTAAGGTAGGAGGAGAAAAACATTTTCCTTTTAAGGACTGCGAGCCTGATTAGTAACTTAAATATTTAGACATACCGCAGGCGGGCCTCCCTTTGTGCTCTTTCAGGCCCCAGAAGTGTCAGGAACCTTCGCCAACTGTAAAGTGTACTGCAGATGCCTCACTCCCCCTCTTCTGAGCAGCTCTGACGTATAATGGGGAAATCACAGAGTATAAAACAAGAGGACGCACCTTTCTTGCTTTATTTCCTCTACCATCCATAAAGCATAGGTGATACCGCCTGCCTCCAGGCACTATTTAGAAATCATGTGAAATAGTACAGTGGGGAGGGAGGGCTTCACGACACAGACAGGATGGTCCAGACAGAAACCGTTCTTGCCCAGTCCCAGGACCCCTGGTGTCATACCTTACCTCCTTCCTAAGGAACACTGGCTTGCCCCAGCCAGGGACTCAGTGGCAGCTCCAGGCCATTTTATTTCATACCACAGGCTTCCTCTTACCCATAGTTGACCCAAAGGTAGTCAACCTACGACATAAGGCAAGAGTAGACAAAGATGAGCTGGAACAGGGAGGAACCTTTTGAACCTCCCATTGATTTCCCCTCTCTCCCCAGGACATCCTTAGGACTGCTGCTAAACTTCTCTCTTCTCCACTCTGTCTCCCCTCCTTCATCACCCTGCCTCTCCGGCTCCCAAAAGTTGTCACAATTTTCTTGTGGTTTAAGCTTAGAGGTAGTTACAAGTTCTAAAGATTTTATCCAATGCATAGAAAAAACTGAGATAGCTACATTCGATCATTTGTAATCTACTAGAACTCAGGAAAGAATCCAATGTTCTTAACAAAACTCAGAGCAAAACTGGACCCTGGAAAATGGACTTGGTAGAAATAAAGGTCACAGGAGGGAATTTGCCACAACAGATGCTCTCATCGGTGAACTTTGATATTGACAAAAATTTGATCTATGGACCTGGACCAAATTTCTGCTATAAAATTTAAGTAAAAAGGAATTGGTCCCAGTGAAAATAGTTTCAATCAACTCAAAATGAAAAAGTGAAAACATTGGAAATAGTTTAACGGAGCTGTATAGAAAATTGATCAAGGAATTAAACTGACCTAATGGAGTCCATTCCGGAAAACCCTTTCCCAAGGAAAATTCATCAAAGTCAGCGGACTTGCTCGATACATGTTTGTATTCAGAATGTGTCCAGTGCATTCTCTGGAATTTTTGTTAAGAAGCAAGGAGTTGGCCCACTCGGGAGTGGCGGCTGCCAGGTCCCGGTGTAGAGGGACTGGGAAGTGTGATGGGAAGTGCCTCAGTGGCAGGCCCCTCTCTGCTAAAAATATATTAAAAATTATGGGGCGCCTGGGTGGCTCAGTCGTTAAGCGTCTGCCTTCGGCTCAGGTCATGGGATCCCAGGGTCCTGGGATCGAGCCCCGCGTCGGGCTCCCTGCTCGGCGGGAAGCCTGCTTCTCCCTCTCCCACTCCCCCTGCTTGTGTTCCCTCTCTCGCTGTGTCTCTCTGTCAAATAAATAAATAAAATCTTTAAGAATATATATATATATATTAAAAATTATATGACTGTGTTGGCATAGGGAGGGACATCATCTAGGCTACATTCATTATTTTATATTCCTTTATTATATATTATTATATTCTTTTTTCCTTCTGATTTTAAAAGAAATTAAAATATTTTCACTAAAAAGTGCCCTAGGCACTGTGGCTAATGGAGCAGTTGGCCTGGGACGGTCCCCGGTCAAGGGTAAGCAGAAGAGTCTGGATGAACCTGGGTCAGGGGTGGGGCGGGAGGGGGAGAAGTGACAGGGCTTTCTCTGTGTCTTCTGAAAGGACAGTGCCAGAGTGTGGGATCCCAACCTAGCCCTTCCCGGTGTCCCGCTGTTGCCAAGGCCCAGGTTTCCACTCATGTCTCCTCACAGTGAATGAATGGTCCACCTCCTACGGAGCCCTGGATGCATTTCTGTTCTTGCAACCTAAAGAGCCCAACTAAATAAACAATTCTAATGCCCCCTCCCCAGGCTTTAGTGGAGTGGTCTGCGTGGAGGCGGGCCAGCAGGCGCGAGGTTGCCTCCCAGACTCAGCTATGCACTACTGGGGCCAAGATTGGCTCTTTTTTTTTTAAGATTTTATTTATTTATTTGAGAGAGTACAAGGGGGTTTGGCATTAGGGTTAGGGGAGGGATAGAGGGAGAGGGAGAAGCAGGCTCCCAACTGAGCAGGAAGCCCTACTCAGGGCTCAATCCCAGGATCCTGGGATCATGACCTGAGCTGAAGGCAGACGCTTAACCGACTGAGCCACCCAGGCGCCCCAGCTCTTTCTCTTATGTCCATCCTCCAGCCATGCACCTCATCAACGCACATGCACTGAGGACCTCCTGCCTGCCAGACCCTGTGTCATAGGCCCTGAGAGCAAAGCATTAACCAAGACACAGCCCTGCCCTCCAGGAGCTCATTCAGGGCCAGCTCAGGACACGGTTTCCCAACCTTGGCACTATTAACAAGTGGGCCAGATAATTTTCATTTGTGGGGGGAGGGCTGTTCTATGCATCGTAGGATGTTCAGCAACATCCCTGACCTCTACCCACTAGATGCCAGTGGTACCCCATCCCCAAATCATGACCATCAATGTTTCCAGACATTGCCAGATGCCCCCTAGGGGGCCAAAATCCGCCCCCCCCACCATTGACAACTGAGTCGGAGAGCTCAGGGAGCACAGTGTAGCTCATCATGGGCTCCCCCAGAACACCCATAGGAACTAAAGGCGGGGAGGGATGTAGGTCTGGCTGGCAGGGTCGCTTCATGGCTGAGGTGCTATTTAACTTGGGCCTTGGAGCGAGCAGACCCCTGTAAGAACTGGGAGCAGCACAAGGGGAGAGAAAAGAGAAAATTCTTATCAAGTAAGAGGGAGGGGGAGCTGACATATGCTCTAGGAGGAATGATTGGGGTTGAGTAACAGGTAAATCTCAGTATCAATTGGAGGCTGGGGGCAGGTATAAATCCTACAATACATAGGTAACACATGAGTTAATTCTAGTCTAAAGATGCATCCTGTCTGGCTCATCTAGTAATAATTTAATTTTTGAAATGGATTTTAGCCAGAGTCCCCACCATTCCTTATCACCCACTGACCCAATTCTTCATTTATAATTATTTTGCTTGCCAAGTTTCTCAAGGCTTGTGAATTTATATTTTTAAATATAAAGTGATTTTTCACTTGGGGTTCATGGACGCTCTCCAGATCTTTGGGTGAAATTCAGGGCATCTGGAGGCTCAACAATTGTGGGCAGAGGGATAATAAGACACTGCAATGCATCTAAAATTCTCTGCTCATTTTTCTGATGAAAGAGTGCCTGGCTTTTGTAGAGTTCTCTGAAGGTTCTCCCCTCTCTCTCCACCAAGAAGCTCAACAAAGTGGGGCAGGGGTCTCTGCCGGTCCCTGGAGAAATATTGTGCCATTGGCAAAGGAGAGACGCAGGGCTAAACTCCACTCACCTTTTCCTGTCAGTCCAGTTTAATGTAGTGAGTAATGAAAACAAACAAACCCCTGTGGGATGTGCTATAGCTCAGGCAGATGCCCAGGCAGGTACCGGAGGGCTGGGCACATTGATCTGAGGTGATGGTGCAAAGTGAGCAACTTTGTGAGCCAGAGAGAAAGCCTCGAATTAGTGATTTCGTCCGCTCATTAAGAGGCTGCTTTGGAGGACACAGAGCCAGAGCAGGAGACAAGAACTGTGGCAGGTGGCAGTCTGCCAGGGAGGACACTGGGGGAGGGGGGTGTGGCCCACATGCAGGTCTCTCCCATCAACCTCCACCCCTGGCCCCAGGGCCCACTGGCTTCGCTACCTCCCAGTGAGCCACTCCCGGCAAAGGATCTGGTCAGCCATTTACACCAAGGAGCAGACGTGAGAACAGCTTGCTACTTAGTCTCCATTTTAACTGGAAGCATCACTGGGGGAAGGGGGAGGAGTCCTGTCCTCAGATTCATTCTGGGTGGTTCCAGCATGGGCAAAGACTCATTTCCATTGAAAACACAGCAGCTGAGTGTGATTTTCCTAATTTCTCTCAGTTTTCTGTCCACCCTACCTCCCTCTAGCTTTTGTCCAGAGGATCTGTTGGGCCCATCAGGCCTGAGAGGAGCTTTGGATTTCCCAAGGGGGTGGGCAGGCCGGCAGGGAGTGTGCACCTGCACACACAGGCATGCTCACATGCATAGGGCTGGGGCTCACCCTGACCCTGACCCACCTTCCCTGCTGAGCACCTGCCAGGGAACTTCGTGCAGAGTGCTCTGGAGAACTGGTTTGTTTTAGGGGATGGAGAAAGTGAGAAGGCTTACGGAGGTCCTTGTCTGGCGAGAGTTTAGTCCCCATCCTGGGTCATACCCTAGTCTGATGGGGGAGACAGAGCCCTCCCGTCAGAGAGCAACATGAAGCGGAGGAAAACAGGGCCCAGAGCACCTTAGGAACCCAGAGAAGGGTGCTCGAATATAACCAGTAAGGGCAAACAAGCACCCTGCTGATAGCTGAACCCAAGATGGGAGGCAATCCCATTTCCCCTCCTCCTTCCCACCCTCATCAAGCCTTACCATTCCTTCAGCCTTGCGTTTTACTTGCCAACAGGAAAGATCACTAGATACCAACTAGTTCTCCATCTTGGCTGCACATTATAAATTGGCTGGGCACTAGGCTACACCAAGAACAGATCAGCTCGGAATCCCCGGGGGGGTTGGGGGGGCAGACACCAGCATTCTGTAGGACTCCCCAGGAGATTCCAATGTGCAGGCAACTCTGAGCCTCAGTGCACTAGGCAGTCCTTCTTACACTTTAATATGCACACCAATTGCCCGGGGATGTTGGTAAAATGCTGACTCTGATTCAGTAGGTTTGGGTGGAGCTAAGATTCTTCATTTCCAGCAAGCTCCTGGGTCACGCTATGCTAACGCTGGAGGGTGCAAGAAACTCTGTCAGAATGTTGTAAGGAGAAAACTAGTTCCCAAGCCCCCTCAATTCTTTGAAGCTTCATTCATTCATTCGTTCAACCACCCATGCACCATTCATGGAGTTCATTCTATGGGCCAGGCTTTGTGTTAGGTGCTAGGAATAAGGTAGAGACCAAAAAGAGTCAGGCTCCTCCTATCAAGGAGGCTGCATGCCAGTGGGGGCGGGGTGGGGGGCAGTGCACAGGTGAACCAACACGTGAACAAGCCCATTTCTGCTGGTGAGAAAGGCTACGCACACATATAAAGTGGGGTACTGTGGCAGGGGTGTTTGGGAGGCTGCCTTAGCTGGGTGCTCAGAGAAGGCCTCATCAAGGACCTGAGACTGGAGCTGACGTCTGAATGAGGAGAAGCAGCCAGCCCCTGAAAACCTGGGAAACAGTTCCAGGCAGGAAGAATGGCTATGCAAATGCCCTGAGGCTGGAGCCTGGTGGCCAGGAAGACCTCAGGTGGAGCACAGCCTGGGAAAGGCACTGCTCTTAGGCCCAGGTGGGAACCTGGTCTTCAGGAGACCCCTGTGAGTACATTGAGACCTCCCATCTGAGCCCACCTCAGAGTTGTCCTGCTCCCTCCCCGCCCCTCCCCCTGCACAGCTATCCTCTATCCAACCACATCTCACCACGCCACCTCAGCACCTTAAGATAGAATATTTTTTCCCCTTTAAAATTTAATCTTCTTTAAGTAAAAACCCAGCTTTAAACAAGGCAGCCAGGCAACAGACAGGCAGACCTTTGGGTGGTTTTCTGGGTCACTTTCTTCTGTAATGTAAGAGCTTACATGTGAGGAGATAGATGACTGATGACCAAAGAGAAACAGAAACCGAGAGAGAAGTGCCCCCCTTCCTGCCAAGCCCGGGGCCGAAGGAGACAAGGCAAGGCCCTGCCCGGGGCCACTCCAGGCGGCACAGACGCTGGGCGCCCCCTTCTAAACTCCCCAACAGGCTGTGGCGACAGCACATGACGAAGAGACAGAAGAGACTGGCTTCAGTCCAGCTCCGCCACAGACCATGGACCCCGGAACACCAGCACACCCCGAGCCCCTGCTCCCGCGTTGAAAGGAGATGCCCACTCGGTTGGCCCCTTAGGACCACTCTGAGGATAAGCTAAAATAAGGAAAGGACTCTAAAAAGTTGAATGTAGGAAAGTTTAGAATCTCATTAATTCAAACTCTGATTTGGAATTTGTCATAAACCTGTTTTGTTTTGTTTTCATAGCAAATAAAAAATGTGTACCTCCTGAATCTTTACTCGCAGACTTGCAGGGGGAAGGGACTTATTCTTACTCATCATTGCATCTCCAGCAGCCAGCAGTGTCTGGAAGCTTCACTGCGACTCCTTCCAGGTGTCTTCTGTGCATCTGTGTGCATGCGCACGCGCACACACACTCCACTACATCTTACTCTGTAATAGATACAGCTTTTGCAAGTCCATCAGGGAAGACAGTAAACACAGGAGGGTGTGGTAGAGAGGCTACAGAGGGGCTGTAATGCCAGGTCATTCACAGTCGAATGTAAACGGACAGTCCAGGGATGCTGAAGAAATGGGGCACATACCAAGGAGACTTGATCGAGAAATAACCTCCTGTTTCTGGACTCTTCTAATCATTTAATGGAACAAGTACCAACTTCAGCAGACCTGATAGAGTCTGCGATGAAACGGGCTAATTTGCTCATCTGCTGGGGCTTTCTCATCCCTGGGAGAGCTGCAGCCCTGGATGAGCACACTGCAGGGCCGCTGGGGTGGAGCCACGAGCAAGCGGAGATGGTCATGGCCTCAGGACGGTGGTTCAGAACACCGAACCTGGCTTCTAGACCTTGGTTTGTGAAATAACTGAAGAACCTCTAGCAAGTTGCTTAACTTCTTCAAGTTTGTTTCGTCAGCTCTACAGTTCACTTAATACCTCTTCCCAAGATTGTCAAAGGAATTAGAAAGAAGGCATGCAGAGTCCTTTTGCAAAAGCCTGTGGGCACTTGGCCACTTTAGCTGTTAGTATTGTCATTATTGCTTGGTCTTTGATTTTGGAAAGGGAAGGTTACCCCAAGCCTACCAGAGGAAGAGCATTCCAGGCTGCGATTCAAGGCAGGAATAGGATCTTCTCAACGTTTCTTGTTGGCAGGTAGCACAGGATTGGCAGGAAGGTGTTCAGGAAGTGTTTAGTGAAAAGAACTACATGACCTTGAGCAAGTTACTCAAAGAGCATCCTGTTTTCTCACCACCCCCCACCCCCCCGCCAGAGAAAGCTTTCACTCATGGGAAGCTGTGAGAGTCTGGGAGCACCTACAATGGTGCTTGTGCAAAGAGCATCAAGAAAGACCAGTCAAAACCGTAGTTTGCTGTACCCAGACACTAAGAACTCAGAATATTCATTCAAGGGCACAGGCAGTTGCCGGGTTAATATCTTCTGTTGGGTACTTCCAGATGGAGATGGTGCCTCTTGTTGTTGCCTGCAGGAGTTGAGAAGATACACTCTCCTCCTGATTACCTTGTCATACCATTGATGGGATTTGAGAATTACACTCCAATTGAATTACAGAGATTTAATTTCAGTGGTGTTAAAGAGGAAAGACAAAGTTAACAGGCATTAAATTAAAACCATGCACTTTTGCCAAGACATCCCTACCCCCACCTGGCCCCGGGGACTTACTTCCTTCCTCTAGTCCCCAAAGAGATTAATGCTCTTTACCAGATTTTCTAAACTGAAACAGAGCAGCCCTTCTTATCTCAGTGCTTCCACGAGGTGCAGATGAGAACAGAGCAGAACCCCAAGAAAATACCAGCTCTGCTGGGCGGTGGGGGGGTGGGGTGGGTCGGGTGAGCTCAGTTGCCACAAGCGTGGGGTTGCCCCATAATATCCTACCTCAACTGTGTGTCTGCCATCAGTTCCTGGGCTGCTCGATTTCTGAGCCTTCACATGCTCCTCCTTGGTGTGCTTTGCAGCCCTGTCATTTCCCAAAATCCTACTCCTGGAAAAGGATTAGCAAAATTACACAGTGTTGCTGCTACTTAACATTCAGGAAATGCAGCACACACACACAAGTTACCAATCATGCTCACCAGATGGCAAATGTAGCTCTTTTCACCAGAAAGTGAGCAGCGAACATTCAAATTCATCACCAATACAACATTTAAATGCACATCCATTTTCAATTTGATATCTTTGATGGGTTGGTATAATGAAAAGCAATATTTTATCCCTATATTGTTAACTATTTGTAACAGTTACAATAATGCAGACTTGAGATTTTTTAAAAGTTGTCCTTAAACAAATCTCACTATAACTTGCAATTTTGATACACGCTGTACCTATCTGTTTTTAATACCTCAGAGTTCTGTATTCAGAATGGGCTATTGGGAATGGCACAGGGTAGGAAGACTAAGAATCTAGCAGCTGATGTTGGGGTCTGTGTATTTTTTTTAACACCACTGCTTAAGTTTAGTGGTTATCTTTTATTAGTTTCTAAAAAACTTGAAGATCGATTAGTCTCTCTTATTGGACTGTATTACGAGACAGGAGTTGAGAGCCAGGGAGCCCTGTCTCCTGAGTTTCAAGTATAAATTTCTGCCCATCTAATGTTCCCTAAAGTTCTCAGAGTTTTGGCCTTGGCTGGTTATCAACTAATTAAATGCCATCCCTGGCTCATTCCGTTTCTCTGCACTTAAGAGTGAAGAGTGGTTGTTATGAGCTGATTGTGTACTTCCCCCAAAATCCATGTTGAAGTCCTAACCTCTAGGACCTCAGGTTGTGACTGTGTTTGGAGATAGGACCTTTGAGAAGGTAATTAAGGTAAAATGAGGTCATATGAATGGGCCTGAATTCAATATGACTGGTGTCCGTATAAGAAGAGACTAGGACACAGACAACACACAGGGGCGACCATGTAAGGACACAGCAAGGCAGCCGTCTACAAGCCAAGAGGCTTCAGAAGAAACCAAACCTGTTGACACCTTGATTTTGGATTTAGGCTCCAAAGATGTTAGAAAATAAATTTCCCTTGCTTAAGCCCCTTAGTCTGTGGTATTTTGTTACGGCAGCCCTAGGAAATACGGTGATCCAGACTGGAGGAAAATGTATGTAATGTAGAATTTACATTATACATTTCTCTGTAACACAGACACTGTGTTATTAATCAGGGCTTGTTATTCTAAGTAACGGAAATCAAATCCAGCCAACTTAAGCACACATAAGGAATGCATCCTAAGGATACAGTGGTAGCTCGCGACACTGGAGGGACACAGCTGGCCTCAGAAATGCACTGGATCCAGGGCCTGGAGTGCTGTCAAGATTCTGTTTTCATCTCTGCTTTTCATGGTGTATCTGCTTCAGTTTTCTAATCTATCCCAATTTCGGATTCCTGGGGAAGAGACTCACTGGCCCAGCTTGAGTGAGGGACTCACCCCTCGCCCCGTGGTCCTGCTAAGAGGCGGCAGGGTCACAGGGCACACATCAGCTGTCAGGGCCCTGCGGGGAGGAGGCATTCTCAGGAAAGAAGAGCTCATCAGACTGTGGAATAAGTCCTCCATGCCAGGGAGGGTCTGTCCCCTCTCAAGGGCAATGGGGAGGCAAATATCTGAGGTTTCGTGTGCTACAGCAGAATGGCCAGTGTGTTAACAGTTTGGTTATAAACAGCAAAATCAAAGCAAGAGCAGACTGAGACCTCATCCAGACCCAGAACTGCTTGCAACTTATGGCTGTTTCCCAACTGAGGAGAGACAAAAAAGAGACACCAAGGATGTTGACAAAATATGTGCACCCATCAGCTAGAAGAAGTTGGTGACCCATTGAAATTCCATTATACAAATGGTGCAGAATGCTTATAACCCCAAAAATAATGTGCAAGGAAACACAACATAAACCCAGACTGGTCTCTGGTTTTATATGCATCTGGGGAGCCTATATCATTACTCTTGGAGAAGAAGAGGGGGAAAAGGATTAAACAATGCTTACTGATCTGGAGAAGACACAAGTATAGAAAATACAGGAAGGATAAACTTCCAAATAAATCAAAATCAGACAAAAATGGTGACCAGTCTGAATGAGCCTGGGAAAGAGCACCCTCACAGCTGCCATGCACCCTGTTTTTGCTGTTACCCCCTCCTCTTCTTCTACCTGGTCCCCAGGCCCGAAGGCCCCACTTAGGCTCTGTCTCCTCCACAATACATTCCCTGACAACCACACGATTTGGCATTTTCTCTTTCTGAAACTGTTCTGTGGACACTGTGTCCCCATGTACCTGACACCTCCTAGGGGTGAGGCCCATGTGAAAGGCTCTTCCCCACTTTGTCTTACAGGGCCTCATACACCTCTCGTGAACATCTGTTGCCTGACTAGTTGTCACCGGTTGAACAGAAAATGGTCAGAAATCCACTTGCTGGGCACACACACACACACAAAAAACCAGATTAGAGAAGGAACAAATATCCAGGTATATTCCTTTGAAGATAAAAACTTTATTTTACAATTTTATAAAGCAGCTTTACATGAAGCACAAACAATCCATTTACTTTGTATAGAAACAAAATACCTTTCCATCTGCAAAAAATCAAGTTTTGCTGTATAGAAAACTAGCATGTGCACATTGTGCTTAAACCGCAAAGTCTGTACAACTTTACAAAGGACCACCCTTCAGCAGGGCATCCAGTAAACACTTTATTGCATATTTGACACATGGTCTCTAACCCACATGTGCAACGGAGGAGAAACAAGAACAACAACTGCAACAAGGAAGAAAACAGCAGCTTTCAGCGAGAGTCCGCACCTGGCGGAGGAAAGGACTGCCACATCTGGAGAGCTGTGCTTGTGCCGTTTCTGTATCTGCTCACGTACACTGGATGGTTTTTGGATGAAGCCTTTATGTACAACAATCCCAAAGGGTCAAACTTGACCTTCATCTGGAAACTTTGGGCTGGCTTTACAACTGAAGTGGCAACAGATTTAATTTGACATCAAAGCTAACTCAAGTGTGAAAAACGAATACCCATTATCTGGAAACAAAGAAAAATTTAAAGAAACAAAACAAAATAAAACTTTAAAATACCTTCCCCATTCTCTCTACGCTCAGAATAAGTAAACATTTTACATGATTTAAAAACCTATAAAGAACGCTGTAGGTGTTTCGGAACAAAAATGCGATTGATGGTCTTGGGCAGTGTTCCTCCACGTCTGCCCCGCAGATCACCTGCACCAGAAAGATCCGAATGCTTGTTAAAAATGCAGACTATCCTGCTTCCCAGGCAGACTTAGTGACTCTGTAGCTCAGGAAGCTCCCAGGTGATTCGGAGGCACCCGAAAGCTGGAGAACCACTGGTGTACGCTGGCGGAGCTGCCACAGCTGCCACAGGTTCAACTCATCCTCTTAGAAAAATCTGGGATCACAAGAAAAATCAAGTTGCTGTTGCAACGTGGAAGGCAGTGTGAAACCAACAGCAGTGAAACAGCAATGTCATTTCTAGATCAAAATGTCTTTCCTTTTTCAGTGGAAAAGGACAGCCACATTGTTAAGGCACTGATATTTGTCTCGGAAGCAGTACCGTGCTGTTTTCGTGGATTCCCTTAGTCTAAGGACCAGTATGCAAACACAAGGCAGAAGTCTGGACTGCTCTCAGTAATAACAAGTGAGATGAAGAGCAAAGGGTTTCCCGATTGGAGAAAGTTTATGTTGGGGCACTGAAATAAAAAAAGGAGTCCAGATATTCTTGTGGAGACATCTAATCATGTCTAAGAACGATAAAGGTCAAAAGCCAGGGGGAAGCTTAATAACCCACAACTGTCGTGTTGTGGGAGGAAGAGAGTTGTGGTCACGTAACGTGGGAGTTTAAGCTTCCTTCTCCGTGGCCGGTTTACTACTGTCTTCAGTGTACATCTATATTGTCTTCTCTGCTCCTGCTCCCTTTGCCACTAATATATATATTTTGCATGTTTATTCTATTCATAGATGTGTATATAGTTTCTGGTTTCTAAGTAGTGTCGGGAGGCTGAGTTCGATTTAAGATGCAGTATGTAGGCAAGTGCCCACGTGGCTCTTGATGTGCATTTAATACAGGTCACAGACAAACTGCGATGTGTTTGTCAGACTCAGTCTCCTGAAAGTGTGGGGTCTCATATTTCAATCTGTATAAGTTACAGTATTCATTTAGTGTACTGTCATACATTCAACAAAAACAACAAAATCAACCTCGCTTGATTTTGATAATGCCTAAAGCCCTATAGCAGACACTGCCCAGGGTACAAGGGTTGTGAAACCTATTTATGTGAGGTAAGGTATAGTGGGATAGAAAACCCAAATAAAGGTCTGGTTACACATGTACAGCAAACGTGGTAGCATCAATCACTTCTATCCAAGAGCTGAAATAATTTAAAATTAAAATTGCAAAGGAAAAACACTCATGTGCAGAGTCAATGGTCTGGAAAGTTGATGACCAAGAATGATCCAAAAGTAGGGAAAAAACCTGCCATGATTCTTGTATGTAATATCTGACGTAGTATTTTTCTTTAAAGAGGGGGGAAAAAAATCCTGAAATGGTAGTGGGAATGGATTAGCCCCTTCCTCCAATAAAATTTCCACAATGTCCCAAAAATGTCCCCCAAAATAGACAAAACTCTCAAGTATAGTCTGAAATGAAATACAGAATTCTAGACAGTGACAAAAAGAAACCATCACAGCGGGGGTGGGGAGGGATCGGCTGATTATCAAATCTTTACTGATTGTAGATCAAGTTTCATAAAACATAACGTTTTTGTGATTTCTTGTGCAGTCAACAAGTTTTGTTTTAGTTGTGCTTACGTTATATAACTGTGAAGCCTGAACACTGGTTGTGTTTTTAATTTACACATTTCAAGAAAACCATACATTCAAAATATTCTCCATATATAACAAATTCAAGAAACGCAACACGAAATTCGCCAAGAAATTAATCTGTAGAAAAGAAACATCATTTTAAAAAGTTGCACACAGTCCACTATTCAGGCTGCGAGTACACATTTACTGTATTACAGCACATTATTTTTTTAAAGTTTGTTTCCAACATAAACATAAATCATCACATTTTAAAAGAGACCCATACTAAGTTTTCAGGTAAGTGCCGGACAGTTGGCCAGAAACAGCTACTTACCAGTGTCTTCCCCAGACCCAGAGGGACTGGACTGTCTGTGGAACTGTACACGCTATGTAATAAGCAAGGCAAAGTTAAACATCTCTGTTCAGCCATCGACTAAACACTTTTCTGCTCCAAGTGCTACCTATGTTTTGAAACACCCAACCCATAGAATGCAATTATCTCAGAAGACTGGTTTATCACTTCGATGTAATCCACAAAAACCTAGTATACCACCTTTTAAAACGTGCCTAAGCTCTGCTGAGATAGAGCCGATGGTTTTTGTGTACGGCAGAGGCTGAAAGACGATTTTGGTTCTGAGCTCTAGTTGTGCTTTGCCCTGCTGCCTTTAAGGTAGCTTTTCCACCTCTTGACAAATTCTTTGAAGATTGGGGACTCATCGATGGTGCTGAGTAGCTGCAGCTGATTGATGTGGGTGGTGTGGTAGTCCCAGCGGGCCAGGTTGGGGGCAATGCCAAGCATGAAGTGGCGGAGGTCATAGATGGTCCCTGAGCCAGTGTCATACAAGGGGAGCATGGCTTTAAGAGATTCCATGCCTCGCTCGTACAAGGACCTTGCTTCTTTCCCAAGTTTTTCCCCTGCAGTTTCTTTTAAGTCATACAGCCCAATTAAAGAATACATAAAGCCATTTAAAACGAAAGAGCTAGGTGTGGTTGGATATTCTTCATACCAGTCGTGTTTATTCATAAACACAGCCTTAACTCCATGCTGCTCTGACAGAAACTTGTAAGGGGCTGTTGCCCTTAAAGCTGAACTGAGGAATAAATGGTCTTTTGTCAACAGATAGGCCCTGACTAATGTAGAAATGGCTTGCCCTTGGGCCATGGCAGAGTACCACCCTGGCTCTAAAGACTTGAACCCCTCTCCTAACTTACGGGTCACCATAATTGGCCAGCCACCTTTCTCATCCTGGTTCCTTACCAGCCAATCACTGGCAGCAAAGAACGCGGCCATGTGGGCTGTGGTGGAGATGGTAATGTTGTCGAGGAATCCTTTCCCTTTTGCAATCAACCTAACTACCTTTCTGGGCATTATTTTGGTTGGCTTGACAGCTTTTGTGTTGGAAAGACCCACTCCTTTCCTGAGGTCAGTGACCAGGTCCCTTGTAACTGTGCTCCATGAAGTTCTAGGCCCAATGCCATAGTATATGTCTCTTTCTTTAAAAGCAATTAGTTGGGCATTTGAGACATAATGTACAGTGAAGAGCTGATTTTTTTCTGTGGTCTCTAGAACCACGGACACACTTCCATTTGTCAAGAACTTGAGGTCAAATGAAATAATAAAATCTTTTGTGTTCCCCAGTTGCAAGGATACACCTTCACTGGTTTCTGTAGGGGAAAAACATACCAACAAAGGCTAGTTAAAAGAAAAGCTCTTTGTATTAAAAGTTAATTGCAATTCATCTTTGATAACCACTAGCCACACAAAATTAACACTTCAATATTTTGTGTCCTATCATCATCATCATCATCATTTTACTAAAGTAACCATAAACAAATGATAGAATTGATGAGTCCATAATGGCTTTCAAGCATCAGGCCTAATTTACATTAGAGGGTTAAGAGCAAATGGATAAGATACTGTTGATCAAACTGCCTTTTCTAGATCAAATGCTAGCTGATCAATAATCAATGACTGTTCTAATATATCCATTTTATAAAAAGAAAAAAAAAACCAAAATTGGCTCAGCACATTTTGTGAGAAGCTAGATTACACATGAATTAAATTTTTTTATTTAATTAACATTTAGTAGATATTTACTATGTTCTAATTTATATATTATATTAACTCACATTAACTCATTTATTCCTCATATTAACTCTATTTTAATCCTCATAACAATTACAAGAGTAGTGCTATTATTACTCTTACCCAATGGCTGACAAACTGAGACACAGGGAATTTAAGATACAAAATGCTGAACCTAGGTTGCCTAGTCTGGCTCCACAATACACACTTTTTTTTTTAAGTTTGTTTACTTTTTTTGTAATCTCTATGCCCAATGTGGGGCTTGAAATCCTGACTCCAAGATCAAGAGTTGCACACTCTCCCGGCTGAGCCAGCCAGGCACCCCTCCACAATACACTCTTAATTACTAAATGATGCTGAAAATGATCAGTTTGTTTTCAGATATTTGCTGGAATTGTGAATAAAATTTCTGAAAATTAAGTAATGGGCTCAGGTAGTCAACAAGAAGTGATGGATACTGGGGGAGGATGAGGGAGAAGCATAGGCTTTGGAGTTAAAAAAAAAAAAAAAAAAAGCCCAAACCCCACAAAACCTTGTTTGAATTGTTTCTCTTCTACTTCCTAGCTTTGAGATGTTCAAGATGAAATAGCTCTTTGAACTTGTTTCTTCACATGTTAAATAGAGATAATATTACTTTGTAAGGTAATTGGGAGGGTTAAAAAAAAGACAGTGGCTTAGAACAAAGTGAACATTGATAGCAATTATGATTATTATTATTCTGAAGCCATTGGCTTTCAGAGACTGATAAAATAGTAACAGCTGTTTTGTCTGGCAAATTACCAAATAGGAAATCTCTCTTGCATATCTATAGTACAATGATGGTGGGTTCCCAGAAAGCTGACTTTCTGAATACTGCTGGTCTAGATATACCAAGAAAAGAAACAGAGCGTATTACAACCTATCAGCAGCAGCAGCAGCAAGAACAACAACAACAAATAGGTAGTGCATATTTTATATATAACCTTAAAGGTAAATATGCCTTGATCTCTATGAAACTTACATTTTCGAAACACATTCTCATGTGTTATCGCGAATGATCCTTACAATAATCTGAGGCTGGTAGAGCAGGAATTACTACTTCCATTTTAGAGATGAAGATATGGAAGCTTTGCAAGGTTAAAAGGTTTGCCCCAACTAGTGGTAGAGTAGGGACCAGAAACCAGGATTCCTGGACCCAAGTTCAAAGACTGTGAAAAAGAAATGATACTGGATATGGCATTCTAATGAGCATAATCGGTGGAAGAGTTATTTCTCTTAAACATAGCCACAGAATCACATCCACTTTGAGGAGTTCTCGAGGAAATCTTCAGTGTGTCACCAGGAGCAAGGACGAAATGTGGACTGATGATAGTGTATACAGTGTGATTAACTTGGAGAGTCTTAGCATGTTGAGTTGGCTGTTCAACTCCCCCAGCACTGGACTCTACCAGTGTGGGATATAATTGATCCAAGGTCCTTAATGATTCCATTTGATGGAACAATCATGGAAGTGGTATAAGGAATGAGAACATCTTGATAGATTTACACATCAAATGATGCTTTGAGTGACTTTTTAAAAAGTGATTTCAGAAGCATACTTCTAATAAAAATCCATTTTATCTGGAAAAATGTCAACATGCAATCTCTTAACTAGCATTTTCCTACATCTATGGTAAAATGGAATCTGACGCTCAATACAACATTTCTGAAACACTGCAGGATTCTGAATTGACTGATGAATCGCTCAAGTTTCAATTATATTCAGTAGAGAAGGCTATCTTGAGTGTTCCTTATTTTTTCATTCTTAGGGTAATGCCTCATTAATAAGGCAATATTACTAACCATGACATCCATTCTCACGAAACTGGGTAACAGTGATCCAACTTTATTAGTCCAAATGGGAGGAAGCTGAACCTATTTTCCTCCCAGAATTCCATTCTAATTCACTTTATGAATACAAATCTATGAAATGATATGGTCTCAATTACCTTATGTTTCACTATAACAGATTAGTTCAAAGAACTCAGTAATAAATTATGTCATGGGATATAACCTTTCAAAAAAACTATTTTCCTAAAACTCCATCACCACCAGAGGGGGTTACTGAGCCACACAGGAGAAGAGACAAAGTCCCAATTCCCGACATGAATCAACCAACAGACAATCGTAGTCTTCACAACAATCCTGTAAGTCTTTTAATTTCCATTTTCTAGATATACAGAGTAGTTAAAGTAGTCAGCATTGCTCAGAAGGATCCAAATGGTAGCAAATGGGATGTGAGTGTGGTTGTGGCAACCACTTTGGAAATGCAGCGGGCAAGGTCTGAGCTCTACTGAAGGTATTATGCTATCTGGAGACCCCTGCTTTAAATCTATTAGTAGAAAGTTTTGGGTTTTCCAGTTTTTGAAATCCATGACTCCTTTTCTCTCTGAGCAGTTAAACCTGGTAGTCACTACAAGAGTTTATTCTTGGCATATGTGGTAGTGTATATGTTCCTTTAGGTAACAAAGGACGATAAACATTTAAGGACAGTCTTTAAATCAATGTTTTCACCTGTAACACAAACCATTATTATTCATTCGTTTTAATCAACAGGTTTACTGGGTGCAGTGAGAAGTCCTCCTTACTCAGAACCTTGAGGAATACCAAGCGATAAGGGCCAGGCAAAAGAAGAGAAGCTCACAAGAAGTCTGAGAAAGAATGGCTACACAGAGATAGGGGAGAAAGTGAGGTCATGCAAATGAAGTGGAGAGAGTGCTTCCAGAAAGGGAAAGCTAATTTAATTTAATAGAGTACGACAGGTATAAAGTTTCAGTTCATTCAATTTTAAAATTAGGCAGAGGAACAAAACATTATTCAACAAACAAAAGAATAAAAATACGATGCAGACCCATGTTCTGGTTCTTTCTTCTAGACAACTTAATTTCCTTTCAGGGAAAACAATTCAGACCCAAAAAGAAAAGAAAAAATAAAAGGCCAACAGCATTTGTCCCCTGGTCCTCCAGAGACTCACTTCATTGAGGCCTATGCTTTTATATACAGTTGCAATTTCTTCTCAACAGCGATTCTCTGAATTTATCTCCCATGAAGTCTACATCCTCTGAAAAGCCTCATCTTCCCATATCTGTCTTCAATACAACAATCTCACCTCTTTGATCCCCTTCTCCTGCTCTGAGCAACAACTCCCATGTAATTCCAACTCACTTGCCCTCAAACACTTGGATCAAATGCACCTCTAGGCATGCCCAAGATATCAAAACAAGCACCCCATTCCCAGTTAGCACACTCCCACCAATAGTAGTTGTAGATGCAGTAGTTTTATCTCCATGGGCTGCAGAATGAAGAGGTAAAGTAAGGGTCCCTCACGTAGTATGAGGAGACTTATCTTTTGTATTACCCAGGGCATCCAGAAGTGCACAATGAAATCTATTGCTTTAAATAGGATAGAGTTCAAAGAACTGTTCTAGAAAACTTGCCAGCATTTGAAGAGATCAAGATTAGGACTGCTGTTTTCTACCCTAATCCAGACAACATTATTGATTAGTGCAAAAATAAGCTCCTTGGGTACAAACAAATGTCCTTTTGCAAAGTCTAATCATGTTCTGCTACAATAATCTCTTAGGTATCACAAGCTACATATTCTTAAACATCTCAACATACTTTCTCACCAGTCAAGCAAAGAGGCTCTATGAACTGGAATATCACAGAATACCACAGGAGAAAAGAAGTTCTAGTCACAGAATAAAAACTAAAGGTCACCCATTATTTGCACTGCATTAAGCACTCATAAATCTATTACTTAAGGCCATCTAGAATGAGTAGATTTGTATTGTGGCTTTCAAGGTCTGTGAATTACACGGTCATCAATAAAGGACAAGGAGAGAATACAGAAGAGGTCTTATAACCTTTTCTCTCATTTTATTTACCGACTGAAAGGTTGGGGGTGGGGCGGAAGGAGTTCTGTTCTTGACAACATTTCCCCATAGAGAATTAAGCCTGAGGTGCTAACTAAAATTATTTCATTGTCTTTTTAAGTAATGGACTCATTAATTCTCATGGATATTGATCAGTGGAGAAAAATATATTACAAGCTAATTAATGAGACTGTCTTACTAAAAGGGGAAATGTTGCATAAAGTTAATTTGATTTTATAAATGATTTTATTAATGAAATGGTTTTATATGAAGTTTGAGACAATCTACTGCATTAACAAAACTCAATATGAGAAGCAGGCCTGGTTGCTAATGCTGTAATATCTTGAAAAAATAAAAAGCTGCTGGTAAAAAAACAGGCAAAGGAAAGGATGGTATGCCCTATAAAGAATTTCTACCTTAAGGCAAAATAGTTTAAAAGTTAAAGAATTAAATACTGTACTGAAATACTAAAATGAACTAAGGAGCACCATTCCTATGGGACACAGATCCCCGGAAGGAGATCTAAATATTCAATCTATGGTTTGGCTTTTCACACAGTATTTTTTTTTATAACCTTGGATTTTTAGCTGTTCTTTTTCTAGGGATTTCACTTGGGCGACACCATTTGTTTCTTTATATAGATATAAAGGGTCTGCTAATGTGCTTTTTAAAACCATAAAAACAATTTTAAGGGAGTATCAGGTGCCATAAATCAACATAAAATTAGCAGGCACATATAATAATACCTCACTTACCTGGAGCAATGAACTGTTTAACATTGGTGAATCTAGACTTATCAGCCACACTAGCCATAAAGCACCCCTTTGGCACGGTCCAGTCATTAGGCTTGCTGTTTCTGTCCCTGTCTTCTGCTGTTTCATATACCTCTATGTGAGGGGGTTTCT
Organism: Leptonychotes weddellii; assembly: GCF_054177405.1. Lineage (NCBI taxonomy): Eukaryota > Metazoa > Chordata > Mammalia > Carnivora > Phocidae > Leptonychotes > Leptonychotes weddellii. Next base: position 96,945,755 of record NC_138377.1, on the reverse strand, counting down.
CAGTTAGATTCTTGCTGTAATGACTTAACCCATACTGTGCAATCTGGATTGGGTAGAAATAGCCTTGAGGTCCCCACTGTGTAGATAAAGGTACACCTATAAAATAGAGAAACAAAATAAATAACCATGTCTGGACACTTACAAGTGTATTCTGAACACCACTCTTTACTGTTTTACCTCTGGGGCATGTTATAGGCTTATCTGCAACTTTTAAGCTTCTGTATTATACCGTTTTCATAATTACTTAAAAAAAACTAGTACTAAATTAATCAGATATGAAAAACAAAATGAAGGTTTTTTTCACTCTCATTCAGTATCTGTTAACAGCAATGCAATGTTGTAGATTATCTTTTAAGGACTGACTTTTTACGTGTAACTTTTGCTCATAGCTATAGATGTCCTGTTTCATAACCCTGTTTCATACATTCAAATTTTGTACAATTTAAATACACGTAGATAATGTTACCACAGGTTCATCCTAAAATATTAATCATGAAATTTTCTTAAATGTTTGTATTAACATTCAAGTTAATTACATACTCCTCTCTCTCTCTCCAAAGTCAAGATGTGGTCTAATACATATACCATGTGATGGCTAAAGTATTTGCTTAAGGAGCCAGTTATAACTAGGCAACTTAAAGTATAAACACAGCTTGCAATTCTTTTTCATATCCTTTATGTCAAAATAGAATTCTTGAGAACAAGGTATGTTTTTTAATGAATTAAAATTGCACATTTAACCATAGATTTTTGACATAATTCATTAATGGATTACCCCTTTAAGGTTCTAAGCAAAACTTTTAAATGTTTGGTATTAGTGTTTTAGTAATTTTCTATATGGGAAATACAATAATATTACATTGCACAGAATATTGTATTGTTGCATCATGGTCTATGGGCTGAGAGATAAGCTCCTCTCTGTAGTTCTAAAATAAATCTACAAGCATCAGATAGGCACAGCAGAAGCTAAAACCTACAAAACCATGTGTGTGATGTAGTTTCAAAACAGTTTAAGGATTTAGGAACCATAAGGGCTAAGAAACCTAGGCTACAGATAAGCTCTTGACTTGTATTTTTTTCTCCAAGGGCAGGCTCCCCCCCCACTCCATTCAAATAGAATTATTTTCACTTAATAAAAGGAAGGTTTATACAGGATCTCATTAAAGATGGGTGATAACTGTAACAATGTGCGACCAGCATAAGAATCGACAGACTGATCAATGAACAAGAATAGTAGGCCAGAAACTTATTCTGCTATTCAAAATGGCTTAATGTAACGATAAAGACTGCATCATGAATCATTGGGGAAAAAAGATCATTCAATACATGTGAAAGGAAAAATCTGAAATTATACCCTGACCTTGTACCCTTTACCAAAATATAAATCAATCTGGCTAGCCTAAAGACTTGAATGTAAAAAAAACACAACCCTAATAAAACTACTAGAGAAAATACAGGTGAATAGCCAATCATCATGTGGCAATGACTTTCTAAGCATAAAAGAAGTAAAAAAAAAAAATTTAAGAAGTCTGTAAGTTCAGTAAATAGAACTAAAAACTACTAAAACTAACAAATCATAAGTAAAATGAAAGACAACCAAACTGAAGAAAATCTTTAACAAATGCAGCAAAGTATCATTATCCTTACTATAAATAGAAAAGTTCACATGAATATTTAAAGAACCCACTAATCACATTAGAAAAAGGGGAAATAAGATCAAGATTTTATGATGATTAGAAGCATATGAAAAGTGTATGTGGCCTCACTGATGGTTATAGAAAGCGAATGAGATCCCTTTGTAAACAACAGATTAAAAAAACAATGTTCCATGACAGCAAGAGTGGGGTGACAAGAGCACCCTTCCTGAAGGCACAAGTAGGTTCAACCTTTTTGGAAAGCAGTTTAGCAAAATAGATCAATTTATATTATTTGACACGGCAGTTTATAGATCAATTTATATTATTTGACACGGCAGTTTATTTCCTAGGAAACTACTCCTAGACTATAATTAAAATAGCAAATGATGAACTATGAATATCTATACCATTACATGTAAAAGCAAAAAACTGGAAATGACCTAAGTAGCCAACTAAAGAGAAAGGCTGCAAGTATTACACGTACCATGGCATATTCTTACTATGAATACTAGTCATTAAAATAGTCAATAAATATTCAATAACAAGGGGAAATAATCAAGATAGTTTAGATGAAAAAAGAATATAAATTGACCATACAGTATGATCCCAACTTGTTTAAAAAATGTGTCTCTACAACAACAAAAAGATTGGAAAAACATATCAAAATATTATTTAACAAAGGTTATGGGTACTTTTTACTTTTTCTTTAGCATCTAAACATCTTATACATTTTATACAACATATAAACATTTTATACATTTTATAAAATTTATGTGAAAAGGTTTGGTGATGGCTGAGTATAGTATGTAAGTATTACAATGTTGTATAAGTATCATTTCAACTATGTTAAGACATAGGCCTACATACAAAGACGTGCAGAGAATATACAAAAATGGTAATAATTATCTTGAAGCGGGATGAATATAAGTGAATTTGGCCCTTCCTTCTTGTGAACATTTGGTAGAGATATTATAAAAAACTTAAAATATTAAGATATTGAAATCACTTTTTATAGAATGAGGAAAATAAAATAAAATTTAAACTAAGCAATCTTAAAACACACTAAGCTCTTTCCTTTGGTTAAATGATATATTTTAAAGTCAAATTCAATTTGGCTTTCTGATCAATCTTAGGTTTGAAATACAAATTCTAAAATGTACTGATTATACCCATAAGATTTGAAAGACAATATATAATAGACTATAGGAGTGTAGTATAAAAGGTCAGAGAAAATGGTGCCTATGTGTTATCTTGTTCTGAGGACTTTAAACCTCCATCCAGAAATGATACTTGGCTAATGTGGTAGCAAGACTGCATTGGTACACAATCCAATTGGTCCACTGGTCTCTCCCGTTCCCATCTCCTCTCATAGGACAATAACTATATTTTAATGCAAAATTTTTGGAGATGCTGTGCCTTTACCTTACCGGTGAGAATTTCAGATGCTGAGGCAGGTTAATGAAATAATCCTATTTGATCAGGCATGATCTTCTTGCAGCCCTTAAATCACATCATCCAGAAAACTGCCCCAGGTTCAGACTTCACCTGTTCCTTCTTGCTAAGTCAGAGTGACAAATGGTCTCTTGATAGTAAGCTATGTATGTACTTGCTAGATAATTAACACCTACAACTTGTTACTCCTCAACACAATCAGGATAGAAAAATGCAGTGGAGCAGGCAGATACCAACCTTCAACCCCACTTATGCACTTGACTCTGTCCCGGACTTCCACATTGTAGCCTTCAAAGGACATAAACACACCATCAGGGTGATACGGGGCTCTCTGTGCATAGACTTTGGAATAGCTATGAGAGAATTCAAACCGATCATAGCCATCATATTGAACCACCTTTCCATATACATCAAAATATTTCTCTACCCAAGTGAATGGAAGAAAGACTTCATTTCCCTCTCGTCTCCCTTTAATTGTGTGTTCATCATTTATGAGACAGTCAATTTCTTCATATTTGAGCCCTAACACCTTGCTTCCCCCATTGCTGTTGAAGCTCCCAACAACAGGGGGTGCTTTCTGCTGTTCCTGAGGGAATGCCTCCTCAGACTGTTTGGCCATGTGGTTCACATAGTTGTTACTCTCAGATGCTGCTGCTCTTTTTTCTAATCCATCCACTCTGAAGCCACTACTCAAGTGCCGTGGAAACTGGATCGCTTTATCGCTGGAACATTTATTCCACAAAAGTACTGTGACCAAAGTGAAGAGTGTGCAGATGATAATCAGAGTCTTATAGTTGACCCGAGCTGCCAAGCAACGCATATTCAGACCATACCTATGGAGGCAAGAAGAAAAATTCATGCAAAGATGTATTGCAGACATTTCATAGGATAAGGTTTTATTTTTTTTATATTGAACCACACTAAGGCAATTTTATTCACTGTAGCAATCTGATCAGATTTAAAATTACTAACTCAAACTTTTCGGCAGAGACAAAGAAAAGGCAAGAGGAGCTTCCCCCTCTTAAAATACTTAGTGTGACCCTTTAAAACAGATATTCTCAAACTTTCTGTTTGTGACTCTCTTGGTGTCTTAGTAATTGTTTCAAAGTCTCTGGGCCAAAAGAAATACCTAATAGTTTCATTTATTAAGTAGTTGGGTCCAAACAACTTAATGCATTATTTTTGTTCCAACAAGTTAGCTGTTTGAAAAAACATAATGGGTATTGTTACGGTAAACACTGACATCCATGTTGCCAAATCCAACCGTGAATCTTTAGTGCTCATCCTACTTGACTTCTCAGCAGCATAAATAGTCAATGACTCTTTCCTACTGGAAACACTTTCTTCTCATGGCTTCCAGGGCACCATCTTCTTGTGGTTCTCCTTATACGTCACTGGCTACTCCTCCTCAGTCATCTCTGATCATTCTTTCTCATCCCCCTGACCCTGAAGTGTTAGCGTGCCTTAGAGTCTCGGTCCTCACACCTCTTTATCTCTATTCACTCCTAGGTGATCTCACCCACTCTCATGGCTTTAAATACACTTTATATGCTGACTACTTCCAAAATTCCATCTCTAAGCCAGACCTTTCTTCGGAACTGCAGACACATATATTTAAGTGCCAGTACAAGTAGCTGACATCTTTACTTGGAGGTCAAATAGACTTCTGAAACATCCAAAACAACTCCGTCTTTCCCCCCATCCTGTTTCTCTTTTCCTACTGCTCAGACCAGAAACCTCTACTCCTTTTTTGCTCACCCCATATCCGATCAGTCAGGAAATGTTGTTGGCTCTACCTTCAAATTATACCCAGAATCTGACCTCTTTCCCCCAACTCCACTATTACCACCACATCCAAGCCACTGTCATCTTTTACTTGGAATACTGCAGTGATGTCCAAACTGGTCTCCTTATTTCTACCCTTGCTCTACTATTCTACCCCCAAGTCTATTTTCAACAATAGCCAGTAGAATGATGCTTTTAAATATAAGCCAGATCATGTCACTCCAATCAAGATGAGAGAAGAATCTGATGCTGTTGCCCCTGCTGGCCATATGGTGTATCAGCCAGTTGTGACTGCAATTAAAAAGTAGTCCTGAATTGCCTGTTGTTGAGGTCACTGGGCTATGGAAAATTATGGAATTAGTCTCCTTACTGTTTGCTACAGTAGCTCTATAATTTATTTTATGGTATAAATCCACAACTACTTACTTTACCGTTTATAACTCTTTATCCCCTTTTTTTCTCTCAATAAACCCTTTTGGCAGCAATGAGATTTTTTAAAAAATCAAACCCCAAAATGAAAATGTTTAGTGAAATATTACACAATAATTTTCTATTTTTTAAGAAAGCTGATGGTGAAAGTGTAATTCCTTAGATCGATCTATCTATCTATCTATCTATCTATCTATCTATCTATCTATCTATCTATCTATAAGTAAGCTTTACACCCAATGTGGGGCTTGAACTCATGACCCCAAGATCAAGAGTTGCATGCTCTACAGACTGAGCCAGCCAGGTGCCGCTCACTCATTTAATTCCAAAAGAAGGTACTTTGAATTCTCGTATGTCTAAAAAAGACCTCAGTCTGCTCTTACCTTTGATTAACAGTTTGGTAAGATACAGAATCCCCGGTTATACATTATTTTCTTTTGAAAAGTTGTAGGTAATGTTTTATTGTCTTAAAGCATTAAGAGAATTACTGATGACAGATTTGAATTTCAGTGTGATACTTGTCACTTTGTACATGGCTTTCCTCTGGATCTTTTGTTTGTCCTTGGAATTCAGCTTCCCAAGAAAGTAGTACATTATGATATTTGATTCACTATTTCAGCACTTGCTGTGCCCTTTTGACCTGAAAACTTGTGTTCTCTTATTCTTGTTTAATGGGTATAGTATCTTCCTGCAGCCCTGAGTACATCAGAGTTCGTTTCTTGATGAGTTCTCTCTGATTAGTTCTATTTTCTCCAGTAGCAATTTTTCTGATTATCTTAGTCTCTCTTTCATACCATCCATTTTCCTCACATTCCTGGTGATCTTGGTTGCTCATTAGTATTTACATCTGAATGACTCATTAGCCAACACAGATTTCCTCTACCATTGTGGAGATGGTCTGATTTTTGGCTAGACTGCTCTCCTAAGGAGGACTCTGTGTGGGGTAGGTACAGGCTGACTGGCAGTATTCCTTTAGGGTGCATGGGTAGGGAGCCAGCAGGCCCTCTAAATGCCAGAATGATGGGAGTTTTTCTTTTGTTCTGGAGAGATAACTTGTACTCTAGAAGCCTTAGCTTTTCCCAGTTTCTCTAAAGGAAGTCTGTTTGACGTTTCGCTTCGGGTTCATGCCTGCTATCAATAGTCCAAGTGCAGGGATAAGAGCAGTATAGGGAGATGAGAGGGTAGAGCTGTGCCTTCTAGTACTTGAACAGAGATCCAGAAATCTGTTCAGTTATCACTCTTTCGTAGTCTTCCTACTTATTGTTATTGGTTTCTTCATTTCTTATTTCTATACATTTTATTTCAGTAGGGCATCAGGAGGGAAAAAGGCAAAGACAGGGTTTGGTCCGTCTTGGAAATCTTACACAGATTTAAGAACCAGAATCCAGTAACACTTTTATCATTTGCATTATGACTATGAGAAAATGTTTTGAATACTAGAAAAACCAAAGCATGGTAGAAGGAAACCTTCAGAAGTCATACATTTATAAAGGATTTCCTTATACTGTAGTACAGGCAAACCGATAACACTAAATGGTGTTTATTAAAAAAGCAATCCTTCTTTTAAGCATTCCTTAAAAACATTTATGTGCTAACATTTGAATCATTTGTCAGCTATAACTAACATTTAGAGCAATTAAAATGGAAATATAAAGATTTTGTCTCATCTTTGAGAAGTGCCCTTCCTCCATGACTCAAATGAGAGTAAACCTGCTTATGGAACTAGACTACCATTATGATGAGACACATGATGGGAAAGTAAAGAAAAATGAAAATAAAAAACTTTCATTAACCTTTATGCCCAGATTTTGTTATCTGATACCACTCCTTACTAAAAGCAATGACAGCTTCTTAGAGAAATGGATTTCAAGTCTAGGGCCTTGTTATGCCAGAAAATAAAGAAAATTTTCAAATATTGATGAGATCATAATCCAGTGGATCAAAAAAGCAATAGGATATAGAGAAAATGAGGTTGGACACACTGGTTATTGCTGAAGCTGAAAGGTATGTTGAAGGTTCACTATATTATTCTCTATACTTTTGTTTGTTTGAACATTTCCATAATTAAAAACATAGTTATCATAGCAAAAAGACACAAGAATCAGCCTGAAAGGTCCTTTTCCCCATAAGTCAAAGTTGCAAGAATTATGCCTGATGTTGACTGAAACACACTGAAACCATAAAAATCCATGAGTCTACAATGATACTCAAAAAAGAGAAAGCCAGAAAAGCAAATCAAAACAAAACAAAACAAAAACCAACCTTATGTCATCTTCTGACTGAGCTGGTTAAAACTGGTAACTAAGTGAAATTATCTATCTGGCCTTTGCAAGAGAACAAACCAATAGCCCCAGATGATAAAGAATTCTGTTACAGGAAAAGGGTGGCTAATGATGTAGAAGAAAAATTCTAAATATAACAGAAAATTAGCAAAAATTAGCATTAGTATTATATTCAGGTATATGTTTGATATGGACCTTGAGATTCATACTGTGCAAAGTAACACCAAATACATTATTTTCTAGTAGCAAGATAAATAAGCTGAAACTCTACAATGAAGGGATCAGATTCATTACCCTAATCCAGTGCTCAAATACAGTCTCAATGGTGACTCATCCAGATACTTTTTTTTTTGATGAGTTAAAATAAAAAGTAAATAACCTATCATTTATCCCAGCCAAAAATGTTTAATATGGATCCCTGAGGCATTACAATTTGACTTTTAATTAATAGGAAATACAAGAGATAGAGGAACAAGTTAAATGCAGATGCAACCAGACACATCTTTTTCTTTTTTTAAGATTTATTTATTTATTTGAGAGAAGGAGTGAGCAAGCATGCACGTGAGTGGGGGGAGGGGGCAGAAGGAAAGGGAGAGAGAATCCTTAAGCAGACTCCCGCTGAGCACGAAGCTGGATGCGGAGCTCCATCCCAGGACCCTGAGATCATGACCTGAGCCAAAACCAAGAGCTGGCTGCTTAACTGACTGAGCCACCTAGGTATCCCTCAACCAGACACATCTAGAAGGCAAGACATCCTGCAGGAGAGCTGGCCCTGTCCCCTCAATAAGTCAGTAGTATGAAAAGAAGAAGGGTACTAGGACAGATTTTTTTCCCAAAAAGACTTATTAGGGCATATGACAACCAGATGTGAGACTTGGTCCTCCACTGGGAAATCTGACTGTGGATTTGAAGACAGAAAGACATAGAGAGACTGTTAATTGAAAAAAGGAGGCACAAAACACACATGGAATCATCTCACTTTAGTAAAACAACGCACACAGAGGTCTTTATTTTCTCATTTCCCATATCTACTGGGTTTTTAAAAATCATTAAAAGAGAAAATTAGGTCAAAGTCACTTTTGTTAAAATATTACAGGAAAGGTAAATTTTAAGTTTAAAAATGTCTATAGGTATTTAGTTTTCAAAATATGGGAGAAAGGAGGATGGAAAAAAAAAAGAAAACTCTGAGTATTGACATGTACTATTAACTACCAAATAGGTTTATCTAAAGGTAAACATGATAATTTTATTATAATGTTGCTCAAATTATAGAAAACTAACCAGAAACTTTAAAATTTCAGAAAGTAGACTGTACTGACATTTTGCTAGTACAATAACAACAGGACCTTTAACAGACCAAACCAGGGTTTTCTGCTGAGTGGTGATAAGCTTCCTACTTACTTTAAAACTTTTGCCACATCTATAAACCAGATTAACCTTTCTAGTTAAAAAAAAAAAAAAGTTTAAAAAAATCAATAAATTCAAAAACCTTGAAAACTCATCTACTGTAGACCCTAAAGATTTATTTCATTAGAAACATAATCCAATAAAAATTGATTTTAGTACCTTTAGAGATCTAAAACAGAAAATAACAGTAAGTATCATAAAGAAACTATGGAATAATTTCTTTGCAGAAATGGTTAAAAATGAGGGAAAACAAAATATAACTTAGTTATCCTTTGGGAAAGCAAATTATTCTTTTCTAAAATGATTTCCAATTCAAAAAACTCTTGTGGTGTAGATACTTTACTTTTTTTTTTTTTTTTTTAAAGATTTTATTTATTTGAGAGAGAGAGAGAGAGAAACAGCATGAGAGGGGAGAGGGTCAGAGGGAGAAGCAGGCTCCCCGCCGAGCTGGGAGCCCGATGCGGGACTCAATCCCAGGACTCCGGGATCATGACCCGAGCCAAAGGCAGTCGCTTAACCAACTGAGCCACCCAGGCGCCCGATACTTTACTTTTCAAACGCACTTTTCTAACTGAATTTTTTTTTTTTTAAGATTTTTATTTATTTATTTGACAGAGAGAGACACAGTGAGAGAGGGAACACAAGCAGGGGGAGTGGGAGAGGGAGAAGCAGGAGAGGGAGATGCAGGCTTCCCGCAGAGCAGGGAGCCCAACGCGGGGCTCGATCCCAGGACCCTGGGATCATGACCTGAGCCGAAGGCAGACGCTTAATGACTGAGCCACCCAGGCGCCCCTCTAACTGAATATTTCAAGTAACCAAGTCATTCAAAACATTAAATCATGGATATCACCATGAGTTTTTAAACTATGAAGGTCTATTTCAGTTAAGAACATTTAAAAAAATTCATAAAAGATTTCATTGAAAGAAATTTCTTTCCTCTGAATTATGCAGACCAAGGCTTGCTTGATCATTATTTTCTCTTATTTACTTACATATCTAACAATTTATATTTCTTATAATACGTTGGTACCAAGTACACACAAAAGTAGTTGTGCAATAGATAATCACACTGACTGGTTCAATCAGCATCTATTCAGCACCTATGTGGCTGGTAAGGCACTATTCCTGTCCCCAAAGGCCAGGTTATTGGGAAATATACATATAAAAACAATAATGCTGAGATAAGAACTATAAAAAAGTTACATACAATATGCTATGACACACAGAGGAGGCCTATAACTCTCCCTTAATTTTTTAAGGTGTTAAGGAAAGCTTCAAGGTGGAATGAATACAACAGACAACTAATGCTCCCAAATCAGGTATCTGCACTTGCCATGCCCTCTGCCTGGCACTGTTTCCCCAGATATCCATTTGGCTTGCTCCCTTACTTCTTCAGGTCACTGCTTAAGTGTTAATTTATCAGAGAGGCCTTCTTTCCCTGACCACCTTATCTAAAACAGTACGTCTCATCCCAACATTCTCCAGGTCTTTACTCAGCTTTATTCTTCTTCATAGCATTTACCACACTTGGTGTTATACATATTTAGCTTATTAACTGTCTCCAATCCACTAGAATCTAAGCTCCATGAAGACTGGGATTTTGCTTCTCCTGGTCACTGCTGGATCCCCAGTGCCTAGAAATGTGTCTGGTTCACAATAGGCATTCAATAAAGATTTGTTGAATGAACGAATATTGTTAAGTATGCAATTTTTTTTTAAGATTTTATTTATTCATTTTGGGGGGGGCATGACCAGAGTGAGGGACAAGCAGACTCCCTGCTGAGTGTGGAGCCCAACCTGGGGCTCGATCCCACGACCCTGAGATCATAACCTGAGCCGAAATCAAAGAGTCGGACACTTAACCGACTGAGCCACCCAGGCACCCCAAGTATGCAATTTTAAAAAATAATAGACAACTTTGTTTTCCTTCCCATATTTGGGTATTCTGAAATCATAATCCAAATAAAAATGAACATGACTGAGACAACAGAATATGGACTGTGCTGTATATTGGCCAACTCTTTAAAATAGATTTACAGTTAATTACTGCTATTAGAAATGTTCCATCTGTTTACTGCTTGATAGACCAAGATTTAAATTATACAGTCAAATGGTTAAGTACTCTGTGATAGCTCTAACACAAAAGAGAAATGCCTAAGGTGGTCAGGACTCTTCCAGTAATGTAAAACAAGTAGTATTCTCACTACAAAGAAGGTAACTTTGCTATCCATTTTTTTCAAATAACAAAGTTGAAATAATCTATGATACAATTGGCTCACAATGCTTCAAATAAGAGTATAATCCCAGGTAAACATCCCAAAGAAATTGAGTAGGGGGTACAGAGTACACAGGCATACCTTGGAGATATTGCAGGTTAGGTTCCAGAACACTGCAATAAAGCAAATATCACAACAAGTAAAATAATTTTTTACTTTCCCAGTGCATGTAAGTTTCAGTACACTGTTTAATAGACTAATATGCTTAGTAGATTACAATGTAGTCTATTAAGTATGCAACAGCATTATGTCTAAAAAACAATGTACATACCTTAATTAAAAAACACTTTATTGCTAAAAAACGCAAACCATCATAAAAGCTTTCAATGAGTCATAATCTTTGCTGGTGGAGGGTCTTGCCTTGATGTTGATGGCTGCTGACTGGTCAGGGTGGTGGGTGCTGAAGGTTGGGGTGGCTGTGACAATTTCTTAAAATAAGACAACAGTGAAGTTCACCACATCGATTGACTCTCCCTTTCATAAAATGATTTCTCTGCAGCATGTGATGGGTTTGATAGCATTTACCCACAGAACTCCTTTCAAAACTGGAGTCAATCCTTTCAAACTCTGCTGCTGCTCTATCAACTAACTTTATGTCATATTCTAAATCCTTTCTTGTCATTTCAACAATCTTCACCAGAGTAGATTCCATCTCAAGAAACCACCTTTTATGCTCATCCATAAGAAGCAACCCCTCATCCATTAGTTTTATCATGAGATAGCAGCAATTCAGCCCCATCTTCAGACTCCATTTCTAATTCCAGTTCTCTTGCTATTTCCACCACATCTGCAGTTACTTCCTCCACTGAAGTCTTGAACCTCTCAAAGTCTTCCATGAGGGATGGAAAACACTTCTTCCAAACTCCTGTTAATGTTGATATTTTGACCATCCCCATGAATCATGAATGCTCTTAATGCCATTTAGAATGCTAAATTCTTTCCAGAAGGTTTTCAATTTACTTTGCCCGGATCCATCAGAGGAATAGCTACCTATGGCAGCTACAGCTTTATGAAATATATTTCTTAGCTTTTTTTTTTTTATTTTAAAAGAGAGAGCGTGTGCGCATGAGGCAGAGGCAGAGAGAGGGAATCGTAAGCAGGCTCCATGCCCAGCACGGAGCCCAACTCAGGGCTCAATCTCCAGACTCTTGAGATAATGACCTAAGCCAAAATCAAGAGTAGGACACTTAACTAACTGAGCCACCCAGGCACCCCTGAAATGTATTTCTTAAAATAATAAGACTGGGAAGTTGAAATTCCTCTTGATCCATGGGCTGCTGAACAGTTGTGTTTGCAGGCATGAAAAACAACATTAATCTCTGCCATCAGAGCTCTTGGGTGACCAGGTGCATTGTCAATGAATAGTAATATTTTGAAAGGAATCTTTTTTTCCAAAGAGTAGGTCTCAACAGTGGGGTTAAAAATAAAATTCAGTAAATTGTGTTGTAAACAGATGTGCTGTCATCTAGGCTTTGTTGTTCCATTTATAGAGCACAAGCAGAGTGCATTTAGCTAATTCTTAAGGCCCCTAAGATTTTCATAATGGTAAATGACTATTGGTTTTAACTTCAAGTCACCAGCTGCATTAGCTCCTAACGAGTGAGCCAGCCTGTCCTTTGAAGCTTTGAGGCCTGGCATTGACTTCTC
>NC_138377.1:96926111-96932340 GCF_054177405.1 Leptonychotes weddellii | reverse complement strand
TGAATCATGGAACACTTCATCTAAAACTAATGATGTAATGTATGGGGATTAACATAAGAATAAAAAAATTAAAATAAATAACTGGTAAAAAAAAAAAACTTTAAAAAAAAAAAGCAAACATTTAATAAAAGTAGTAGATCAATCACTTATAAAGCAAGTATGAAGGCCAAAAGACAAAAATAGTAAAATCAACTACATCTATAATGAGTCCAAGGATACACAAAATAAAAGGATGAAAATATGACTTTTAATACATAAAATGCTGGGAGGGGGTAAAAATGTAGTGCTTTTGGAATGTGTCTGAACTTAAGCAACCACCAATTTAAAATAGACTGCTGTAGGGGTGCCTGGGTGGCTTAGTTGGTTGAGCATCCAACTCTTGGTTTCAGCTCAGGGTCGTGGGACTGAGCCCAGGGTCAGGCTCTGCGCTCAGTGGGGAGTCTGCTTGAGAGCTTCTCTCTTTCCTTCTCCTTCAGCCCCTTACCCTTTCTCTCTCAAAAAAATAAACAAATCTTAAAAAAAAAAAAAAAAAGACTGCTATAGATATAAGGTGTTATATATGAACTTCATGGTAGCCACAAACCCAAAACCTATAATAGATACAAATAAAGGGAAAGGAATCCAAGCATAACATTAAAGAAAGTCATTTCACAAGAGAAGAGAGCAACAGAAGAAGAAACGAAAAGAACTACAAAAACTACCAGAAAACAACAAAATGGTGTTAACTACATGCCTATCAATAATTAAGTATAAAAGGACTAAGTGCTCCAACCAAAACACAAAGGGTGACTGAATAAATAAAAAATAAAATCCGTCTATATGCTGCCTTCAAGAGACTCATTTCAGACCTAAAAACACATACGCCTGAAAGTGAAAGGATGGAAAGATACTCCATGCAAATGAAAAAGAAAAAAAAATAGCTGGGGGAGTAATACTTACATGAGACAAAACAGACTTTAAAACAAACATTGTAACAACAGCCAAATAAAGGCATTACTTAATGATAAACATGCAATCTCCCCAGACGGAATCAGGAAGAAACAGAAAATCTGAACAGATCACTAGTTATAAAATTGAAACAAACAAAAGTCCAGGACCAGATGGCTTCACAGGTGAATTCTACCAAACATTTAAAGAGTAAGTATCTATCCTTTTCAAACTATTTCCAAAAAAAGTGGAAGAGAAAGAAATGCTACCAAATTCATTCTATGGGGCCAGCATTACCCTGGCAACAAAACCAAAGACACTACAAAAAAAGAAAATTATAGGTCAATATTCCTGATGAACATAGATGCAAAAATCCTCAACAAAATATTACCAAACCAAATTCAACAATACGTTAAAAGGATCATTCACCACCATCAAATGGGATAGGCATCTCAAGTAGATGCAAAAAAAGCATCTGACAAAATTCAGCACCCCTTCATGATAAAAACTCTCAACACAACAGGTATAGAGGAAACGTATCTCAACATAATAAAGGCTATATATGACAAGCCTACAGCTAACATCATACTCAATGGTGAAAAGCTGGAAGATTTTCCTTTAAGGTCAAAAACAAGACAAGAATGCCCACTCTCACCACTTTTATTCAACATAATACTGGAAGTCCTAGCCACAGCAAGAAAAAGAAATAAAAGGCATCCAAATTGGTAAGGAAGAAGTAAAACTGTCACTACCTGCAGATGACATGATATTATATATAGAAAACCCCAAAGATTCCACCAAAAAACCATTAGAACTAATATATAAATTCAGAAAATTTGCAGGATACAAAATTAATATACAGAAATTTGCTGTGTTTCTAGACATTAATAACAAAGTGGCAGAACAATTTTATTTACACTTGCATCAAAAAGAATAAAATACCTAGCAATAAATTTAACCAAGGCAGAGAAAGACCTGTACTCTGAAAACTATGACACTGATGAAAGAAATCGAAAATGACACAAGTGGAAATATATACCATGTCCATGGGTTGCAAGAATATTGTTAAAATGTCCACTACCCAAAGTAATCTACAGATTCAATGCAATCCCTATCGAAATTCCAACAGCATTTTTCACAGAACTAGAACAAATAATCCTAAAAATTGACTAATGATGTAATGTATGGTGAATAACATAATAATAAAAAAAAATTGTTAGGGGAACCACAAAAGACCCAAGCAGTCACAGCAATCTTGAGAAAGAAGAACAAGGCTGGAGGTATCACACACCCACATTTCAAACTATAATACTAAGCTACAGTTATCAAAAGAGTACAGTACTGGCACAAAAAGAGACACATAGATCAGTGGGACAGAACAGAGAGCCCAGAAACAAACCCATGCTTATATCGTCAATTAATCTTCAATAAAGGCGGCAAGAATATACAATGGGGAAAAGACAGTCTTTTCAATAAACGGTGTTGAGAAAATTGAACAGGTACAAGCAAAAGAATGAAACTGGACCACTTTCTTACACCATACACAAAAACAAACTCAAAATGGATTAAAGACCTAAATGTAAGCCTGAAACCATAATACTCCTAAAAGAAAACAGACAACAAGCTCTTAAACATTAGTCTTATTAATATTTTTTTGGACCTGTTCTTCAGGCTAGGGCGACAAAAGCAAAAATAAACAATTGCAACCACACCAAACTAAAAAGCTTTTTCACAGTGATGGAAAGTATCAATAAAATGTAAAGACAATCTACTGAATGGAAGAAGATATTTGCAAATGATATTCTAATAAGGGTTAATATCCAAAACATATAAAGAATTCATATGAATTATCAATACCAAAAAAAACCCGCAATCTGATTAAAAACTGAGCAGTGGACCTGAATAGACGTGTTTCCAAAGACATGCAGATAGCCAGCAGACATATGAAAAGATGCTCAACACCACTAATCATCAGGGAAATGCAAATCAAAACCATACTGAGATACCACCTCACAGCTGTCAGAATAGCTAGTATATAAAAAAAAAACAACACAAAAACAAGAAATAACAAATGTTAGTGAGGATGTAGAGAAAAGAGAACCCTCAAGCACTGTTGGTGGAATTGTAAATTGGTGCAGTCAGCATGGAAAACAGTATGGAGGTTTTTCAAAAAATTAAAAGTAGAAACACTATATGATACTACTTCTGGGTAATTCCCCCTCAAAATGAAAAAACTAATTCAAAAAGATACATGTGCTCCTATGTTCACTGCAGCATTATTTACAATAGCCAAGACAGGGAAGCAACCTAATCGTCCACTGATATATGAATGAATAAAAAAGATATGGTATATATATACAATGAAATATTACTCAGCCATAAATAAAGAATGAAATCTTGCCATTGCAACAACATGGATGTACCCAGAAGGTATCATATAAAGTGAAATTTGTCAAGGAAAGAAATACTGTATGATTTCATTCATATGAAATCATATGATTTCATATGAATGAACATAAAATAAAAAATAAATGAACAAACAAAACAAAAACAGATTCATAGATACAGAGAACAAATGGGTGGTTGCCAGAGGGGAGAAAGGTACAGGGTGGGCAAAATAGGTGAAGGGGATTAAGAGGTACCAAGTTCCAGTTATAAAATAAGTCAGCTGACAAGACTGTAAAGTACAACACGGGGAATATAGTCAATAATATTGTAATAATTTTGTATGGTGACAGATGGTAACTACACTTATCATGGTGAACATTTTTTTCTTAAGATTAAAAAAAAAAATCTCCACTGAATGTGGAGTCTGACATGGGGCTCGATCTCACAATCCTGAGATCATGACATGAGCCAAAATCAAGTCAAACACTTAACCAACTGAGCCACCCAGATGCCCCAACATGAGAATTTTTAAAATAATTTTATGCCAATGGATTTGAAAATTTAGGTGAAATGGACAAATCCTTAGGAAAATAGATATTAAAACTTACAAAAGGGTGCCTGGCTGGCTCAGTCGCTTAAGCATCCAACTCTGATTTCAGCTCGTCATGGTCTCAGGGTTGTGCAATCAAGCCCCACACATCAGACTCTGTGCTCAATAGGGAGTCTGCTTCTTCCTCTCCCTCTGCTCCTCTCCCTGTTCTATCTCTAAAATAAATAAATAAAATCTTTACAAAAAAATCCTCTTATCTTTTTTAATGTGTGTAGGATCTGCTAAGAAGTCCCTTTTTTCTTTCCTGAAATCAGAAATTTATGCCTTTACTTTTTTTTTTCTTCATCAGTACTCCAAGGGGTTTATCACTTTTATTAAAAGTACTGATCGTGTTGATTCTCCCTTTTGTACTTTTGTTTTTTACTTTATTACTTTTGGCTCTAACTTTTATTTTCTGCCTTCCACATTCTCCACAGAAGAATGCTTCTTACAAGACTTATGCTTGGCCCAAAGCCTTTGCTAAAAAAAAAAAAAGTTGTACCATTTTTTTTTTTTAAAGATTTTATTTATTTATTTGAGAGAGAGAGAATGAGAGACAGAGAGCACAAGAGGGAAGAGGATCAGAGGGAGAAGCAGACCCCCCGCTGAGCAGGGAGCCCGATGTGGGACTCGATCCCGGGACTCCAGGATCATGACCTGAGCTGAAGGCAGTCGCTTAACCAACTGAGCCACCCAGGTGCCCCCATTTTTTAAATTTCATTCTATTGGCTGTGTTTTCAGAAGTTTCCTCTGACATACCTACTCTAGTATCAGCTCTATAATGAGCAGTTAATATTTAAGACTAGTGACTTGTGTTGTTACAAGGCTTCACTAATACTTCACTAATACACCACTAATACTGATCTTTTCTTCCCAAAGTATCCTTTTATATAAATAGGGGGTCCCTAATGATAAATTGGATACTCTTACTATAGCACATACAAATTAGTCTAGTCAGGATAATCAAGGTCTGGGGAAGTAACAAATATTCCCAACCCTTTTAAATGACTTAGCAAAACAAATTTATTTCTTGCTCACACATGATGTACTAACTCAAATTACACTTCAACAATTAACCACCATTGATTTAAGTAAGCAATAATTTTATATGTGGGATGTGTGTGTATATGTGTGTAATTGTTCTACTGACATGCATTCAAGAATATACTAATTAGCTAGTAGGCTTATTCTGACTGAAGACAGGAAATCTATATTTAAAGTCCTTATTTACAGATTAGGAATATGCATGAAGTCCATATAAAGTTTCCATGCAGCCATGTTCTGATTTTCACCAAGGTGTTAGAATTCCTTGTAATATAAACTTTCCTGCTTGGCAATTTAGCCTTACTCTGAAGACCCCATGATTCCTATTACCGTTTTTGCAATAAACACTGTGACAATGAAAAAATGCCACATTTAAAAAGTGACTGATTGGCTATATTACTGGCTCAGATTTTCCTATCTTCTGCACTGTACATTTGTGAGACAGACAGGGCTTATACAGACCGGGGGATTTATGAGATCTTTATAAAAATATTCTATTTTCAATGTCTACTTATCATAGTATTCAAAATTCCATCTAGTTTGACGGTTCCAACAATAGCAGTGTTTGGAACTTTGCCAAAATCAAGTTTATTACTCATGAAATAGTTCTAAAATGTTAACAGTTTGGAATAAAAGTAGTATTTGTGTCAAAGACCTAATTCTTATCCAACCCACCTAAAGATAAGCAGTTTAGCAACATAAAGCATCATGATCACAAGATAATCTAATCAGTATGACTAATAACAAAGAATTGAAATGGGTATGGGTGTGTGTGTGTGTGTGGCTTGATGAATTTTAAAGCCTTAATTCCAACAAAAATCCAAAACTTCACATAAAACACTGGGAAGCTGTATAGCATAGTAATTAACGATATAGGCTTCTAATTATTCCTTCTGGGTTTGAATCGGGCCTGTCACTTATTAATTCTGTCTTTAAGAATGTTATTGAACTTGTTTACATCTCAGTTTCCTCATATACCATATGGGTTTAAAGAATAACTACTTCATACAGTAGAATTAAATGAGTTAATGTATGTAAAGGGTTTAGATCAATGCCAGGCACATTGAAAGTACTGTTAGTAAATCCACCACAATTCACCACTTTAAAAAAAAAAGTGAAAGAAAGAATTTTTAATAAAAAAGTCAAAGTTCAAAATTTTAAATGTCACAGAAAGTTGTTCATATACTCTCAACCTAATGTCTACCAAAATTTCAAAACCTTTACTATTCCACAAAACAATATTATTCCTTATATGTGATGATCCAATCAACAAGTATTTAT
>NC_138377.1:96905329-96926011 GCF_054177405.1 Leptonychotes weddellii | reverse complement strand
AAAGATTTTTATTTTTTTTTTTATTTATTTGAGACAGAGAGAATGAGAGACAAAGAGCATGAGAGGGAGGAGGGTCAGAGGGAGAAGCAGACTCCCCGCCGAGCAGGGAGCCCGATGCGGGGCTCGATCCCAGGACCCTGGGTTCATGACCTGAGCCGAAGGCAGTCGCTTAACCGACTGAGCCACCCAGGCGCCCCAAGAACACACATCTTGACTAAGACAACAGGGAATTCCATAAGCGCTGATGCAAAGATGCCTAGTGTACTGCAGGTACTCCCAGTACTAACGGCTTACTCCACATTATGCCAAGCATAGATTGGTCCAAATAATCTAACCCTTCCCTACCTCCTTCCTGCAAAAAAGAAAAAAGAAAAGCTTAAAAAATATTTGGCTATTATAGTCTTTTATTCCTAAAGGCAAAGTCATACTTTTTTTATGTACATTGTGTTACTATATGTATATATAGTACCATAAGCACTTAAATTCACCAGCATAGTTGTGCTGCGCTGCTCATTCTGAAAACAAAAAACAAAACAAAAATCCCTATTTATTGGTTAAGAACCAGAAACGAAAAGTAGACAAACTATACCTTTTACATTAAGTTTAGTACTGACATAATTTCTGGCCTAAGATTTACAGACCTGGGAATACTCTTAGAAACCACGGCCCAATTACTTTATTTACAGACAAAAAGGAGTTTAGATCTAGAGAAGTTTAATGATTTGTCCAAAGTTACACAACTAGTATTGGCTGTACCAACACTAGAACTCAACGATGCTGATTTCTAAGAGTCCGCTTTCCATTTCAACCTACTGCCTGTACTGATCTCTGCAAAACCAAAATGAATAAATATGTAAATAAATAAACAAATAGACTCAGGTAATGCTTTTATATCATCTACTTAATATTATAATATACTTTGCCCTAAAATATAACAAAAGTGGGACGCCTGGGTGGCTCAGCTGGTTAAGCATCTTCCTTCGGCTCAGGTCATGATCCCAAAGTCCTGAGGTCAAGTCCCGCATTGGGCTCCTTGCTCAGCAGGGGGCCTGCTTCTCCCTCTCCCTCTGCCTGCTGCTCCCCCTGCGTGTGCTCTCTCTCTCTCTGACAAATAAAATCTTTAAAAAAAATAAAATAAAACAAAAGAAAGAATGAATTCTGGAGTTTTTCCTGACCAAATATCAACTAAAATTTAGCACTTTTAAAAAAAAAAAAGTCTATAATTGAACTGCTTATATATACTAAAACAATTTCCCATACAATTTTATCATATTTGAAATGTTTTCTATATTTATGGATTTGAGAATTTTAATATGCTAGAAATAAATACTGAATAACTAATGACTTGCTTATAGATGGATTTACAAATATACAATAAGACCACTAGTACAATGAACATGTTAAGAAAAACTCTGACAACTGACAACAATTCTACATATAGTCGTTAATTTTGACAGTATAACATTCCTACAGGGTAAAATACCATTAAGATAAAGACAGCTTAATCACTGCACAAATGGAATTTATTGATCTACCATAAAATGAGTTTATTGATCAAACAGTTTAAAGCATTATTTGCAAGCTATACAACAGTTTGTTTTGCAAATGTTATACTAAATATCACTTCTAAGAGTTTAATTAGACTAAAAGGTTACTAGTACTGCAAGTGTGAATTTTTGAGATGAATATTTTTACTAAGAGCAATTTATACATGTACTATTTCTGATTTATAGATGATTTTATCTTCAAGAAAGTTATTAATATCGCTAATATCATTAGAGAGTCCTCTTTGAGACATATATTGGAGACTCAATCATTTAATTAGCATTAATGAGTATCCTGCTGGTGGTTCCTTCATATAACATGTATAAAATAAGTCTCCCAAAAGTGAAGCCCCTTAAGATTGAAGAAAACACTACAAAGGTTGAGATAATGTAAGTCTTATCTAATATTAGTTTCTCTCCAAGAGGCTTAAAACTTCAGAGAGATTTTCTAATACTTTTCATTATTTTTCTAATTTTAGGAGAGGCAGTATAGTATAATGGATAAGCACTGACTTTTAGCTCAAAAAAACAAAGGTTCAAATTCTGACTCTGCCACTACCAGCTGTGTTACCTTGGGTAAATTTTCTTTATTTGTAAAATGTGGGTAATCATACATACCATGTGGGCTAATTGTGAGGACCAAGTTAAATAACATGGAAATAAAAGCACCTGGTTTGGAGTCAACCAAAGAACAGCTGCTCAAAAGAAGTTAAACTCCATACTTCCTCAATTCCCCAAATTCAGAAATGGTGATTGGGATGGCTGGTGGTTCAGGCAGTTCGCACCCAACTCTTGGTTTCAGCTGGGGTGGTGAGACTGAGCCCCACATTGGGCTCCGCGCTCAGTGGGGAGTCTGCTTGGGATTCTCTCTCTCCCTCTCCCTCTGCCCCTCCCCCCACTCGTACACAAGCTCTCTCAAATAAATCTTAAAAATAAATAAAATCTTGGTATGCCTGGGTGGCTCAGCCGTTAAGCGTCTGCCTTCAGCTCAGGTCATGATCCCAGGGTCCTGGGATCGGGCCCTGCATCGGGCTCCCTGCTCGGTGGGAAGCCTGCTTCTCCCTCTCACACTCCCCCTGCTTGTGTTCCTGCTCTATCTCTCTGTGTGTCAAATAAATAAATAAAATATTTAAAATAAATAAATAATAAAATCTTCAAAAAAAAAGAAACGATGATTTCAATACTGGAAGATAAAACTGATATTGTCAACTGTCATATACGCACAACAGCTTGTGGCTGCCCCTTCTTGGTCTCTAAAGCATACTCAACTAAAGTCACAAAGTTCACCTTCCTAGTCTTCTATAAATAAGGAAGAAGCTACCATCAACACATTAGAAAACACCCCTCTTCCTCTTTTTCCCCTGCTGTTCAGGAAAATGGAAGAAGGAAATAAAATATATTTATAGCATAAATATATATAGTACCTTTTTTCCCTTTCACAAGGCTACTTTGTGTTACCCATAACTTATTTACAAAGAGAGCCTGAAAAGGTAGGTCAATATAAGTTTTATATACAGTGACCAGAGCAGCCACTACAGAAAGGTCTATATTTTCCAATTTAAAATTTGCTGGGTTTTTTTTTTTTTAATTCCTTCTGACAGGGACACAAGGGTGGCTCAGTTGGTTAAGTGTCTGCCTTCAGCTCAGGTCATGATCCCAGGGCCCTGGGATCAAGCACCATGTCAGGCTCCCTGCTCAGTGGTGAGTCTGCTTCTCCCTCTCCCTTTGCCGCTCTTCTTGCTTTGCTCACTCACTGTTAAATAAATAAAATCTTTAAATAAATAAAAATAAATAAAATTTGCTGGTTTGAATTGAGGCCGCCATGATCATAATAGTAACAACCACCCTGGTTTCAGCCAATAGAATCAGTAACGTAATCACACTATGAAACAGGATATTTAAAGAGATGGACTCATTTTAAAGCAGACAAGAAAGTCATCTTCCCATTTGTAATGACTTCTATAATATTATCTTCATAATCTGAATATGTAAATAAAATATTCCTTAAGCTGGTGTTCTGCTGAAATTGGGAATAATTCACTTTGTTAACTAGAATCCATATCAACAGAATCAAATCCTAATTACCCAAGTGATGTGATGTGACAGGAATGTTATCCTTTAAGGTTTATATGTATTTTAAGCATACATTTTATGTAATATATTAAGTTCTCAAAAGGACTTTATATAGCAAACAAACAGAAAAATCTATTTAAATAGCTTGGCATCGCTGCACATAGCCTAATAGATTAAACATAGGCCTTTACAAAACAGAAACAGTAAATATAAAGCTCCAATAGGATAAAAATCACTCACTAAAACTTTATATCTTCATTTCATTCTGATAGAAGCTAAATTTAAACTAAAAACTCAGTTACTGAATTACAGGGCTTTTTGGCAGTAGTCTTTGAAATGCAAGAAAGTAGAAGATGAGTATTCCACACATTTTCATTAATTCAGTTCCATGAAGCAACATCGTATTTTCAAGCTGTCAATTTAAATGTTTATGTAAATTGGGGCAAATTTAAAAACATTCATTCCTAATCTCTTTCACCTAATATTAACTGATTAGTTATAAGAATATAACAAAGGCTGAATATGTTGACAGACATCCCAAGAGAGTATCAGGTTTGCTTGTTCATTTGATAGTCAAAGGGGAAAAAGATCTCACTAAAGACCCTAAGATTTCTTTTTCTACAGTGACATCTGTCAATCCAAAGCAACCTCTAGCACTAACAGAATTTCTTACATTTTCCCTTGCCTTACAAGTGTATTGAGTCACAGATGTAATCTATGAATAGATTCTTATAAAGCAATCTAGTTTTAGACAATAATGAAATTATCATTCAAATACTCAGCTATATAAAAACTTATATTCATTCCACCATAATAAGTAGAGAAAGCCAAAACTCATATATGGAAATGTGTATTTATTATGAAATATAGCTAAACAGAGATGATAGCAACTAATTCAATCAAAACTATATTGGAGAAGACTCTACCCACCTGGTTGATCATAAAAGGAGAAAATCAAGAGAAATAAAAGGGACCAGCTACCCATTCACAAACATGGATTGCATATTAACATTATTAGTCATTTAAGAAATGCAAATTAAAACCACTACACATATATTAGAACAGAAAAGACAAAAACAAACTGATAATACCAATGTGTTGAAGAGGATACAGAGCAATAGGAACTCTCATACTCTGGTGGTAAGAATGCAAAATTGTATAGCCACTTGGAAAAAAGTTAGGCAGCTTCTTAGAAAATTGAATATATACTTAAAGTCCATAATCCCACTCCTAAGTATTTACCCAAGTGAAAACAAAACCAAAATCAAAACCAAAACCCACACACAAAAAATACAAAAACAAAAACAAAACAAAACAAAAAAACAACCCTTCATGTAAATGTAATAGCTTTATTCGTAATTGCCCAAAGCTGGAAACAACCCAGATGTCTCTCAACAGGTAAGTGGATAAACAAACTCTGGTATGCTACAATGGAATGCTACATGGCAATAAAAAGGAACAAACTAGTGATTTATACAATAGATAAATGAATATTAAATGCATTCCATTAAGTGAAAGAAACAGGTCCTAAGAGGCTACACATTATGAGAGTCCATTTATACGAAATTCTGGAAAAAGCTAACTAAAGGCATAAGTACTTGCTAGGCTTTGGGAGATACCAATGCTAGTACTGATCCTAATCCAGAAAATAAAATAAAAATCAGTGAGTGTGTATGGATATAAATAAATGATTAAATAAAATAAATGAATGTGGGGAAGGACTTTTTCTTACAGAATTATAATTAATAAATGTATAAGGAATGGAATAGATAAATAGATAAATAAATCACCATCAAAACATCAGACTAATCACTGCTTCAGGCAAGATCCACCAATCAATGCTAAAATTAGTGGCCAAATTTTTAAAAAGAAACAGGATATTTGTGTAACTTCAAAGTATTTTCACCAAAATATTTATTAAGGGAAAAACAGTAACTTTACAGTGGAGAAATCTAGCAGACACCTCCGTAACCAGGTGATAAAGGTTAATAAAATCACCAGGAATGAGACATGCTGACATCACATAACCCCTGATTATCATATGCTGAGAAGGACACATCACCTCTCTGGCATTCTTTTCCAAAATCTCTAAGTTCATTTTAACCATGAGAAAACATCAGAGAAAACCACATTGAATGACATTCTACAAAGGTCTACCTGACCAGTGGTCTTCCAAAGTGTGAATGAAAGATAAGGAAAGATCAGGAACTGTCAATGATTGGAGGAAACGAAGGAAATATAACAAATAAGTGTAATGTGGGATCCTGGAAAAAGAACATTAGTGGAAACATTGGTGAAATTCTAATAAAGTCCACAGTTTAGTAGTCTATGTTGATTAGTTTTGATCACTATACCAAGGCTACATAATATGTTAACATTAGGGAAAGCTGAGTGAATAATACAGAAAAACTATGTACTATCTTTAGAACGTATTTCTACATCTAAAATTATTCCAAAGTAACAAGTTGTTTTAAAAAGGGGGAATCTTGGGCACCTGGGTGGCTCAGTTGGTTAAGCGACTGCCTTCGGCTCAGGTCATGATCCTGGAGTCCCAGGATCGAGTCCCACATCGGGCTCCCTGCTCAGCGGGGGGTCTGCTTCCCCCCCCCACCCTCTTCCCTCTCGTGCTGTCTCTCATTCTCTCTCTCTCAAATAAATAAAATCTTTTAAAAAATAAATAAATAAATAAAATAAATAAATAAAATAAAAAGGGGGAATCTTAAAAAAAAAATAGTCTATTCCTCTTTCAAAAGTATGTATACCTTCCTTGATAGCAAATTTTGTAAATAAAATTTAAGAGTTTATTTGGTAGAAAATAAAATATGTATAAAGAAAGGACTTAAAAAAATACATATTATATATATATAAATATATAAAAATATAACATAATATATTACATATTATAATATTATATATTATATATAAAATATATATAAAATATAATATATATATTAAGAAATATATTTCTTAAAGTTTAAGAAAATCCCATAGTGATCAATTAAAGTAACATGTTTTTGCATTATCTCCTGTGAGGATAAACCTTAAAGGCTCATTTCCATATTAGTTTCTTTACTGTCCTAAAGACTATACAGTGACATTTGATCAGGGCCTATGAAATTAAAAATTTGACTGAATGTTTGTGTCCTCCAGAAATTCATATTGAAATCCTAACCACCAATGTGATGGTACTTGGAGGTGGGGCCTTTGGGAGGTGATCAGGTCATGAGAGGAGAGCCCTCATGAATGAGATTAGTGCCCTTATAAAGAAGGCCCCAGAGAGCTCCCTCACCCCTTCCACTATGTGAGACAGCAAAAAAACATGTCTATGAACCAGAAAGCAAGTCCTTACTAGACACTAAATCTGCTGGCACTGATCTTGAATTTCCCAGCCTCCAGAACTGTGAGAAATAAATTTCTATAGTTTGTAAGCTATCCAGCTTTTGTTATTTTGTTTTAACAGCCCAAATGGACTAAGACATTGACATTCAAAAAAAATTCCTAACTAATCCACCCAAGCCCTTTCTTATCCAGACATATATAACTCCAAAAAGCAAGAAGCATATTCAAAGAAGAAAATCTGTCTCTGTCTTCAACACACATATCTAACTGCAGTAATAATGTCAAATTAGCAATGACTCAGTAGCTGATTTTTTTTTTTAAGATTTTATTTATTTATCTGACAGAGAGAGAGACAGAGAGAGAGGGAACACAAGCACGGAAGTGGGGGAGGGAGAAGCAGGCTTCCCGCCAAGCAGGGAGCCCATTGTGGGGCTCGATCCCAGGACCCTGAGATCATGACCTGAGCCAAAGGCAGACGCTCAACAACTGAGCCACCCAGGCGCCCCCAGTAGCTGATTTTTAAAATGAAGTATTTTATGTTGACTCAGAAAAAACTAATCTAAGTTTGTATGGTAGGACCACAACAAAACATAAATCAGGGAAGTTAAAAAAGAAAAGACATCTTCAGATAAGATTTTGATAGAAGCAAAAAGCTTTAGCAGTACCTTCTTATATCATCCATCATTTAAAAGGGAATTCTTATTCATAAGTCTCAGTCTATGAATCAGGTACTTTCCAAACCAATTCAGTTTAGAACATAGCTAAACATGCTAATACTAAGGTGGCCTCATTCACATGTTCAAGCTACGAAGAGTCCCATCAATTCTTCTGTAGCCTTATTTTATCCATCTTTCATAATTCAAATATATAAGTACTCTAATGAAGAGAGGCTTTAAATCTATATTGACTTACATGTAAAATGACAATATAATACAAAATATATTTTTCAGATAAATTTCTAGATTTCTTCCTTTAAAATGTAAATTTTTAAAAGTTTTAAATTCACTTTATAAAAACACAAGATACCTCACACAAGTCTATTAGAAAGCTAAATGTATCGCAGCTTCATGCATGATATGAGACTGTTTTTCAAATCAAATAGTTCTTATGATGTAAAGATTTTAGAAACTTACTTTATTTTGTTAATATTACCTAGAAATTAGCAAAAAATTTATTTTTCAGATTTTGTTTTCAAAAAAAAGAGAGAAATTCCTTTATTTGATATTGCTTGGAAATTCTAATTTATATGTCCATGTGTAAAAAAATAGGTTTTTCTTTAGTCAAGAGAATCCTGAGCAGCCTAGCAAACATTTTATAAACTGTCTAGGCTCAAATTTTGATCTCTCCTTCTATCTTATGTTTTTTAAATACTCATAATTTTAGGAATCACAAACAGGTATAAGTGATTCAATATAAATTTTAGAAACATAATTCCAACTTTAGCAACTAAAACAGTTTTATATGAGAATCAATTTTATTTCAATTAAAACTTTATATAATCTAAAATACTTGTGTTATTAGGACAGATATTAAAACACATAATGATTACTTCCCAAATGTTACTAGTTCTATTTAAATTTCCTAGGAAAGAAAATAATATTAAATACATTTGTGTGAATTTTTTTAGACAGGAAGAAACTTGACTTTTATCATATAAACTTTTACTTTTTTAAATCTAAGCAAAATGAAGACTTCTACTGGAAATAATTACTTGGCATTTAATTGCTCATAGCTTTGTCTTATTTTTAAAGTCAATTACTTCAGAAAATTAACACCTCTTTCTAAAAAATAATCACTAATTAGTTTTCATACCTGACGAGACTTACTGATACCTAAAATCAGTTAGCTATCAATTCACATATAATGACACGGCATAGCAAGATACTCTGATTCAGTCAGCAAACTTTTCTTAAAGAGCTAGATTTTAGACTTGCAGGCCACAGAGACACTGTTGCAACTAATGAACTCTGCCACTGTGGTGGTAAGGCAGCCACAGACAATAGATAATGAATGGGTGTGACTATGTTCCAATAAAATTCTATTTACCAAAACAGGTGCTGGCCTTTGGGCCATAATTTGCTGACTCTTGCACCAGGCAAACAGATCTGATTATCAATATACAACACCCTCAGTAAACAAATAATCACATGTTCCCTCATTTCTGGAAGTTATTATATCCTCTTGTATCTGGAAGTTGTTACATGAAACATTAGTTATTTAAATGGTAAAGGAACCATGAAAATACTTTGAGGTCAGAATCTCAGGTAGACTGAAAAGTAAAATGTGTTAGTAAAGTACACCTTAAAATATAAGTTTAAAAATATATAGTGGGGGTATGATTAATTTTACTAAGCAAACTTACCTTAATCAAATGAAAGAATCTAAACTTTGTTACATGTCTGGTTTCATACTCAAAATATATTTGATCAAAAATTCAGTTTCTTGTCAAATTCCTAGAGAAATAAAATTTAAAACTTTTAAGTCAGGTTCTAGTTCCAGATAAAATGAGGTAATCATACTCCAACCCCGTCTCTCCAAGTCAAGGTAGCTACAAGACCTGGATAGAACACATGGAAAAGCTACTTCAGAACTTTGAAAAGTTAAAATAGGAAGCACACAGATTGGGTAGGAAGACCAGAATTTGAAGTACCACTGAAACATCATTTTCCAGTATGCAACCTCCAGTTCAGTTATCCTACAGCCCCAAACCTGGAAGTGGACATTAGTACAGAGAAAACTTCAGTAAAAGCTGTCTAGTGCTGGCTCTAGGAGAGAGAAAGGGATCTTCTACTCAAAGAAAGTGTGGAAATCCCTCCCTCATTCTCTCAAGCTCAGCCTCCTGTAGCAGCTGTGGCAAAAGAGGCCCATCAGAATTCTAAAACTCTGAGGAAGGGGAAAACTTCCTCTCTGATTAGAGGAGCTGTGGTCCAAAGAGGATGTGGTGAATCCCTGTTTGCTTTTTCTCTGTTGTTCTGCCACTTGGCCCTGGATATGGGCACATGTAGGGAATGCACATTAGAGATGAATAAAGCTTTCTGATCAGAGGATAGAAAAGGGAGCCCCAGGGAATCAGAAATTACTGGGAGATCCCAGAGAAGGAAGAGCTTAGGAAAGCAATGCTTCAAGTTGTTTAATGAATTCCCAGGCTCACCCTCAAGCAGCCCATGGGTGGATCTGACCTGAACAAGCACACGTACACTTTGAGACTTGAACTATGATACAGACCACTACCCAAATTCCAGACTGACCCATGTGTGGTGCACATGTAGGACAGATCCAAATAGCACGGCAAAGGCTTTGAAAATGGAACTAATGTTGTAAACACAACCCACAGGAACTTGCAGTCTTAGCCTAATGGGGTTATATGCCTACTAAAACAAATATATCAACATTCTGCATAGGATTTGAACATATCATAACATACCAAGCTGCCCAAAATTACTTGGCAAATGAAGAACCAGGAAAATCTCAACTTACATGAGAAAAGATGCCTACACCAAGAAACCACAGACACTGGAACTATCTGAGGAAGATATTAAAGATATGAGAGCAACGATTATAGAATGCTTCACCAAGTAAGAGCAAACATTCTTGAAACAACTGGAAAAATATAAAGTCTCAAAAAAAGAAACACAAGATATAAAAAAAGAACCAAATACAAATCTCAGAAGTGAAAAAATATCAATAACCAAAATTAAAAGCTCACTAGATGAGCTCAATAGAATAGAGATGACAGAGCACCTGGGTGTCTAAGTAGGTTAAGCGTCTGCCTTCAGCTCAGGTCATGATCCCTGCCTCCTGGGATAGAGCCCCAAGTCAGCCCCAAGTCCGCTCCATGCTCAGGGAGCTCTATCCCAGGAGTCTGCTTCTCCCTCTCCCTCTGCCCCTCCCTGCCACTCGTACTCTGTTCTCTCACTTGCTTTCTCTCCCTCTCTCAAATAAATAAATAGAATCTTAAAAAAAAAAAAAAGAATAGAGATGACAAAAGATGAAGTCAATGTACTTAATATAGATGAACTGAAATTACCCAATGTGAACAACAGAGAAAAAGATTAGAAAAAATTAAAAAAGAGGAGTGCCTCAGATCCCACATTTGTGACAAGAGAATCCCAACAAGAGGGGAGTTTGGTATTTGTTGAATTTGTTGAAAGACAAACTTACAGTTTTAAGAAGCTCAGCAAACTCCCCAAACAAAATAAATACAAAGAAATCCATGACCAGCCACATCCTAATAAAATTTCAGAAAACTTTAGACAAAAAGTCTTGAAAGCAGCCAGAAAAATTTAGTATTACTTAGAGGGGAAAAGTGTTCAAATGACTGTGAATCTATTTTCAGAACACAATGCAGGCCAGAAGTAAGTAGAACATATTTAAAGTGCTGAAAGAAAAGAACTGTCAACCCAGAATTCCATATCCAGCAAAAGTATCCTTCAGAGATGAAAGTGAAATAAAGACATTCTTAGATGAAGGAAAACTTAAGGAATGTTTCGACAGAAGGAGTGCTTTAAAAGAATTGCTAAAGGAAATTATTCCAACAGATGGTAAGTAATACCATAAGGGAACTTTGAAACATCAGTAAGGAAGAGCAATGTAATTGTCAAATATCTAATTAAATATAATAGACCATTTTTATCCTCTTGAGTTCTTTAAATATGTTTGATAGTTGAAAGCACAAAGTATAACATTGTGTGATGGAGCTTTCAATGAATGTCATACAACATAATACATAACACAACAACAGCATAAAGTGGGTGGGGTGGTAAAGGGGCTGTATGGTGATAGTTTTTATGTGCCACATGAAGTAGTAAAATTTTGATTCTAAGTAAACTGAAAAGTACATTGTAATCTCTAGAGCAACCACTAAAAAACAAACTGTAAAAACACAATCAACAAATTATAATGGAATACCTAACCAATACACACACACACACACACACACACACACACACACAGGCACACAAATCAAATACTCCAAAAGAAGGCAGGAAAGGGAAAATAGAGAAATAAAAATGGGGTAACAAATGGAAAAAAAGAGTAAGAAAATGGTAGAGGTAAATTCAAATATATCAATAATTACATTAAATATAAAAGATCTAGGGGCACCTGGGTGGCTCAGTCGTTAAGCGTCTGCCTTTGGCTCGGGTCATGGTCCCAGGGTCCTGGGATCGAGCCCCACATCGGGCTCCCTGCTCGGCGGGAAGCCTGCTTCTCCCTCTCCCACTCCCCCTGCTTGTGTTCCCTCTCTCAAATAAATAAATAAAATCTTAAAAAATATATATATAAAAGATCTAAACACACCAATTAAAGTAAAAAAAAAAATAGTAGAAAGAAACATTCTTTAACTATAATAGCATAACTAGTAAGCCACTGCTGTAAGGGGCCAGGAGTCAAGGAAAGTGAGCATCTTTAGAAGGTGGCAAGAACAAGGAAATAAATTATCCCATTGAACTTCCAGAAAGAAGTAACAGTCTTGCTGATACCCAGTGAAACAGGCTTCAAACTTCTGAGCTCCAGAACTTAAGACAATAAATTTGTGTTGTTTAAACCACTGTTTGTGGTAATTTGCTAAATTAGCAATAGAAAAACAATACACCGGATCATAAAAGAAACCTTTACAAAAAATTTTAAATCATACAAAAGGCTGTTATCTGTAACAAAATTAGACTAGATGCCAATAACAGAAAGATAACAAGACACTCTCCAAAGAGAAGGAAATTTCAAAACACGCTTGTAAGTAATCTATGGGTCAGAGGGGAAACAGAAAATATTTTGAACTGAACAAAAATAAAACAACATATCAAAATTTGTGGGATACAACTAAAGCATTACTTAGAGGATGTTATAGCATTAAATACTTACATTAGAAAAAAGAGTCTAAAATTAATAATCTAAGCTTTCATCTTAAGAGACTAGAAAAAGAAGAGCAAACTAAAAAGTAGAAGGAAGGAAATAATAAAGAACAGGAATCAATGAAATTGAAAAGAACAAATAAATACAGAAAATCAATTAAAACCTAACCTGGCTCTTGGAAAAGTTTAATACAGCAAGACTGACAAAGACAAAAAGGGAGAAGACATAAATTCTCAATATCAATACAAATAGGGAGATTTCACAATAGATCATACAAATATTTAAATAACAAGGAAATACTGTGAGCAACTCTATGCACATACGCTCAAGAACTCCCTGAAATGACAAACTACAAACATTCACATACAATAATATGGATAAGCTGCACAGAAGTATCAGATAAATTGAATTTGTAGTTAAAAACTTCCAAAAAAAAAGGAATTCTTCAGGCCCAAATGTCTTCACTAATGAAAACTACCAAACATTTAAAAAAGAGATAACTCCAGACTGATAAGACTGGCAAGTAAGAAATAAAACTGTCCTTATTTGCAAATGACATTACTGTCTACACAGAAAATTCCAAGGAATACAAACAAACAAACCCCTCCTGGAACTAATAAATGAAATTATCAAGGTCAAAAAATACAAGGCCAACATCAATTATATTTCTATATACTAAACAATGAACACTTTGGACCCCCCCCAATTTTTAAATAATGCCATTTATAATAGCTCCATAGAAACAAATTACTTAGGTATAAATCTGATAAAACATTTACAGGATCTGTATGCTAAAAACTACAAAATGCTGATGAAGTAAGTCAAAGAAGACATAAGTGAATAGAAGGATATACTGAGTTCACAAACTGGAAAACTCAAAATAGTAAAAATGTCAATTCTCTCCCAAACTGGTCTACAGATTTAACACAATTCCAATCAAAATCCCAGATTTTTTGCTGTTATAGCAAGCTTATTTTCAAACTAATATGGAAAGGCAAAAAATCTAAAATAGCCAAAACTATTAAAAACAAATATAAAAAAAGAAAATTGGAGGAACCATATAATCCAATGGAACAGAACAGTGTCCACAAATAGCTCCATACAAACATGACCAACTGATTTTTAACAAAGGTTCAAGGAAAATACAATGAGAAAAGGAGAGCCTTTTTGACAAATTGTGTTGGAACAATTGAGCATCCAAATATAAAGGAAAAAATGAATTTTTACCTAAACCTCTCATTTCATATAAAAATTAGCTCAAGTGAATATGTAAAATATAAAACTATAAAACTTTTTACCCCCCCCCCAAGGACAAAATTTTTGTGACCTAGGGCTAGGTAAAGAGTTCTTAGATATGACATCAAAATACAACCCAATAAGTAAAAAGGGACAAATTGGACTTTATCTAAATTAAAAACTTCTGCTCTAGAAAGTTATCTAACATAATATAAAGACAAGCTACAGAGAGGGAGATAATTTTTGTAAATTACATATTCAACAAAGAATTTGTATCCAGAATATATAAAGAACTCTCAAAACTCAACAGGAAGAAAAAATCCAATTTAAATACGAACAAAAAGCACACTGATTAGAATGGCTAAAATTAAAAAAATAAACAAAAACATATCAATAGAAAATGCTGCCAAAGATGCAGAGCAACAGGAACTCTCATTCACTGCTGGTGGGAATGAAAAATGGCACAACCACTTTGAAAAACAATTTGGTGGTTTCTTATAACATTAAATTTACACTGATAACAACCCAGCAATCAAACTCCTAGATTACTTAAGTGAATTGAAAGCATATTCACACAAAAATCTGTACATGACTGTTTAATAAAAGCTTTACTCATATCACCAAAACCTGAAGGAACCAAGATGTCCTTCAACAGGTTGTTAAAAACAAAAAATGACTAAAGGTAATAATTTAGGTGGTACAAACTTTATTTAACACTTTAGGAGGTGGATAGTCTCCATTCCAAGACATGAAAATGGGGCAGAAAACAAGAAGCTTTTATAGGATAAAGAATAAAGAACAAGGAAGAGAAAAATGGAAAATATCTGACTGGCTAGGACCCCACAGTCAACCTCATTTGGGGTGAGAAGGCCCAGAGTTGGCCTGGTGTTTGGGGATTGTCTGACTAGAGATCTTGCGTTTCTGGTGAAGTGGAGCTTTTACAGAGACAGTTTCGGTTTGCTGATGTGGCATCTAGAGAAGGAACAGCTCTATCTTGGGCCTAGAAAGTTATTTCAATAAGATGAATGGATAAAACAACTGGGGTAAATCCATACAATAGAATACTCTGCAGGAATAAAAAGGAGTCAACTATTTGATTCGTAAGACAACATGGAGAAATCTTAAATGCACTTCGCTAAGTGAGAAGTCAGATCCAAAAAGTCACATATATGACTGCATGCATATGACACACTGGAAAAGGCAAAACAGTATGAAAAGAAAAGACATTAGTGGTTGTCAGGGATTGGGGGATGTGGGAATGGCTAACTACAAAGCAGGTGTGTGAACTGAGGTGTGGGATGGGCAGTCCTATGGGACTGAGTCCTTAACAGGTGGAATCTGATACTATCTCCAGGTAGATGGTGTCAGAACTTAGTGCAATTTTGTGATTTATAGCAAATACATACATTTGGTCATTCAGATGACCAAAACATATTTCTCATATACATTTGGATTTCATCCAGTTCCTGGCTCACAGTTCCCAAAACCCTTTGTTATACTTGGTCTCTTGGCCTCAGTTCCTATAATCACTTCAGAGCCATAAAGGTGAAATGGGTGTCTTCTTACTTGTAACAAGCGCCTTTCCACCACAACTGGGTTTATGATAATGAGGTGACTTATAGAAAGTAACTAAGTAAGGATGGAGGCTGGTTTCCAGAAGAACCAACCATGTGATTAGGGGGTTGGAAATTTAGTTCCACCCCGTGAACTTCCAGGGAGGGGAGAGGGACTACAGTCTGAATCAAGTGCCAATGGCCAATGATTTAATCTATCATGTTTATGTAATGAAACCTCCATAAAAACACAACAGGAAGGGTTTCAGAGAACTTCTAGGTGGTGAATATGTGGGCATTTGGAGAGTAGTGTGCTCTTAGAGGGCATGGAAGCTTTGCACCCTTTTCCCATACCCTGCCCTAGGCATATCTTCCATCTGGCTGTTCCTAAGTTATATACTTTTTTTAATAAGCCAATAATCTAGTAAGTTAAATGTTTCTTTGAGTTCTGTAAACCGCCTAGCAAATTAATCAAACCCAAGGAGGGCGGTCATTGGAATTTGTGATCGATAGCTGGTGGGTCAG
Organism: Leptonychotes weddellii; assembly: GCF_054177405.1. Taxonomy (NCBI): domain Eukaryota; kingdom Metazoa; phylum Chordata; class Mammalia; order Carnivora; family Phocidae; genus Leptonychotes; species Leptonychotes weddellii. The sequence continues at coordinate 96,909,891 of NC_138377.1, read as the reverse complement.
AATCACTGGTGACAATCTGAGCTTGCAACTGGTATATGAACTGAGGTACGGAGTGCGCAGTCATATGGGACTGAGCCCTTAACTGATTCTATCTCTGGGTAGATGGTGTCAGAATTTAGTTGAATTGTAGGACATCCAGCTGGTGTACAAGAGAATTGCTTGTTGGTGTGGGAACTCCTCTGTCCTCTACATGCACACATACACAGGTTGTAACTGGGTCCAGAACCTTTTAACAGGAGAATATTCAGTGTGATGAAAACTGTCTGTATGGTACTGGCATAGTGGATAATGAGCCTGTGCATTTGTCAAAACCCACAGAACTGTACACTGCAAAAAGTTAACATTAATGTCTGCAAATTTTTAAAAATCAACTAAGATGGTAGGGAAATTTTAAGATAGAATGCAGTCTGTGACAAATGAATGTGACTGTATTGCAAATGAATGGCAAAACCCCACTGAAGACGTTAGAAGGAAAATGAGCTGATCTAACTTGGAAAACAATGTTTTAAATGGAAACTTTAAGGCTAAATACAAAAGGACCCATACATAAACACTGTACTCTAGTTGGTAAATTTATTTCTCATGGGAGTAACAGTTATTCTAAATTTACTTTTTTTTTTTTTTTATTTGAAGAGAGAGACACAGCGAGAGAGGGAACACAAGCAAGGGGAGTGGCAGAGGGAGAAGCAGGCCTCCCGCGGAGCAGGGAGCCCGATGTGGGGCTCGATCCCAGGACCCTGGGATCACGACCTGAGCCGAAGGCAGACGCTTAACGACTGAGCCACCCAGGCGCCCCTCTAAATTTACTTTTTACATGTACACTGGGGTGGAACAATTAAGTAAATATGCCAGGTTTCTCATTCTCAGAGAAGTCAGAAGTTAAGCAAAAAGGAGAAGGCTAGAATGAACCTTATGGTACTGGAGCAGTCACAGACGTTGGTATGAACTTAACATATATACTGTTAAATACGTAATACACATGGATAAATACAGAAACAATTATAATGTGTACAGACACACAGATTAGCATACAGATGTGTAATTCCCACCTCTATCCTCTGAAAAGGCCTAGAAACAGTGACACCCCAATAGTAAGGAGTACATCCAGCACCCAGACACTGGTCTCTAAACACAATTCTCCAATACAAGAAACCAGAGCTCAGAGAAATGACTTATTCTAGGAATAGGGTGGAGAAAATACAAGATAAGTTTGGAGTATCTTGTAGTGCCAGAAATCAAGGCAGTACTCAAAAAATGTCAAAGGGATACAGGGTTCAACAATGAAATAATTTTAGCAACAAAATAAATAACACAGCATTCGTTGGATTATAAGCCAATGTATAAAAGAAGTATACATAATGACCTAAATGAATGAACGAATTAATGAATGAATGAAAGGTAAGGGACAAACTTCCTTATGGAATAATTCCTAATAATATATGTAGACAGACCCTCAACCATAAAATGAAACCATCACCCCACCTCCTTGAATGCAGGCTAGAATTAGTGATTCATTTCCAAAGAACAAATGACAGAAAGACAGAAATAGTAACTTTACAGTGTAGAAACCTAGCAAACACTACCTTAACCAAGTGATGTTATCATACACGCCCTGATATGAGGTGGCACAAGAAGGGTACTTCACGATCATACCTTTGATATTCTTCCCTAAAACCCTTAACCTCAGTCTAATCAGAAAAAACATTAGATAAACACAAATTGAGGGACATTCTCCAAAATACCTGACTAGTACTAATACTCAAAATTAGTAAGGTCATGAAAAACAAAAGACTAAGAAACTGCCACAAACCATAGGAGACTAAGGAGACTTAATAAATGCAATGTGGAATCCTTGGAACATAAAAAGGAGACTAGTGGAAAATCTGACAAAATCCGAGTTTAGAATTTGGAATTTGGTTAACATTAAGGTACCTATGTTGGTTTCTTCATTTTGATAAATGTACTTGGTTTTGGTTTTATAAGATGTTGTCATTAAGCTGGGTGAGGGCCATACAGGGATCCTCTGTATTATCTATGCAACTTTTCTACAAATCTAAATTATTCCAAAATAAAGTTTCTATTATTTTAAAAAATGGACAAAAGACTTGGACAGACCCAAAAAGAATGTATGTATAGCAAAAAAGCACATGACGAAGTGTTTGATATCATTAGCTATTAGGAAAATGCAATTTAAAATCATTATCAGATATCATTCCAAATCTATTAGAACGGCTATAATTAAAAAGAACAACCACTTGCAGATGCCGCTGCCCCAGAGCTGCCTGTGCCCACCCAGCCATGGTCATCCCATTGTGTTCTTTGATATCACTGTGGACAGCAAGCGCTCTGGCCACATCTCCTTCAAGCTGTTTGCAGAGCTCCAAAGACAACAGAAAACTTTTGTGCTCTGAGCACTGGGGAGAGAGGATTTGGTTATAAAGGTGCCTGCTTTCATAGGCTTATTCCAGGATTTACATGCCAGGGTGGTGACTTCACATGCCCTAATGGCACTGGCAGCAAGTCCATCTATGCGGAGAAATTTGATGATGAGAATTTCATCCTGAAGCACACAGGTCCTGGCATCTTATCCATGGCAAATGCTAGACCCCACAAAAATGGTTCCCAGTTTTTCATCTGCACTGCCAAGACTGAGTGGTTGGATGGCAAGTAGGTGTTCTTTGGCAAGGTGAAGGAGGGCATGAATATTGTAAAAGCCATGGAGTGCTCTGGGGCCAGGAATGACAAGACCAGCAAGATGATCACCATTGCTGACTATGGACAAATCTAATAAATTTCACTTGTGTTTTATCTTAACTACCAGACCATTTCTTCTGTAGCTCAGGAGAGCACCCCTTCACTCCCACCTGTTTAAAATATCCTATAATCTTTGTGTTCTCACTGCAATTCTACAGGTTTCATGTTTTCCTTACTCTCCTCCAAGTCTAGATGGATTACAGTTAAGTTTATGATTATGAAATAAAAATTAAACAAACAAAAGAATGACCATACCAAGTGCTGGCAAATAGGCAGAACAACTAGAACTATCACACATTGCTGATGGGCATATAAAGTGTTACAACCAATTTAGAAAACAGTTTGGCAATTTCTTTTTAAGTAAAATTATACAATTACCAACAGTCTCACTACTATGTATTTACCCAAGAGAAATGAAAACTCGCATTCACAAAAGCCAACAAACAAATATTTATAATATCTCTATTCAAAATAGCTACAAACTTGAAATAACTCAAAGTCCTTCAATGAATTAAGGGATAAACTATGGTACATCCATACAATCAAATACTACTCAGCAATAAAAATGAATGAAATAATGATATACAAAACAAGTTAGGTGAAATCTTAAGGCACTATTCTGAGTAAATGCATGTGTAACTATCTCAAATAGCTATACTTTATGATCCCATTTAGTGGCCATTTTTGAAAAGACAAAATTAAATGACAAAGTGGTTGCCCGGGGTATTGGGTGAGAGAGTACAACTACAAAGGGACAGCGTAAGGGAGTTTTATGAACTAATGGAACTATCTGGATATCTGGATACTGACTGTGATGACAGTTACATGAAAATCTACACATGTTAAAGTTCATCAACTGTACACACAAAAAGTCAATTTTACTGCATGTTCATTAAAAAATTAATTTCTGATACTTAAACAAATAACCTTTAAGTCATCAAGATTTTTCCAGGATATTTAGTTTGGATGTTACAGTCTATAAAAATCCTCTCATTTATTCTGGCTACTTTTAAGATAGAACAAATGACAAATTTCTCAGCTCAGCCCTAAAATATAGAATCAATGGGGGATCAGTTCCTCTAGTCAGTGCATCATCTGCAAAGAAGTCTAATCTAACAATCACAATCCCACCTAATTGAAGAGTAGATCCTGACATGTACTTAACAGCATCATAAAAGAACTTTCATTAATTTTTTTAAAAAGATTGATTTATAGTCAGAAAATTCCAGGGAGGGGGAAAAAAGGTGATTAATTCTACTTCAAATGCATTAAGAACATTCTAAAAATTGGAGAATAAAATAATCATTTGTTTCCACCTTTATTATCAGGGGAAAATTGTCTCACTTGAATACGAAAAAGGTGAAGCAAGGATGTAAATCAGGTAACATAATATTTCAGAATTCTACTCTTTTGCAAGAGTTTTACCTCAACTAATATAGTACTACTATAAGCTTCCATTATACTATACATACGCATAGCACAAAACATTCAAATCCATACACTACAATTGGTTTAAATTTAAAAATCTACATAGAAAGGCACTACCTCTCCTGAAAACACCTTTATTATTATTTAATCTATCTGATTCCTAGGTTTATCTTAGGTGTTATTTTTTTTTTTTTAAAGATTTTATTTATTTATTTGAGACAGAGAGAATGAGAGACAGAGAGCATGAGAGGGAGGAGGGTCAGAGGGAGAAGCAGACTCCCTGCCGAGCAGGGAACCCGATGCGGGACTCGATCCCGGGACTCCAGGATCATGACCTGAGCCGAAGGCAGTCGCTTAACCAACTGAGCCACCCAGGCGCC
>NC_138377.1:96857370-96904829 GCF_054177405.1 Leptonychotes weddellii | reverse complement strand
TTTTTTTTTTTAAAGATTTTATTTATTTATTTGAGACAGAGAGAATGAGAGACAGAGAGCATGAGAGGGAGGAGGGTCAGAGGGAGAAGCAGACTCCCTGCCGAGCAGGGAACCCGATGCGGGACTCGATCCCGGGACTCCAGGATCATGACCTGAGCCGAAGGCAGTCGCTTAACCAACTGAGCCACCCAGGCGCCCTAGGTGTTATTTTTTAAAATCATATTCAGGCAAATATTTTATTTAAATAAAACTCACTACTTTTTTTTTAAAGGATACAATTGTTCTCAGTTGTGTTAGTAAATTTAGCAACAATTTTACATTGCTATACTTTGTTTAAAAGAATCAGAGATTTTTTAAAAAAGCCAATCTCCAACTGCACTAATTTCAAATGGAAAACAAAAACCTCTGTAAGGAACAGTTCTTGCCTTAAGGCTTTTTGTTTTCCTAATATTACATTCAATTAGAAGTGAAATGGCCTGCTTCAGAATTTAGGTTTATTTTCCCCAGAAACACATTTGGAAAAATATATGACTTACATCTGAAACCATATCCTTTCAAACTGAAGCCATTTTTATGTAGCCATGGTAATAGTTCACTAAGGCCAGTTTAGTTTTAACACCCACTAAAACAGCGCCTACTGCAAATCAGTATGCTTATTCCTCCATGTAATCTTCTCAGTAAATGTTCAATTTACTAAACAAAGGCTGCTTTAGTAATTCAAATCTGACGTCTAAAGATGCAAATATACCTGTCAAAAGCTTTAGGTAAATCGGTAAATTCCATTTCTCTGTGGCATTGCATGTATTTAAGTCACTGCTACATTTTAATGTCCAAAACCACAGAGGAATTTTTTCCCTTCTCTTTTTACAAAAATCAAAAGAACCTTAGTTATTTTCATTATTATGTTGTTATACTTCCAGCCTCCTTCAAAAGTTTCCCTTTAATAAGATTTCTGCCTATGAACGAAATCTGACAGGATGCTACACTTGCCTAGACATTGAAGCATTAAAAAAAAAAAAGCCCACAGAAATCAACATTATCTGTTAATGCTTTCATTTACAGTGCATTAAACCACCTCTATAAAATAAAAGCAGCTATCACCTTCCTTGACCCACATTAATATCACCCAAACTTAATAGGACAATACCCATCTTAACATAAGCAAATGAAATGAATTTTTCAACCACTGTTCTAAAATTTCTTTTATCAGAAATAAAATTTTGTGTAAATATACTTAGGCTACTTGTTTGGAGACATGAAGAGTCATATGGATAAGATATCCATAAATACTGTTAAACTGCCAAAGAATCATGAAGGAATTTTGGTTGGAGCTCTGTATGTACCAAAATTAAGAAGGTGCTCTAAGACCCCATGTGACATTTATGCTTTGGAGCTCAAACCTGTGTAACAAATATATTTAACCACTTGCCAATTGTTCTGATAAAAAGTTCTGTGATGATCAAGTTTGAAATTGATGCTGGTATATTATCTATAAACCTCACATACCCATGCTTATTCCAACCCATCATTACTAAAGTTCCTCATTGCTGCTCTGGGACATTGCATAGCACAGAATAACCTTGACCATCACTGAAAAAATTAAGAACTGTCTTTAAAAGCCTTTGAACAGGGACGCCTGGGTGGCTCAGTCAGTTAAGCATCTGCCTTCGGCTTGGGTAATGATCCCAGGGTCCTGGGATCGAGTCCTGCATTGGGCTCCTTGCTTGGCGGGGAGCCTGCTCCTCCCTCTGCCTGCTCTACCTGCCGCTCCCCCTGCTTGTGCTCTCTCTCTGACAAATATATAAATAAAATCTTAAAAAAAAAAAAGTCTGAACAATTGGTAAGAATCTTGTGGTCTTTCACAAAAAACAGACTGACACTCAGCACACAGTGGGAGCACAACAAGGAGTTGTACATGAAGAAGATAACTCTAGGCATAGTAAACAGTCAATCTCTTTCATTATCTTATTTTTATTCATTCATTTTTTCCCCTATTATTTTAAGAGGCTATCCATCCATGGAAAAGCCATATTGAGAAGTTTATTTTAATGTTCTTCAGGGTTGGCAATTCTTTATTATCTATTGATGAATACAGGGATTAAAACAACTGCTGATTTTTTTTTTAATTGGGTAGGTACTTCCTGGCTGTCGAACCCAGGGAAAAAAAGCAAAAGTGCCAATTTATATGATGACAGTATTTGTAAAGCTGCCTTTAGCACTTTGGAGTTTTAACTCAGAAAAGGAAGATGGAGTACATGGTAATTCTTAAGGCCTTTTACAAAATTCTTCAGCAGGTATCTGATTAAATCTTAACCTGTCATCTGAGTCTGGATTAAACTCAAAATTCCTCACTGCTTTTAGAGTAGAAAATATCAGAAAAGAGAGATAAGTCAGGTTCCTAACAATGCAAAGGAAAACCAAAGTAAGCCTTTGTGAACAGTATCTGTTAAGCATCTAAGATGTAAAACACTGGTCTAGTGGTGGGATGAGGAAAGGGCCACGACAAGGAACACTAGTACCTTCTTTCAAAGAACTTAATGTAAATACGAAGTACATGAAGAATCCTTTATAAAGCACTGCTCTGTTTCGCATGGTTTTATAAGTATGCTGCTATTTACATACAGACAGGGCAGGGAATGTGTCTTGTCTTGTTTATCACAATAGCCCCAGTGCCTATAGCAATGCCTGGGACAATGCAAGTAATCAAAAATTATTTGTTGGACAAATGAAGACTTTCAACAGCTATGTCAATACTGACATTTGCTTTCCTTGACTCCAATGACCTAGCCCCTTTTGACAGACAGAACAGCCCTCCAAAGATGTCCTTGCTCCTTTCCCTCCTACCCCCAGCCTAGCTATCCTTACATGGCAAAAAAGACTTCCAGTTATAATTAAGATTAAGGATGCTAAAATGGGGAGGTTGGCCTAAATTATCCAAGTGGGTCCAATTTAATCCTTTATAAAGTGGAAGGGGGGCACCTGGGTAGCTCAGTCATTAAGCGTCTGCCTTTGGCTCGATCCCAGGATCCTGCTAAGCGGGAAGCCTGCTTGTCCCTATCCCACTCCCCCTGCTTGTGTTCCTTCTCTTGCTGTCTCTGTCAAATAAATAAATAAAATCTTTAAAAAAAATAAATAAATAAAGTGGAAGAGGAAGACAAAAGGTGGATCAGAGAGATGAATGAGACAGAAGGAGGAGGAAATACCTTAAGCGTGAAAGGGCCTTGACCTGTTGTTGCTGGCTTTTAAAATAGAGGAAAGAATGCCACAAGCCAAGGAATGAGGGTGGTGTTTAGGGTCTGAGAAGCGTCCTCATCTGACAGCCAGCAAGGCAACTGGGATGTCAGCCCTACAACTGCAAGGAAAAGAATGCTACCCTGTGGAAATCTTGATTTTAGCCCAGCTGGACCCTCTCGTTGTCCTACTGACTTACAGAATGTAAGATAATAGATTTCAGTTGTTTAAGCCACAAAGTCTATAGTGATTTGCCACTGCAGCAATAGAAAACAAACAAACAAAAAAGCCTCTAACCTCTACTCTAGCAACCTGAATGTATAGTCTCTTGCCATCACCTTGACGCAACTTCAAAGATCTCAAATCCTTAAATGCTTCAATCTGACCACAATCTCCTATTAACTCTTCTACTTCATGCTGCTGGTACCTGTCATTATGAAGGAAATACCTTGTTTAAAGGAAGGGATATCTTGAAACAAAATGTGTTGTTTACCAATCCCAAATTCTATTTTCTAGTTATAATGTTCAGTCAGCATCCTACCAAAGAGTGCATGACTGCCCCCACAGAATGGTTATGATAAAACTGCAAATTTCACATTCCTTGCAACATGCAGTACCATGGACATACACAGAAATGTGTTATTAAAAAACCCAGTGTGTCAAGTCCAGATTAACTTACTTTCAAAAGAAAAGCCTTTTGTTTTTAAATCTGGAACCATTTCTTTGCCTCTTTATATTTATACACTTGCTCTAAAATATTAAAAAAACCTCATAAACAATCTGTTCAACAGTAATTAGAATTTTATCTAGTTAAAACAACAGCAGAGCATGCCACAACACAGATGGCAGAAGACTTTCTCCTTGCCTGATCAGTGTCAAAGAACTGTTCTCCTATTTCATGATTAAGAAAAATTCTGTTGCAGGCTATCTCATTGACAAAACACACGCTAGTGGAAGGACAGCTTTATTAAGAAAACCTTTGTTCTGCAGAACTCTTGGCTATTTCTCAATGTAAAGATTTTTCTTACTGCCCAGATAAAACCTAGCCAAATATATGATTAAGGAATCAGAATGGACGGAAATCTGTACTATTGATCTCTCATTCTGGTTCCAAGTCCTTAAGCACACTCATTCCTTGTGGAACAGGTTTCCAATCTTGGAGCTTTTAAAAATCCCAATGTTCAACTTATACCCCATACCAATGAACTCAGAATATCTGGGGAATGGGACAGGCATAAGTATTTTTAAAGATCCCAAAGTGGTTCCAGTATGGTTTATGATTAGCAGTGTGGCATGGTACAGTGCACTTTATGGAATTGGCAGCCTGGGTTCTGGCACTGGCCCTGCCACCAGCAAGTTTGGGTACATCACTGACTGGGTAGCCATTTCCTCATCTGTAAAAAGGTAAGGCTGGGTAAGTTATTGCTAATATTGAACATGTTATGAGTCTAGGATGAGATTCCTCAGTTCTCTTCTAAAGATTAAACTGCCTCAATTTTAAATGCCCGCCCCCACCAAAATCCAAATCCGTGACCTGATACTTTTTCCAACCTATTAAGAGCTTATTTTTGTAAAGAAAGATTATTTTATAGTAGGGATCAAATTTATCTATGTTTCAACTGCTCAGATTTTGATACATCATTATGTCTATCCAGGTCATAAGGTAGTATATAGACTGGGAATGATGGGAACCTTGAATGATCTCAAAATACAGCTTGCTATTAGACTATTTCTTGAATTCCCATTAAGTTACATGTATTCTGATTTTCCTAAGTAGCATTGCTGGTTTTATTTAGGTCACAGAGGCATCATATGATTTTTAACTTTTCACTAATGTTAACTTATTTCATAAAAGCAAAGCATTAAGGACATGGAAAAACAGGGATTGGGAGAACCCCTGAGTAGCAGCTGTGTTTGACAGTGTTACGCTGAGTCCTCACCCTTGCCCGCCCTCTCACAGATACATGCTACCAGAGATGAGGGTGCTTGGAAAAAAGGCTAATCCACTCAACATGTTACGCACTTCACAGTACCAGGGTTTGGGGACTGGGTGGCACACTTCTAAAATGGACCTCCAATGATCCCTGCATTCATGGTACTCACATGCTTGTGTAATTCCCTGTTCTGCTGAGTGTGGGCTGGGCCTAGTGACTTCCTTCTAAAGAACAGAATAGGGCAAAAGTGAAGGGATGTCACATCTGTGATTAGGTTAAAAAGATTCTGATGTCCTACTCGCTAGCACTCTCTTCTGCTGGTACTCTTTTTTTTTTTTTTTTTTTAAAGATTTTATTTATTTATTTGAGAGAGAGAATGAGATAGAGAGAGAGCATGAGAGGGAGGAGGGTCAGAGGGAGAAGCAGACTCCCTGCCGAGCAGGGAGCCCGATGCGGGACTCGATCCCGGGACTCCAGGACCATGACCTGAGCCGAAGGCAGTCGCTTAACCAACTGAGCCACCCAGGCGCCCCCTGCTGGTACTCTTTCTTGCCCTCTTGCTTACTTGCTCTGAGGGAGATACTCTGGAAAGGTCCACGTGGCAAGGGACCAAGGGAGGCCTCTGACCAATAGCCCAACCAGGAAGTGAATCCTGCTAACAACCATGTGAATGAGCTAGGAAGTGGATCCTTCCACAGTAAACTTTCAGATGAGACTGCAGGCCTGGTCAACACACTGACTGTGGCCTTGTAAAAGACCCACCTAAGCCATTCCTATATTCCTGCCCTACAGTGAGATAATGTGGTTTTGAGCTGCTAAGTTTTGAAGGCAATTTATTAGCAGCAATAGATAATACAGGCACATAACAATGAACAAAAACACTGTATTGAAGGAACCAAGAGTTGAGTAATGAGTAGGATCAAGGTACCAACAATCTGGTAATGGGTGAGAGACATGTACATAAATGTAATAAAGTGTTTTAAGCACTCTGACAGAAGTATATATATGCAGGGTATGGTGGGGACATAAGAAAGGGTTTGTTTTTGGAAGGGCACAGGCAATGAAGTTCCTTGAAAGGGAGGAATGTGAGTTATAAGCATGAAATATAATGGTCAGTTTGGAAAACTATAGGTAATCTGGTAAGTCTGGAACATAGAGGGCAGAGATGATTACTAATCCTTCAACTTCAAAAATGTGCAAACATTTATAGGTAGCATAAGAGTCGAAGAGCTCTCTGGTATTGTACATAGTATAACTTTAGTTATATTAGTAAACTCTCAACCTCCACTAGATTACAGAACATCATTTTATTATGGAATAATAATATCACTAATTATGAATAAATGGTCCATGCTCCAAGAAGGACTTGGTGAGGGCCAATCTTTCCACCTGTATCCTAGATCCCAATTCCCCTCCACCTATGCAAGGAAAATGCTTCAGCAATGACCTCTTCTCTTTACTGCACTGTCAAATATTCCCTCTCTACTTGGTCATTCCCACCCCATATTTAAAAACAAAAATAAAAGGCGTCTGGGTGGCTCAGTTGTTAAGCGTCTGCCTTTGGCTCAGGTCATGGTCTCAGGGTCCTGGGATCGAGTCCCACATCGGGCTCCCTGCTTGGCGGGAAGCCTGCTTCTCCCTCTCCCACTCTCCCTGCTTGTGTTCCCTCTCTTGCTGTGTCTCTCTCTGTCAAATAAATAAAATCTTTAAAAAAAAAAACAAAAACAAAATAAAATTCCTTCCCTTAATTCTATATGACATGTGTGTATAGCTCCCCCTTTATAATAAAATTAAAAAGTGTTGTCAATACTTACCATCTCATCTCTTGAATCCCTGTCAACCAGGTTTTATTCTCCATCTATTTGTCAAACTTGCCCTTAATAAAGTCAATAATGACTTCCACATTGCTAAATACAATGATCAATTCTCAGTCTTCCTCTTACTTTACCTATGACCAGCAGCTAATACAAACAGTAACTCCTCCTGTAAAATGCATGGCTCCCAGAACACCCAAATCTCCTGGTTTTCATCTTTCTTATTCTCTTTTGCTGGTTCATTTCTCTTCCCCCTAGTTATAGAATGTTCTAGACTTCAGTCCTTGGACCTCTTCTTTCTTGTATGATACTGTAATTTATAAAAAGAAATATATATTCAGTCTTCACTGTTTCTGGCACGAAGCTCCTAAAACTCCTGGAATTTTGGAATTTCCTAAGAGATGAGAAGAATAAAGATGTCTTTTGTTATGTTAATGAGGTGACTTAGAAAACACCAAGGAAAGGAGCTGGTTACAGGAAGACCAGTTGAAACTTTCAGTCCCACCCACTTGACCTATGGAAAAGGAGAGGGTCAAGTGGCTGGAGGTTGAATCAATCACCAATGGCCAATGATTTAATCAATCGTGTCTATGTAATGAAGCCTCCATAAAACACACAATAGGAGGAGTTTAAAAGAGCTTCCAGGTTAGTGAACATATGGACACTTGGAAAGAGTAGTGTGCTCCCTGAGGGCACAGAAGCTCTGCACCCTTTCTTCATATCTTGCCCTATGCATCTCCTTCCACCTGGCTGTTCCTGAGTTATATCCTTTTATAAGAAACCAGTAATCTGTAAGTAAAGTGTTTTGAATTCTTTTAGCCACTCTAGCATAAATTAACCAAACTCAAGAATGGAGGGTCATTGGGAATATCTGATCTATAGCTGGTGGGTCAGAAGCACAGGTTAATAACCTGGACTTGCATCTGGCATCTGAAAGGGGAATCAGTTTGTAGGACTGAGCCCTTAACCCATGGAATCTGATGCTATCTCTAGACAGATAGTTAGAATTGAGTTGAATTGTAGGACATCCAGCTGGTATCTCAAGAACTGCTTGGTGTGGGGGGGAAAACGCAGTCTGGAATTGGGTACAGAACAGTACTTCCATCTACATTCACTCTCTAGGTGGTCTCCTCCAATATGAGGGCTTTAAATACAATCTCCAAACTGACAACTCCCCAAATTATTTACTGGTAGATAAACAGCCTTGTTGTCTCTCCATAATTGTCTTCTAATACATCCAAACTGCCTACTCAACATTTTTTACTTGGAATTTAATAAGCATTTTTTAGCAGATTCAAAACCAAACTTCTGGAGTGCCTGGGTGGCTCATTCAGTTATGTGTCTGCCTTCAGCTCAGGTCATGATCTCAGGGTCCTGGGATGAAGCCCTGCTCCCTCTCTTGCCCCTCCCCCCACTCATTCTCTTGCTCTCTCTCTCTCATAAATAAAATCTTAAAAAAAAAACAAAAAACAAACTCCTAATTAACCTCACCACCACCCAACCCACAAATTTGCTCCTCCTTCCACAGTCTTCCGTCTTAGTAAATGGTAACTATAAGCTTCTAATAGCTTAGGCCACAACACCTACTGTTAGCCCTGTTTTCCCTGTCCCTCTTATTATCTATCAGCAAACCCTGTTGACTTCACTTTTAAAATAGAATCCAACCATTTTCATCATCTCCACTGCTACAGTCTCCTAAATGATCTATTTCTGCCTCAAACCCCCCACTCGCCCACCACGGGTGATAATTAAAAAAAAAAAAAAGGCCATGTGATCACTCTGCTCAAAACTGTCTAATGGCCTCCTTTTTTCAGATTAAAAGGGAAAGTCCCCCTAAGTTCAATTAACTAGCTTGCCATTACTTCTCTGACCTCATCTAATATTCTCTCCTAGGCTCACTCTACTCAGTCACATTGGCCTCCTCCCTGTTCCTCGAACACACGAGGCACACTTTCCTTAGGGCCACTGAACTTGCTTTTACCTTGGAACAGGAATACTCTTCCCTGAGATAGCTTTTTGTATAGAATGCTCCTTCATGTCTTTGTTCAATCGTTCCCTTCTTTCTCTGGCCTGCCCTCCTCCAATCCCCATGCCTCCCAATATTCCCCATCCCCTTTCCATCTCTTATCTTTCTCTACAGTACCTATTGTTATCTGGCATACTATGTATCTCATCTGTTATTTTCTGTCTCCCTTCACTAGAATGTAAGCTCCACAAGAACAGGAATTTTTGTCTATTTTCTTTACTGTTGTACACTGCTCTAGAACAGTGCCTGACAATAGTGGGCACTATATTAATATTTTTGTTCAATGAATGAATGAACCAACCAAGAGGATTCTCCCACTGATCCATTCTAATATCATTAGGGGAATAATCTGAATAATTTCAAAGGTACCAAAATATTACATCCATATTTCAATCATTATGATTTAAGTTCTGGCAGATTTAAGTCCCTAATTATATTCATATTGGGCTCACATTCGCTTGCATTCCCTTGGATGCATAATAATTATATGGGGAATAGTGCAGAATCATCTTAAACAAGGAGAACCCAGATTGATTTTTTTTTTTAAAGATTTACTGATTTGAGAGAGAGAGAGAGGGAGGGAGGGCAGAGGGAAATGGGAATCTCAAGCAGACTCTGCACCAACCGTGGAGACTGAGTCTGGGCTCCATCTCACGACCCCGAGATCACGACCTGAGCCAAAAGCAAGAGTTGGACGCTCAATGCAATGCGCTCCCCAGATTGATTTTTTTTTTTTTAAGATTTTATTTATTTATTTGAGAGAGAGAATGAGATAGAGCATGAGAGGGGGGAAGGTCAGAGGGAGAAGCAGACTCCCTGCTGAGCAGGGAGCCCGATGCGGGACTCGATCCTGGGACTCCAGGATCATGACCTGAGCCGAAGGCAGTCGCTTAACCAACTGAGCCACCCAGGCGCCCTCCCCAGATTGATTTTTAAAAATAATTTTCCATAGGGGCACCTATGGAGGCTCAGTAGGTTAAGCGTCTGCCTTTGGCTCAGGTCATAATCCCGGGACCATGGGATCAAGCCCCTGCTCAGTGGGGAGCCTGCTTCTCCCTCTCCCTCTTCCCTCCACTTGTACTCTCCCTCTCTCTCTCTCAAATAAATAAAAATCTTTAAAAAAAAATTTCTTTCTATAGATAATCCAAAGTGGAAAATCCACACACAATATTTCACAGAATATAACTGTTAAGAATTTGCAAAGTCTAGGAGTAGAGGAGAAGTAAACATTTCAATCAAATTTTACTAGTACAAAAAAAACTTTAAGATTTTATAAATTTATTCATTGGTAATTTATAACCTTTGCATAATACAATATCATGTATTTTCCATCTATACTCCGACCTACATTTTCCTTTTTCTAAATTATCAGTGATAAAAGAAATGAACTATTTAGATGAAATTAACAGATTCTCAATGAATAGGACTTGACTGAGCTGAGATAAAATTTTATAACTATATTTTTATATTTGTATTTGTATAATGTTTTACATTTTCTAAAATGCTTTCACATCTTTATGATCTTTATACTGATACGTACAATAAGCAAGCAGCTATTATCACACCCTCACCCACCTCCCACATACTTAACACACACTTTATAGATGGAAAAAAATTGAGTCTTAAAGAGATTAACTGACTTGCTCAGGGGCACAAAGCTATATAAGTGGTTCAACCTGGACTGTAACCAAGTTCTTTCCAATCCAAGTCTACTGTTTTCTATCACACCTCACCCAGTGATTAAAGAAAGGTACCACTGCCTAAGTCTACAAAACTTGACTGCAAAAGCGTCTTCCTTCAGGATTGGATATTTTCACATTCCAACCTATTATAAAATGCTTTTTGCAGATGGTACAAATGTGATAACATTCTCACAAAAGAAATGAGAAAAAGCCCAAGAAGTCAATAAAATCGAGTAAAGAAAACTCAGTATCCAAAGCAGTAGTAAAATGAGATTAATGGTTATTCTCCGCACACAAGATCGGTTAAGCATCTGCCTTCGGCTCAGGTCATGATCCCAGGGTCCTGGGACCGGCCCTGCATCGGGCTCTCTGCTCAGTGGGGGTCTGCTTCTCCCTCTCTGCTCTCTCTCTCAAGTAAATAAAATACTTAAAAAAAAATAAAAACAAAAAAATAAGTTAGTCTTGCCGTAAAGGCAATTCTGGGTTTGCCCTGAAACTGCTTAAAAACAAGCCATGAAAGGACCAAACTTACCTGCAAGTAATTTAGCAGTTTACCATAAAAATTCTGACATTCTTTAATGTAATACAACAAAATCCAGCAAACAACATAAAACAATGATAAGCATACAATAATCAAAAATTATAAAATACAGCATAAAAATAGGTTTATGAATAAGCAATAAAATGTGACCCATGAACTAGAAAACCATAGCAATATTAACAGAACCAGAAATGAAAGAGATGAGCAAATCAGGAGATGAAGACATCAGAGCAGCTAAAATAAATATATTTGCTCAACAACATGATAGAATATCTGAATATAATGAGACAAGGAAACCTATAAAAACAAGTCAAATGGAACTTCTTGAAAATGAAATATAATGAAATGAAAAATATAATATCTGAAATAAAAATATAACTGGAAGGGATTTATAGTAAACCACTGCAGAAGTAAACCTGGAGACTGAAGAATAAAACTACTCAAAAAAGGAGAGAGAGGGGGAACAAAGATGTTCCCCTTCCCCAAATGAACAGACTCAGTGACCTGTGGGACAGTACCAGCAGTCTAACATATGTTTAACTGAAGCATGAAAACAAAAGAGGTGGAGCAGTGTTGGAAAAAATAATGGCTGAGAAAATTTCAATTTGTTGAATACCTCAAATTTACAGGTCCAAGAAGTCCAAGGAATCCCACACAGGATAAACACAAATACACATTCACACGTACACATAAAGTACATCATAAACCAATTACTGAAAACAGTGATGAAAAATCTTAAAAGCAGCTGGAGGAAAAAAGGTACACTACATACAATGGAACAAAGACAAGAATCGCCACAAATTTCTCCTCAGAAGGTATCCAAGCCAGAAGACAACAAAATAAAATCTTTAAAGTGCAAAAAGGTAAAAGCAAGGTGACCTATTATGCAGAAGAGAGTTAACATAGCAAGCTCAAGACTGCTATCCTTAGAAAACATTCCCCAACTAATACAGGTGGTTTACTGTACCTACAGTGTTTGTGTAAACAGTATGATTGATGCTAAACACCTGCTTTCCTTCTGGGAGACTGGTATTCTGGTGCATGCTAGGCAGAGGATGCTCATGTGACCAACTCTCAATAAAAACTTCGGACACTGAGTCTCTAATGGGCTTCCCTGTTAGACAACATTTTTATGTGCTGTCACAATTCATTGTTAAGAGAATTAAACATGTCCTGTGTGACTCCACTGAGAGAAGACTCTTGGAAGTTTGTGCTTTGTTTTCTCCAGGCTTTACTCATGCACCTTTTCCCTTTGCTAATTTGGCTTTGCATCCTTTCACTGTAATAAATCATGAGTACAACTATATATCCAGTCCTGAGAATTCTCCTGGTGAACCACCAAACCTGAAGGCAGTCCTGGAGACTCTTAACAGACTAAAAGTCAGTACTGGAAAAAATATCTTTCTGAAATGTTGATAAAATACTTTTTAGACAAATAAAAGCTGAGAGAATTTGTTACCAGGAGACTTGTACATTAAAAAACTCTGAGAAAGAATGTCTGCAGAAGAAAAATGATGATAAACAAAAACATAAATCTATACAAAGGAATGAAGAGCACTAAAATGAGTAAATATGTGAATAAACATAAAATACATTTTCCTTCTTATTTTAAAAGAATAATAATCTAGTATGGGGTTTATAAAATATATAGAAGTAAAACATATGACAACATTTGGAAAAGTGATGGAATAAGCGAAAAAATACACTGTGTTTAAGTCATACATTATACATGAAGTGGTAGATTATTATTTGTAGGAAGACTGTGATAAGTTAAAGGTGCTTATTATAACCATGTCAACCACCGAAAAAGAAAAAAAAGAAAAAGAGTTGCAGTTCATAAGGCAATAGTGGAGATAAAATCAAATACTAAAATGTACTCAATTTAAAAGAAGGTAAGAGTGAAAAAAGCAAAGAGACGGGACAAAGGAAACATAGTAAGATGGCAGACACAAGCCCAATCACATTATATAACACCTGACTGAAAGGAAGAGATTATCAAATTGTGTAAGATGTTGTCTAAAAAGAAATCCACTTCAAATATAAAAAAACAAAAAGGTTAAAATTAAAGGATTATAAAAATATACCAGGTTACCACTAATCAATAAAGAGCTAGAATAGCTATCTTAGTATCAGGTAAAGTATATTTCATAGCTAAAACTATTACCAAAGATAAATAGGGTCATTTCATAATGTAAAAGAATCGATTTAATCATGAAGATGTAAGAATTCTAAACTATAGAGCTTCAAAATACATAAAGCAAAAACTGATAGAATTGCAAGGAAGAATAGACAAATCCACAATTATTGTCCATGATTTCAACACTACTGTCTCAATATGTGATAGAACAAGTACACAGAAAATGAGTAAGGATACAGCAGACTTGAACAATACTATCAACCAACTTGATCTAACTGAATTTAAAGAACATTCCATCAACAGCGGAATATACATTACTTTCAAGTACACAGAGAACCATTACCCAAGAGTCTACATTCTGAGCCATAAAACCATTCTCAATAAATTTTAGGAGTTTTAAGTCATAAAAAATATATTCTATTATTACAATGGAATTAAATTAGAAATTAAAATCTGAACATCTTTAAAATCCCCAAACATCTAGAAACTAAATGACACTCTATCTTAAAAAAGAAAGCATGAAATCAATGACCTAAGCTTCCACCTTAAGAAATTAGTAAGAGGGGCGCCTGGGTGGCTCAGATGGTTAAGCGTCTGCCTTCGGCTCAGGTCATGATCTCAGGGTCCTGGGATCGAGTCCCGCATCGGGCTCCCTGCTCCTTGGGAGCCTGCTTCTCCCTCTGCCTTTCTCTCTCGCTCTGTCTCTCATGAATAAAAAAAAAAAAAAACCTTAAAAAAAAAAAAAAAGAAATTAGTAAGAGAAGAGCAAAATAAACCTAAACAGTAAATTAAGTGTTCTCTCCTTTTCTGTAAAAGAAAAAAAAAAAAAAAGCAAGCAGAAGATGGGGGGGCAGGTAAGGAGAATAAAAGGTTAGGACAACAAAACAGAAAACAGGTGGAAAAAAAAGTCAATAAGACCAAAAGCTAATTTTTTGAGATTAGTAAAATGCAAAATGGTAAGGACACTTTGGAAGACAGTCTGGCAGTGTCTTATAAAACGAAACATATTCTTATACAATCCAGCATTCATACTCGTTGGTATTGACCCAAATGATTTGAAAACGTATCTCTACACAAAAACCTAGACATTAATATTTATATAAGCCTTATTTATAATTGTCAAAACTTGAGGGGTGCCTGGGTGGTTCAGTCAGTTAAGCATCTGCCTTCAGCTCAGGTCATGATCTCAGGGTCCTGAGATGGAGCCCCACATCGGGCTCCCTGCTCAGTGGGGAGTCTGCCTCTCCCTCCCCCACCAGCTCGTATGTACTCTCTAATAAGCGAATAAAAATTTTTTTTGTAATAAGTGAATAAAATCTTTAAACAAAATAAACAAAACTTGCAAGCAACCAAGATGTCCTTCAGTAGCTGAATGGATAAACTATGGAACATTCACAGAATGGAATATTATTCAGGGTTTTAAAAAGAGCTATCAAGCCATGAAAAGACATGGAGGAAACTTAAATGCATATTACTAAGTGAAGGAAACCAATGTGAAAAAGCTATATACCATATGACATTCTGGAAAAGGCAAAACTATGCCAGGAGTTGGGGGAAGGAGAAATGAACAGGCGGAGCACACAATTTTTAGGGCAAACTACTCTATATGATGCTATAATGGTGAATACATGAGTATTCACATGTGTCCAAACCCACACAACACCAAAAGTGAATCCTAAGGTAAACTATGGACTTTGGGTGATAATGATGCGTCAATGTAGATTCGAGTGTTAGTGGTGGGAGAGGCTGTGCATGTGTGAGAGCAGGGGTATATAGAAAAATCTGCACTTTCTACTCAACTTTGCTGGGAACCTAAAAACTGCTCTAAAAAACAAAGTCTGTTTTAAAAGAAATTTTTAAGTCCATGAAACCAAAAGTGGTTCTTTGATATAAGTAAAACTGAAAAACTTCTAGCCAGACTAATCAGGAGGAAAAAAGGAAAAGAGGCAAAACACCAATATCAGAAATAGGAGAGAGAAATTATAGACATCAAAAAAATAAGGGAGGGCACCTGGGTGGCTCAGTTGGTTGAGGGACTGCCTTCGGCTTGGGTCATGATCCCGGGGTCCTGGGATTGAGTCCCACATCAGGTTCCCCCTGCTCTGTGGAGAGCCTGCTTCTCCCTCTCCCTGCCGCTCCCCCCTACTTGTGCTCTCTCTCTCAAATAATGAATAAAATCTTTAAAAAATAAATAAATGGGGGCACCTGGGTGGCTCAGTCGTTAAGCGTCTGCCTTCAGCTCAGGTCATGATCCCAGGATCCTGGGATCGAGCCCTGCATTGGGCTCCCTGCTCTCCGGGAAGTCTGCTTCTCCCTCTCCCACTCCCCCTGCTTGTGTTCCCTCTCTCACTGTGTGTGTGTCTCTCTCACTGTGTGTGTGTCTCTCTCTCTGGGAATGAATGAATGAATGAATGAATGAGAGAAAGAAAGAAAGAAAGAAAGAAAGAAAGAAAGAAAGAAAGAAAGAAAGAAAGAAATAGGGAGGGAGAGAAAGAAAGAAAAAGGAAATGTTACGAACAATTCTATGTCAATAAATTCTACAACTCAGATGAAATAAATTCCTTGAAAGACAAACTACCAAAGCTCACTTAAGAAATAAATAGAATAATCCTGTTATCAGTTAAAAAAAATGAAATTGTAGTTTAAAATCTTTCCATAGACAGAACTCCGGGCCCAACTGGCTTCATTTGTGAATTCCACCTAAAATATAAGGAAGAAATAATACCAAACCTAAAAAACATCCAGAAAATTGAAGAGGAAGGAGGGAATACTTCTCAACTCGTTCTACAAGGCCAGCACTGTCCTGATACCAAAACCAAAGGCATTCTAAGAAAACTACAGACCAAATCTCTCATGAATATAGACACAAAAAATTTTTTTTAATTATTTATTTATTTATTCATTTGAGAGAGAGAGAGAGAGACAGAGCACAAGCAGGGGGAGAGGCGGAGGGAGAAGGAGAAGCAGACTCCCCGCCGAGGTGGGAGCCCAATGCAGGACTCGATCCCTGGACCTGGAGATCATGACCTGAGCCGAAGGCAGACGCTCAGCCATCTGAGCCACCCAGGCGCCCTAGACACAAAAATTCTTAACATTTCTGTAAACAAAAGGCAACAATACACAAAAAGTATAATGCATCATGACCAAGTGGTATTTTTATGAAAAAAACAAAATTGGTTTACCAGTTGAAAATGAATTGTTAAAAAAAACCTTTATATAAGATTCTATCTTTTAATGTAGAATATATGTTCTCATTTTCTTATTCTTTATACACTCATGTTAACACTTTTCTTCATTTGCAAGAAGAATAAAATCTTCCTCAAAGAAAAAATGTAATAATTACATGAAAGCAGTATGAGAAATGTTATGAAGGGAGGAGTGATACAGGGAGGGAGAGTGTGATTGATTCCTCGGTGGCAGTAATTTTGAGGTTACTTAGTCTTTAAATTTCAATGTTTTCTTTTATAAAATGGGGACACTAATACTCTCCCATCAGGTTGAAGGAAGAATAAAGTGCATAAATGTTAGGTACTTGGTATGCTTGTACCTAGTAACAAAGTCAACATACGTTAGTTCCCTTTTCCTTTCAAAATCTATAAAAAGTATTTCTCATATAAAAGAAAAAGGCAAATTGCAGAACTGGTCTTCTCATTTAGAAAAGAGATTGCCCCAAATCCCACATGACAGCAGCAACTAGGTCAAAACAAAAAGATAAATGATGTCAATTCAAGAAGCATCTATGTTTTGGGGCGCCTGGGTGGCTCAGTCATTAAGCATCTGCCTTCAGCTCAGGTCATGATCCCAGGGTCCTGGGATCAAGCCCTGCATCGGGCTCCCTGCTCAGTGGGAAGCCTGCTTCTCCCTCTCCCACTCCCCCTGCTTGTGCTCCCTCTCTCGCTGTGTCTCTCTCTGTGAAATAAATAGATAAAATCTTTAAAAAATAAATAAAACAAATAATGATAATTCATTAAAAAAAAGCATCTATGTTTTGTTTCACATTTTATTGTAATAAAATACAGAGAGAAACTATATTTAACATAGCTTATTAAAACATATTCACGGGGCGCCTGGGTGGCTCAGTCGTTAAGCGTCTGCCTTCGGCTCAGGTCATGATCCCAGAGTCCTGGGATCGAGCCCCACATCAGGCTCCCTGCTCCGCAGGAAGCCTGCTTCTCCCTCTCCCACTCCCCCTGCTTGTGTGCCCTCTCTGGCTGTCTTTCTCTCTGTCAAATAAATAAAACCTTTAAAAAAAAAAAAAACAACTTTAAAAAAAAAACAAACATATTCAGATTCCACTTGTACATTAACCTAAGACATGAGGAATATATTAAATAGTATTTTAAAAATCAAATTCCTCACCATCATCTTAATTTCATTCAATTCCAAATAGGAACTTTTGCTTTTCAGAGTTCTGAGCAATGAAATGCAAATCTCCTTTGGCAATAACAATCAAACTCCACCCATATTTCTGTGGGAGACCTTAGGGTTCTTCAAAAGAATAATGTCCCAAGGAAGGAAAAATGCATTTGAGAAAACAGTCAATAACTGGAATAAATAAATAAATGCATCCATCATATCCTGCAAGCCACATAAAGCACTACAGCTTACATTTACTCTACGGCTGCTATCTTCAAAAACAGCTTTAACCAAGGCAAAAATTTGAAGTAAAAAAATTGTAGGGAATACCTGAAAAGTTGCTACTAGGATACACTTACTAGAATCAAGCATTCAAACAGCTTTTACTCATTACAAAACATCTTTTACTAATTGAGCATCTAATTTCAAAAAAGCTGCACACACCCTTATCTTCTACTGATAGATCTTGAATACTCAAAATCTAAGATCAATTATTTATTTTTTAGGACCAGAATCTCCTGTTATTTACATTTTCTCCCTTTAAATGCCCACTCTTTAATTAGTGTAAAAATTAAGACAATTTAAAATTGTGTTACTCTACACT
Source organism: Leptonychotes weddellii (assembly GCF_054177405.1). Lineage (NCBI taxonomy): Eukaryota > Metazoa > Chordata > Mammalia > Carnivora > Phocidae > Leptonychotes > Leptonychotes weddellii. Next base: position 96,886,504 of record NC_138377.1, on the reverse strand, counting down.
TCTCACATTTCTTTCACATCATTTTGACTCCCGTAAGAACAACTTGGCGAGAAGATATTTCATCTTATAAAGAAGACAGTTGAAGGTCTGAGAGATGAAGTGATTTGCCCATGATCACACATAACTGGAAAGCAGTGAAGCTAGAATTAGAACCCTAATCATAACCCAACTCACTTTCTACTTTATCACAATGCTCCAGGCAATTTTTGAAGAGAGAAAGGAGACACAAATCAAATCACTAAAGTCTCTATGTAAATAGCAGCTAAATCAATTATCTAGAGGTGAAAGAGGTTAAAAATTATTGGTTACAAGAGATACAGATTCAAATTTGCCAACTATCTCCACAATCTTTTCACTATTTCAACATTCTCTTTTTAAAGAAAGGAATGCTTAATAATTGCTGTATTGCTTTCTATGATAGAAAGCTCTGAACATGGGCAATTAAATCAATAAAATATGACTAAGCATATTTCGACTCATTATAAAAGTCTAACAGAAACCTCAGAGCACTAGGACACAACCAAAGCAGACACTGTGACTGCTCCAATATCCATTCCACAACTCTAAGTGGCAGCAACAAGGAAAACTGACTTCAGCTCAAGGGTGGGCTTGTCCCCATCCTCGCTGCCAGAAATTCAGAAATGGGGAGGAATCATGCCAATGAGACATGAAGACAAGTTCTCTGGTAGCTTCTGGTTAAGTTTGTCCTTTCTGTCCAGAGGAAGCTGTGGGGTGTCCCACTGGATGGGGGGGGCACCAAACACAGGGCGCTCTGATTGGGTGGAGGCCAGTGGCTTGGGTGATAAAGAATTCACCCAAGGCAGAACAAAGGAGATGAAAGTTTACTGAATTCAAGGGAGCAGCAGGCAGGGCAGCAACAGAGAGCTTGTCTGTGAAGAGGCAGTGGTAAGGGGCCACAGTTATAGGGCAGAGTGAGGGAGTGTGGGGACATATGGAATTTTCCCTTTGTTTTTTTTTTGCTTTGTTTTGTTTTTAAAGATTTTATTTATTTATTTGAGAGAGAGGATGAGAGGAGAGAGAGAGCACATGAGAGGGGGGAGGGTCAGAGGGAGAAGCAGACTCCCCGCCGAGCAGGGAGCCCGATGCGGGACTCGATCCAGGGACTCCAGGATCATGACCTGAGCCGAAGGCAGTCGCTTAACCAACTGAGCCACCCAGGCGCCCTCCCTTTGTTTTTGTAAACTTGGGAACTGTGCCTGGCTGTACTGGTCAGTTAGGGCCTATGGTTATTTTGAGGTGGGTCGCTTAATGAGCCTGTTTGCAATGCCTGTTAGCATTTAGCTCAGTGGTCACTGTGGGCCCTTTGCTTAAACTTGTTGCTTAAAAGCAGCCTCTACAGATGCCAGACTTTTCTTCCTTGTAGAACATATGGTTCCTTCCTGGCAACCATCATACAACTACAGAGAAAGTCTTGCCTTGGCATAAAGCCAGTATTATGGAGCCTAAAGAATCTGAATTCTCCGTGTCTTCAGTAAGGTAGTGATGAACTAATCCTGAAGACTACTGTTCTTTAAGAATTCCAGTTATGCTAAGCCAAAAAACTTCCTTGTTGTGTAAGGTGTTTGAAATGGGCCTTTGATACTCACAGCCGAAACAAGCCTAACTGAAACTGAAATAATAAGGAGTAAGTCTTACATGAATAAATAAATAAAATCTTTAAAAAAAAAAAAAAGAAAACCACAGGCCCAAAATGGCATCACTTGGGCAAGGCAAGTAACCAAACCAGGGTTTTAACACCTAACCTAACTGCAGTTTCAACCTCCCAAAGCAATTAAGTCTTAACCTGTCCATCAGGAATTTTTTTTTTTAGAAAGATTTTTTATTTATTTATTTGACAGAGAGAGTCACAGCGAGAGAGGCAACACAAGCAGGGAGAGTGGGAGACGAGAAGCAGGCTTCCTGCGGAGCAGGGAGCCCGATGCGGAGCTCGATCCCAGGACCCTGGGATCATGACCTGAGCTGAAGGCAGATGCTTAACGATTGAGCCACCCAGGCGCCCCCATCAGGAATTTTTTGATAAGCACCAGCAGGTAATCTGTCACATGAGCCCTCTCCATCCCCTAAAGAAAGATGAGGAAATCCACCTAATAATACCCCTTGCCCTTCTACCTGAGGGAAGATGAACTTGCCTGGAACAATCCTTTCTTTTCTTTCACTAATAACCTTCTTGCCCCACCCTCCTTCCTATAAAAAACTTACAGTTTGTACAGACCCTCGGAGCTCCCCTCTACTTGCTAGATGAGATGTTGCCCAATTCATAAATCACTTAATAAAGCCAATTAGATCTTCAAATTTACTCAGCCGGATTTTGTTCTTTGACAATATTAAACAGGGATACACTTAAATTCTAAACTACATGGCAATTTCTGCTATTCTACAACACCAGGTACCTTCTATGTCTCTATTTATGATATTCTCTCTCTCCTTGGGATGTTCTTCACCCCTTCAACTGGCTAAAATGATTCTTGCTCTAACCACCACTTGGCTCTCCCTTATCATGGCTTCCCAATGAAAGGGAATCAAAATAGTACACTAGAAAAAATAAACACAGAGGAAGGCAGTAATGGAGGAACTGGAGAACAAAAGGGATATATATTTTTATTAAAAAGTCCTTACCTATAAGTAGTTACTTTAAATATAAACAGTTTAGTTCTTCAATTAAAAAGCAGAGATTGGGGATGGCTGGGTGGCACAGTCATTTAAGTGTCTGCCTTAGGCTCAGGTCATGATCCCAGGGTCCTGGGATTGAGTCCCGACATTGGGTTCCCTGCTCAACGGAGAGTCTGCTTCTCCCTCTCCCTCTGCTGCTCACCCTGCTTGTGTATGCACTCCCCCCACCCCGGTCAAATAAATAAATGAATAAAATCTAAAAAAAAAACAACAACAGAGATAGGTAGAAAGGATTTTAAAAGATGACTGAACTATGCTGTCTATAAGAGACTCATTCTGGATCCAAAGATTCAAAGAGGCTAAAAGCAAAAAAATGAACAAAGACATTCCTTACAAACGGTAACCAAGAGAGAGCTAAAGTGGTTATATTTAATCAGACAAAATAAGATTTAATTTTTTTTAATTTATTTGAGAGAAAGAATGCAAGCAAGAGAGCACTAGTAGGGGGAGGGGCAGTGGAGAGGGGGAGAGGGAGAGAGAGAATCCCAAGCAGACTCCAGGCTGAGCACAGAGCCCCACTCAGAGCTCCATCTCCCGACCCGGAGATCATGACCTGAGCTGAAACCAAGAGTTGGATACTTAACTGACTGAGTCACCAAGGCACCCCAGACAAAATACTCTTTAAGTCAAAAATAGTTATAAGAGACAAAGGAGGACATTATACATCGATAAAAGGTAAATCCAGCATGAAAATATATCACATATAAACATATGCACCTAACAACAGGTCCTCAAAATATATAAAGCAAAAACTGACAGAACTGATGGGAGAAGCATTCTATAGTAATAGCTGGCTACTTCAATATCCCACTTTCAGTAGAAAAACCAGGCAGGTAATCAGCAAGGAAATAGAAGACTTAAGCAACAGTATAAGCTAACTAGACCTAGTAGATATATACAGAACATTCCACTCAACAGCAAAACAGGGCATTCTGGAATATTCTTCTCAAATCCACATGAACATTTTTATTTTTTTTAAGATTTTATTTATTTGACACAGAGAGAGAGCACAAGCAGGGGGAGCGTCAGGAAGAGAGAGAGGGAGAAGCAGTCTCCCTGCTGAGCAGAGTGCTGGACGAGGGGCTCAATCCCAGGACTCTGGGATCATGACCTGAGCCGAAAGCAAACGCTTAACCGACTGAGTCACCCAGGCGCCCCACATATGAACACTTTCAAGATAAACCATAGGTAAGGCTACATACAAAAATAAGTCTCAATAAATTTAAAAGACTGAAATCATACAAAGTATATTCTCTGAACACAACAGAATAAAATTAGAACTTAATAACAGAAGGAAAACTGGAGAACTATAGATATGTGGAAATTAAACAACAAACTCTTAAACAGACTCGGGCAACTAATTTATATTTATTGCAAATATCTATATAAAAAAAAAGTTTTCAAGTCATTAATCTAACTTTACACCTTAAGGAACTAGAAAAAGAAGAGCAAACTAGTGAAAGAAAGGAAATAATAAAGATTAGAGTCCAGGTAAATTAAACAGAGAATAGAAAGACAACAAAGAGAATCAATGAAACCAAAAGTTGGTAGTTGAAAAGATAAAAATGACAAACTTTTAGCTAGACTAAGAAAATAACAGAGAAGACTCAAACTACTAAAATTAGAAATGAATGTGGGACACTACTGACCTTAAAGAAATAAAAAGGATCATAAAAGAATACTATGAACAACTGAATGCCAAAAGATTAGATAACCTAGATGAAATGGACAAAATCCTAAAAGACATGATCTGCTGATCTGTAACAAGAGACTGAATGAGTAATCAAAAACCTCCCAACAAAGAATTAACACCAATCCTTTTCAAACTCTAGCAAAAAAAAAACTGAAGGAACACTTCCTAACTCATTTTAAGACACAAACATTGCCTTGATACCAAAGCCAGACAAAGATACCACAAGAAAACTATCGATGAATATCCCTTTTAAACAGAGATGCAAAAATGTTCAACAAAATACTAGTAAACTTAATCCAGCAGCACATTAAAAAGACTATATGCTTTGAGCAAGTAGTATTTATTCCAAGATTGCAAAGGTAGTTCAACATATGAAAATAAATCAATGTAATACACCCTATTAATATAATGAAGCGGGGGAAACATGATCACCTCAATTAATGGAAAAAAGGCATGACAAAATCCAACACCCTTTCACAATTAAAAAAAAAAAATGCTCAGCAAACTAGGGGGAAAAAAAAAAGAGCTTTCTCCGTAAGATCAAGAACAAGATAAGGATGCTCACTTTCACCATTATTCAAACACTGTACCAGAAATTCCAGCCAGAGCAATGAGGCAGGGCAAAATATATAAAAGGCAACCAAACTGGAAAGAAAAAAGTAAAACTACATACACAGAAAATCCTAAAGACTCTGCAAGAAAAATTATTAGAGCTAATAAAATTCAGTAAAGTTGTAGAGTATAAGATCAATACATAAACATCAGTTGTATTTCTACACATTAGCAAAGAACAATCTGAAAAGGAAATTAAGAAAACAATGTCACTTGCAATAGCATCAAAAAGAATAAAACACTTAGGAAGAAATTTAACCAAGGAAGTACAAGACATGTACAACGCAGGGGACAAAAGACTGCTGAAAGAAATTAAAGAAGATCTAAATCAATGGAAAGACATCCATCACATGTTCATAGGCTGGAAGACTTAAAACTATGGTGATAAAATGTTCCAGAAATAGACAGTGGCAATGGCTACACTTAAAAATCTTAAATTTTATGTTATGCAAATTTTACCACAAGACTCAGAAATGACACAAATATTAGAATTAGCATATGAGGATATGAAAATAGTCATTATAACTGCATTCGACATGGAAGATTTTTTTTAAATGGAAATGTTAGACAGGAAAAGTAGAAGGACTTCACCACAAGCAGAGCTACATTTTTTAAATGTTAAAGGAAATTCTTTAGCCAGAAGGAAAATCCACATAAAAATACAGATCTACATAAAGGAAGAACACCAGAAATGATCATTTCAAGGGTGAATATTTAAGATTTTGTTTTATTATTTAAATCTCTCTAAAAGAAAAAAATAATAACAATGTAATGAGGTTTTATAACATGTAAAAGTAAATGGATCACAACAATGGCATAAAGGCTAAGGAAAGAGAATGAAAGTATACTTTTGCATGGTTCATAATACTATACATAAAATGACATTATCTTTGAAAGCAGTGAAATGAAAGATGTATACTATAAACGTTTATATACTATAAACCTAAGCAACCACTAAAATAACCAAACATGCAGTTACAGCGAATAAGGCAACTGATGTGATAAAACAGAATCACAGAAAATACTCAACTAAGCCAAAAGAAGACAGAAAAAAGAAGGAACAAAGAATAGGACAAATGCAAAACAAATAACAAGATGACAGACTCAAACACAACTACATTAATAACCACATCAAGCATACAGGCATACATCTTATTGTGCTTCACTTTATTGCACTTCACAGATAACTGTTTTTTACAAAGTGAAGGTTTGTGGCAACACTGTGTTGAGCAAGTCCATCAGTGCCATTTTCCCAACAGCATTAGCTCACTTCATGTGTCAGTGTCACATTTTGGTAATTCTCACAATATTTCAAACTTTTTAATTATTATTCTATTTGTTATGGTGATCTGTGAAGAGTGATTACAACACTGAAAGCTCAGATGATGGTTACCAAGTTCAGCAATCAAGTATTTTTAATTAAGGTATGTTTATTGTTCTTTTAGACATAATGCTATTGCACACTTAACAGTATACAGTATAGTGTAAACATAACTTTTATACACACTGGGAAACCAAAAAATTCATGTGACACACTTTATTGCAATACTCACTTTATTGCAGTGGTCTGGTACTGAACCCACACTATCTCCAAAGTATGCCTGTATATGGTCTATAGACTCTATTTATTTAAAAGATAGATACTATCAGGCTGGATAAAAAAGCATGATCCAACTAGAAGCTGCCTATAAGAAACACTTTAAATATGAAGACACAGGGGCGCCTGGGTGGCTCAGTTGGTTAAGCATCCGACTCTTGATTTCAGCTCAGGTCATGATCTCGGGGTCCTGGGATTGAGTCCCACACTGGGGTCCCTGCTCAGCAGGGAATCTGCTTGTCTCCCTCTCCCTCTGCCCTCCCCCTGCTTGTGTGCTCTCTCTCTTACATAAATAAATAAATCTTTAAAAAAATAATACAAATTTAAAAATTGGGTCTTTTCAGGCACCTGGGTGGCTCAGTTGAGCATCTGTCTTCGGCTCAGGTCATGATCCCAAAGTCCTGGGATCAAGCCCAGTGTCAGGTTCCCTGCTCAGCAGAGGAGTCTGCTTCTCCCTCTCCCTCTGTCCCTGCTCATGTGTGCTCTCTCTCTCTCTTTCTCTCACTCACTCTCTCAAATAAGTAAAGTCTTAAAAAATAATAACAAAAATTAAAAAATGAGACAACATGAGACATTTCACCAAAGAGAATACAGATGGCAAAAATAGTATGTTCAACGTCATTAGCCATCAAGGAAATGCAAATTAAAACCATAAAGAGGGGGTGCGTGGGTGGCACAGTCAGGTTAAGCGTCTGCCTTCAGCTCAGGTCATGATCCCAGGGTCCTGGGATCAAGTCCTGCATCGGGCTCCCTGCTCCTTAGGAGGCCTGCTTCTCGCTCTCCCTCTGCCTGCTACTTCTCCTGCTTGTGCTCTCTCTCTGTGTCAAATAAATAAATAAAATCTTTAAAAATAAAAAAATAAAATAAAATAAAACCGTAAAGAGAGGGGTGCCTGGGTGGCTCAGTCGTTAAGCGGCTGCCTTCGGCTTCGGTCATGACCCCAGAGTCCCAGGATCAAGCCCCGCATCAGGCTCCCTGCTCAGAAGGGAATCTGTTTCTCCCTCTGCCCCTCACCCTGCTTGTGCTCGCTCTCTCTCTCTCTCAAATAAATAAAAAATCTTTAAAAAAAATAAAATAAAAATAAATAAAACCATAAAGAGATACCTCTACACACCTATTAGAACACCTAAAGTAAAAAATAGTGACAATATCAAATGCCAAGGAAGAGAGAGAAACTAGGCCTCTCAAATAATGCTGATGGGAATCTAAAATGGTATATACCACTCTGGAAAATGGGTTGGCAGCCTCTTAAAATATACTTTACACTTTCTTAAATACATTTACCATAATACCCAGCAATTCATACTCCTAGACATTTATCCCAGAGAAATGAAGTCTCATGTCTTGCACACAAATGTTGATAAGAGCTGTTATCTGTAATAGCCAAAACTGGAAACTGCCCAAATGTCCAACAATGGGTGAAGATTTAAAAAACTCTGGTACACACAGACCTGTACCTCTGAAACCAATAATACATTTTATGTTAATAAAAAACAAAACAAACTCTGGTACATCCATACCATGGGATACTGTCCAGCAATAAAAAGGAATTACTGATACATGCGACAACTTGGATGAATTCCAAGGGAATTCAAAAAAAAAAAAAAGGCAGTCTCAAAGGTTACATATGTTTTTATTCCATTTATTTATCATCTGGAAATGACAAAGTTCAAAAATGGCGTACAGATTAGTGTTTGCCAGAGGTTAGAGGGATGGATGGGACTATAGGATGGATGGATGGGGATAGCACAAGGTTCTTTTTGGTAATAGAACAGTTCTATATCTCAGTTGTGATGTTGATTATACTAATCTACACATCTGATAAAACTTGAAAGAATTGGGGTGCCTGGGTGGCTCAGTCGTTGGGCGTCTGCCTTCAGCTCAGGTCATGATGCGGGCATTGGGCTCTTGCTCGGCAGGAAGCCTGCTTCTCCCTCTCCCACTCCCCCTGCTTGTGTTCCCTCTCTCACTGTGTCTCTGTCAAATAAATAAATAAAATCTTTAAAAAAAAAAAAACAAAACTTCAAAGAACTATATACACACACAAATGAGCACATGTAAAACTGGTGAAACCTGAACAAGATCTGTGGGTTGTACCAATGCCAATTTCTTGGTTTTGATATTGTACTATAGTTACCTAAGATGTTACCATTGGGGGAAATTGGATGAAGGGTATGTGGGGCCTCTCCATACTAACTTTGGAACCTCCTATGAATCTGTAATGACTTCAAAATAAAAAAATTTTTTACAATACAATCTTGACCTACACACACACACACGTGGCATAAAAGTATACTCAGGCAAACCAAAGACTTAATGAGATCTCAGACTTCCAATCTCCTAACCCCTCTCCCTAAGCAACTACTTCTTTTCTTGTGTATCCTTCCAGAGAAGTTTATGAACATAGAAGCATAAATGTGTTTATTAATGTGTGCATATGTATTTGCATATACACCCACAAATACACAATTGACTTTTTTCACAACTTACTTTTTTACAGTAATGTCAGCATATCATACTGTCCTGCAACTTATTTTTTTCACCCAATAATATGTGTTAGAGATGAACTCATGAAAAAGTACTCCTTTTTTCTTTCTTTTTATGGCTGTGTGACATTCCACTGTATGGTTGTACAATCATTTATTTAACCCATATTAAGAATTACTTAGGGCTTCTGGCACTATAATAAACAAAGATAAATCTTTAAAATTACTGAGTCAGAAAGTATAAACACTTATAATTTTAATAAGTCCTCCAAAGAACGAACAATGAATCATGGAACACTTCATCTAGAACTAATGATGTAATGTATGGGGATTAACATAAGAATAAAAATAAAATAAAATAAAATAAATAAGTCCTCCAAAGAAACTGCACAAATTTACATTCCTGCCTAGAGTGTATGAGTGATTCTATATATCCTTGCTATTGTTGTGTATCAAACTTTTTAACCTTTATCAATCTAACAGTGAAAAATGCTCTGCTGTTGTTTAAATTTGTTATTACTAACATAATATGTTATTACTAAAATTTAGTACTATATAAGACCATAAGGTGCTGAGAATAAGTGATGTACCCAAGAAAATTTTGCTATGGGGAATTATAACCAATGAAGAAATAAAAAAAGATTGGGGGCACCCGGCTGGTTCAGTCAGTGGAGCGTGTTACTCTTGATCTCGCGGTTGTAGGTTCAAGCCCCACGTTGAGTGTAAAGATTACTTAAAAATAAAATCTTAAGGGGCGCCTGGGTAGCTCAGTCGTTAAGTGTCTGCCTTTGGCTCAGGTCATGATCCCAGGGTCCCGGTATTGAGCCTGCATCAGGCTCCCTGCTTGGCGGGAAGCCTGCTTCTCTCTCTCCCACTCCCCCGCTTGTGTTCCTGCTCTCGCTCGCTCTCTCTGTCAAATAAATAAATAAAATCTTTAAAAAAAAATCTTAAAAAAAAAAAGATAGGAGTTGGAAAAGTCCTTAGAGAGTAAGAATAGCTTGTTGAAATGCTATTCAATACATACTTAACACCATAATGAGAAACTGTCCACTCTATTTTCATTTCAATTGTTAAAAACATCTTCATTATGTACCGATATTTCCCTTCCTCTAACTTTCATTCATTGTTCCTAGTTCTGTCCTCTGGGGATATAAAAGATGTTTAATCCTTTTCCAGGTCCCAACCTTTATGCTTTTCACAGAATCACAGACTTAAGTCAGGAAGAATATTAAAGATCACTCAATTACCCAATTTGAAAAAGCATTACCATATATCCCACTAAAGTCTTTTTTTTTCCAGGCTGAATAACTCAAATATTTCAATTATTTTGCAAATATCTGTTTCAAGACACTGCTTCATTCTGATTACTCTCCTCTGAATACACTATCAAAAAGCAGCAAACAGAACGGAGAATAGTCAGTTAAATGCAGAGTAGAAAAAGATAATCAACTGTGTTATAAACAACCTGCTTCAAAATATTTAAGTATTAAATATTTTGAGTATGAGCCTTTGGGCAGTTATAATAAACTTTTGACTCATCAACTTCAGACAAATAAGGAGATCCAGCCAGGCACACACCTACTTAAAAACAACAACAACAAACCACCTGTTAGCCTTCCAAGTCTCCAACCCTGTAATTGTGCAGATTAAAAAAAAAATCAATTACAAGGCTTTGTTTGTCCCTAGCAAATACATACATGTCAAATATAAAATTATTATAATAAATATTTTCTTAGACACAGTCTGTCTTTCCAATTATTAAAAATAAAGGGAGAGGACAGAGGGAGAATCCTGATTCTGTCACATAACATACTAGCACTCCCTCACAGTTTGTAATGGATAAACATTTTAAATAGGACATGGGGGAAGACAGCACCTTGAGGGACACCACTAAGAATGAACTGCAGTTTAATTTTAACATCAGCCCATTAATCAATCACAAATCCACCTATCTATGCAATTATTCAGACTACATTTCTCTAACTTGTCTATAAAGATATCATAAAAGGCTGTCAAATGCTATCTGTATAACCTTGGGGGTCCCTTCCCTCATTTATAAAACACCACTAAATGAGACAATCTATGTAAAGCATTTAACCCAGTACCCAGAACAAAATTAAAAATCCAATAAATGTAGCTGTAATTCTAGATATAGTATGGCCAGAGTATCTTCTGTTGTACCTACCAGGTTACTTACCCTATAAGAAAAGAAATGAGGCCAGAATGACATGACTTGCTCTCTGGGAACCCATGCTGGCTCTTAGTGATCAGCACCTTCTTTTTTAAGTACCAACAACACACATGTTAAAAAATCTGAGCATTTGGTTCAGGAATGACACCTATCTCATCAGTTTATTACTATTATCTGCAACCTTTACTTATTTTCCAACATTGTATATACTTCAGCAGCTAAAACGCTCTTTTACATACAACAGGTGGCTCAAAAAAATTTTTTTTGTTGAGTTTTCTTTTTAAAATCAAGATATATTCCTTAGTTTTGATAAAATTATCATGGGTATATAAGATGTCAGTTAGGGAAAGCTGAGTGAACAGTATATGGGAATTCTCTGTACTATCTTTACAATTCTCCTAAAAATACATAAGTTTTTCAAAATTAAACATTTTTAAAAAGTTAAGATGATCTTTCTCACCTCTGATAAATTCATTCTTAAAATACCTCAAATATTACCAACCACTATTAGGTACAAATTCTTTAGCAGCCTTTACAGCCTGATTAATCTGGAATAGAAGGTGTGAATTCCAGCAAACAGGAACGTTCGTAATACCCCTTATCCTGGGCCACACAGAGTTAGTATTCAGTAAACAACAGTCATCCCCAAATTTTATTTTTGGAAACAAGAGCCTTAAAAAAATCTATCCCAAAAGCAAGTATCCTTATGCCTAAAGCATTAAAGCTCTGTAGAATCCAATTAAAACCTCTGACTCTTACTGCTCAAATCACTTAATTAGGAGTAACATTCAAGTCAAGCTCAAAATCTTTGATGTATGAGACCAATTACTACTATATAGTACCATTAGCATGGAAATCATTTTAAAAATATGTTTATATCATGGATGATTGGTTTCTGAATTAGGTAAATAAGAATTTAGGAAAATGATAAATTTTATTTGTAATTATTTAAGCTCAAACTTTCAATGTTAAGCAACAAAGTCATGAAAATTCTGCTAAAACTTTAACTGTCAAGCAGGGAAATCCTAAAATACCTAAGAATAAAGTGTCTTTCCTCTAAATACCTCCAAATAGATTTTATACTTTAAAGAGTTTCTTTCAGGTATCAACCGTCTAATTTTCAGAAACTTGGCTTTCCTTTTTGGGACAGTACTACAGAATTGGTACTATAAACAGAAGTGCTACTGTCAAAGAATCGATCTAATAATAAAAAGAGCTAAGGCCACTTGTCTTATAGAAAATTACTGCCAAATACTGCCAGACCCTGCTTTTTCTTCCTTCTGGGCTAGTAGCCAGATACTAATCATTTTTAGACCCTTTCTAATTTTTAGTACACAATTTAGTGCACAATACCACATCTGAACTAGACACTATTTTAATGAATGTTCTCCATAATTTGTCTAACGTTTTTGGCATATAAATACACACATACACGCATACATGATCTACCATACCTCTGGAAGTATTTCTGTAAGAAAGTGATTAACAGTGGTTGCCACTCAGGCAACTGTTTGGGTTCTGGAGTTTTATATGTTTTTGTAAAAAATATTCAAAAAAATTAATTTATCCATTAAAAGAAAACTTTAATTCCAGTTAAAATATTTTACCTTACAAGATAATGTATAAGGGAATCTTTTAAAGATATTTTTAAAATATTTTAGTATGTAATTGTTTTAAAAACAATTTACAATGTTCAACTTCACTTATAATAAAAAAAACACAAATTAAAGAAAGACTATTTTTGCTTACCAAATTAGAAAAGCTGAATATTGGCATATAAATTGGCAGGACCCTTCTAGAAAGCAAAATGGCAATATCTAATTTTTTTTAAGGTCTTGCTTTTGGCTGAATATTTTTACTCCTATCCTAAGAAAGTAAGTATGGAGAATGAACTTATGCAAAGATTTTCTTCAATGTTATCAGCAGAGGAAAAAAAAATGTTTAATAATTGGAAATGGTTAAATCACTATATACCCATTCAGCAGAACTGTGCTACTTTAATAAAGTTAGATTTTGAAACAATTTTAATGAAGTAGAAAAGTCTTCATGATATAATGCTTGGTGGGGTAACAAACAGTATACATATGGGGCACCTGGGTGGCTCAGTTGGTTAAGCAACTGCCTTCGGCTCAGGTCATGATCCTGGAGTCCCAGGATCGAGTCCCATGTCGGGCTCCCTGCTCGGTGGGGAGTCTGCTTCTCCCTCTGACCCTTTCCCCTCTCATGCTGTCTCTCATTCTCTCTCTCTCCAATAAATAAATAAAATCTTTAAAAAAAAAAAAAACAGTATACATATGAATAAATATATTCATGTATTCATGGGAGGAGGAAGAATGTATACCAAAATGATAGTAATGCTTTATTTGGGCTGAGCTTATTCTGCCTTTCTCCAAGTTTTTAAAAGAGTACCTAGAACTCTTTATATAAAGAGTTATATATAGGGACAGTTATATATATAACTCTATTTATATACAGTATAAATATATAAAACATGAACACACACCTTCATTCTTAAGTTTATAATATTGCAAAACTGATGTAGTATTTAAACAGTTGAAATACTAAATCAAAACCTTCTAATTAATAACATTTAGGGAAACCAATGAAGAGTAACCCAAGTTACTTTTACTATGTATCATTAAGATCATTCCTACCATACAATAAGCACTACCATACAATACAATAAGCACTACCAGCTAGCTCATTTTTAAATCAAAACAATAAAAAAAGAAAACCTCAGACTACTATATCAGTACACAAATGGAAAAAAAATTATCCCATCAGACAGGGTTAATAATGTAATCATGAGATAAAATTATAAGAATACTTATTAGGATAAATAATATCCCTGGAAGAAAGAACTGCTTAAACTAACATATAACATCTAAATTAATAAATATAACCAAGCTTATCCTTTAAATGCACTGAGTCTGCTACTGGGAAAAACAATAGTTATTGATGAATAGGTAAATTATCATTTCTCAGACATTAATCTGTATGTTTCAAATGTAGCTGGAGCATACCCCTAAAGATTATTTCCACCACTAGTGCCCACTTAAATCACAAGTTCACTATTACTCTTGGCACCCTTCAGTGGGTTACCAATGCCTTAAGCCCAAATTCCTTCCGTTGGTTATAAGACTCAACTGTGTTTTCATATTGCTGTTATTAAAGAATAATGCCCTGGTGGGCGCCTGGGTGGCTCAGTAGTTAAGTGTCTGCCTTCGGCTCAGGTCATGGTCCCAGGGTCCTGGGATCGAGCCCCACATCTGGCTCCCCGCTCAGCCGGAAGCCTGCTTCTCCCTCTCCCACTCCCCCTGCTTGTGTTCCCTTTCTCTCTGTGTCTCTCTCTGTCAAATAAATAAAATCTTAAAAATAATAATAAAGAATAATGCCCTGGCAAAAAAAAAAAAAAGACTCATGGATGGTCCTTGCTTTCACTCGCTACTCCTTCTCACTTGCTTTCTACACCTGAACCCAGTAGTTTGCAAGAAAGTGTGATCCTTGAACCAGCAACATTTCCATCATCTGTAAGCATGTTAGAACTCCAAATTCCTGAGCCCCACTCCTACCAGGAGATTCATATGCACATTATAGCTTGAAAACCACTGCTCCAGCCTTCCTGAATTGCCTGCAGATCCCCAAATCTGCCCTGCTCTCTCTCTGCAAGTGTAGTTGCCTACCTACAGTGTTCTTTTACCTCATTCCCTCTGAGGTGTCCTATCCACCTTGTTTCCTACTCATCTTTCAAGTCTTAGCTTAGAAATCACTTCAAAAGAAAACTGTAAACTTCCCCAGAATTAGAAAAATATTACTCAAGATTTCTTCTATTATTGTAGCTCTCATTTGCATTCTTCACCAACTAAAGCCATTTCTAGAATTACTTAAGGCCATCAAAGAAAGCCTTTGCTTGACATACCCCAAAACATCACTAACACATGACAAAAAAAACAGATTCACAGCTTCTCCACCTGTGTTATGAATGTATTGGTATAACTGATTTCAAAGTGTATAGAATGTTAGAAAAAATATAATGTACAGTAGAACCAAATGTCAGAAAAAAATGACTTTTATTGTTGAAAAATTAAAGAAAAATAGCCAACCAGTTCTGAAATTCACATCTTGAAATTAATTTGAACTTTCTCTTTCCTGCGCATATTTCTCCCATTTTCTAGAGGAGGGAGAGCAAATAATGAGGAATATGGCTTTAAAAAAAAAAAAAGCCAAT
Organism: Leptonychotes weddellii; assembly: GCF_054177405.1. Taxonomy (NCBI): domain Eukaryota; kingdom Metazoa; phylum Chordata; class Mammalia; order Carnivora; family Phocidae; genus Leptonychotes; species Leptonychotes weddellii. The sequence continues at coordinate 96,871,006 of NC_138377.1, read as the reverse complement.
CCCAGATGAAAGAGAAATGTGTAAAGCCTGGATAAAGCCATACTTTATGTCAGATAAAAGAAAAAAGTATGGACTAGAAACGGTTCTCCAGGGACACCTGGGTGGCTCACTCAGTTGAGAGGCTGCCTTCGGCTCAGGTTGTTGTCCCAGGGTCCTGGGATCAGCAGGGAGTCTGCTTCTCCCACTGCCCCTCCCCTGCTTATGCTCACTCTCACCCTCTCTCAAATAAATAAATAAAATCTTAAAAAAAAGGAAACAGTTCTCCAACATTTTTAATAAGTTTGAGATAATCTCACAGTACATGATTAGTTACTAATTTATCTTCAATCATTTAATGATCATCTAGCATGTGCTAAAAACCATGTGGTATTAAGAATTGTGTCTCTCGGGCGCCTGGGTGGCTCAGTTGGTTAAGCGACTGCCTTCGGCTCAGGTCATGATCCTGGAGTCCCTGGATCGAGTCCCGCATCGGGCTCCCTGCTCCACGAGGAGCCTGCTTCTCCCTCTGACCCTCCCCCCTCTCATGTGCTGTCTCTCTCATTCTCTCTGTCTCAGATAAATAAATAAAATCTTTAAAAAAAAAAAAGAAAGAATTGTGTCTTTCTCTCTCTCTATATATATGTGGAGATGAAGTTAACTCCTAGTTATTTAGCCAAGAATTAATCTTTTTTAAGATCTTATTTATTTTTGAGAGAGAGAAAAAAACAAACAAGTGGGGGGAGGGGCATAGGGAGAAGCAGACTCCCCTCTGGGCAAGCCTGATGCAGAACTCAATCCCAGAACCCTGGGATCATGATCTGAGCCAAAATCAAGGGTTGGATGCTCAACTGATTGAGCCACCAGGTACCCCAAGAAAGTAATCTTTATGTGCACCAAAAGACAGGTACAAAGTTGTTCACAGCAGCTTTGTTCCTAAGAGTTAAAACTGGAAATGGCCCAATGTATCAACAGAACAGAAAAACATATGTACTCAAACAATGGAATACTACACTACAATGAAAAAGAATGAATTACTGTTACCTTAAAAAAATATGGATGAATCTTACAGACACAATGCTGAGCAAAGGAAACCAGGTTGATTCCATTTGTCAGAAGTTTAGGAAAATAAAACCAATCTGTTGCAACAGAAGTCTGAAGAGTGGTTACTTCAGGGAAATACTGACTCCGGGGAAATACTGACTAGGAGAGAACGTGAGGAAGGTTTCTAAGGTCCTAGAAGTGTTCTAGATCTTGATCTGGTTGGTGACTACATGTTTACACATGTAGAAATACATTGAGCAGTTTATAATTTCTGCACTTTACGATATAGGATATTTTTGAAGTCCCATAATTTTTTTAGAAAATGAAAGAGAAAGTTCCTATTCCTCTAAGCCAGCCAGGAAAAAAGGAAGAAAGGAAAAAAGGAAGGAGGAAACGTTAAATCAAATAATTTCCAAATTCCTGCTTTAAAGTTCAATTGTTTTATTCAACAAAAATTTGAGCACCTACTCTGTAACAGGTACTGTTCTGGGTGCAGGTATATAGGACTGAATAAAATGGGTAAAAATCCCTGCCCTCATGGATCTTATATTATACTAGGAGTGGAAAGACAATATAGAGTATGTTGGATAGCTGAAAGAACAAAATAAAGAAACAAAGCAGGGAAGAGAAATAGAAGAGTATGCGTGGAAGGGCTGCTATGATTCTAAACAACAGGGCCAGTAAAGGCCTCATAGAAGGGGTAATATTTTAATTAAGACTTGAAGGAAGTAAGGGAGGGAGACATGTATGTGTGGAAGAACATGCTCCAGGTCTTCTGAAGCAGAGAGAAGGCTACTGTGACTATAGGGAAGTGAGCAAAACAAAATAGCCAGAGTTTCAGTGAGTTTAATTAAGAGTTTTACTCCAACTCCTTATTTAAAGATTAACTTAGGGGCACCTGGGTGGCTCAGTCGGTTAAACATGTGACTCCTGATTTCTGCTCAGGTCAAGATCTCAGTCATGTGATTGAGTCCTGTGTCATGCTCCATGTCCAGCATGAAGCCTGCTTAAAATGCTCTCTCTCCCTCTGCCCCTCTCCCCCACCCCTCGTGCTTTCTCTAAAAAAAAAAAAAAATTTTTTTTTTTTTTTTAACTTAAATTGGGATGCCTGGCTGGCTCAGTCAGTACAGCTCTTGACTCTTGATCTTGGGGTTGTAAGTTCAAGCCTCACCTTGGGTGTAGAGATTACTTAAAAATAAAAATCGTAAAAAAAAAAAAAAAAAGATTAACTTAAGTCAAATCTTTTCTACACAGAAACTTCTGTAACCACTAGCTCAGTCCACCCTTATCTAATCTTCTGAGCTCCTACAGCTGTACCACTCATGGCATCTTTACATATTACCTTGCAATTAAATAAACACTGACTCCCACTCCCAAATAAACCAAGCCTCTTCAGGACAGTGACTAGATTTTATGCTTTTTTGTATCTCTATTAGGTGGCTTATGGATAGCACTTAAGTGGTTACGGGTAAGGCTGATGCTAATAACAACTTCCTCAGGCATAAGATTAGGTAACTGTGGATAGATTTTTAAAAAGAAAAAAAGGAAGGAAAGAAACCAAGACGAGGGAACTATGTGAGTAAAGGCACTGAGGCGTCTCCATGTGTCATGATCCAAAGTCTGGATTTTCTCTGAGCCATGTCCTTAAGACTCTGAGATCCTCAACATCACTTTTCTAAAAGCCACTCCAGGCTTTTTTTTTTTTTTCCCGTTGAGGGGTGGGCAGGACCAGGTACCTGGCATTCCTTTCAAATAATGGTTTTATAATACCAATGTGCATAACTAGCTTAACAAAGAAAATCTTAACCAATTAGCCACATGATCTTGAGCAAGTCATTCAATGACTCTTGCATGTGTCAGCTCCCTCACATGCTAAAATAGAGAGTTGGATTAAATGATCTCTGTCCAAACAATCTCAAATTCTCTAACTTTTTTGAAAAAACTGAATGAATAAACATTACAACCTAACTTCTTCAATTTGTAAAATGAATAAAATATCTATTAACAATTTTAATACACTGAATAAGCAGTCATATTCAGAAAACAGTATAGTATTTGGAAAAGCACAGAACCAAGAGTACAACAGACCTGAATCTAGTTATAGCCTGTTGCTTAGTAGATAATGACCCTGAGCAAGTTACTAAATCGTCAGCCAATAAACAGACAATATAAAGACATACACAGGTTGGCAACAATCATGTCCCATACAAAAAGCAGCCAAGGTAAAAATATCTACCAATCACTGATATCCAAGATCTGAAATACCCAAATTACTTTATAACTCTACTAGCAATTTTGGTTATAGGAACTAGTTGTTGTCTCAAAATCTGCAAGTTTAACAGAGTAACCCTTAACTCCTATAGTGCTGGGGAGTCTTACTTCTTAAATAATGAGGATAAGAACTATAGACCTGGGTGGCTCAGATGGTTAAGCGTCTGCCTTCAGCTCAGGTCATGATCCCACGGTCCTGGGATCAAGCCCGGCATCGGGCTCCCTGCTCAGCGGGGAGCCTGCTTCTCCCCTCTCCTTCTCCTGCTCCCCCTGCTCTCTTGCTCTGTCAAATAAATAAATAAATAAAATCTTAAAAAAAAAACAGAACTATAGATCTAATATCAGTTTGTGGTCATAGGTGTAAGGTTAAAGTATCATATTCTATTAATAAGAGAAAGCCCAAAATTTTAGAAAAATAGGACAAGACTGAGATTTGGGCTTAACTCGGACATTATGAAGATATCAATCTTGGCATTGAGGGTTCAAACCTGTAATAAGACCCAACTGTGTAAAATAAGCATCGAGGTTCAAAAAGTAGTAAGACAAATATAAACCTAGTTTTGAGTCAAGGAGGAGTCAGTGACAGACATAAATAATTACAGCATACTAGCAAACATAAGAGAATGAATGAACAAGACAGAGAGAGTGAATAACCCAGTGGGATAAGGAAGAGGGAGGACCAGAGGATACAGAAGACTTAAAAAGCAGACGGTGCTTTTTTTTGTATCTTGAAAACTCAGTAGACTTTGTCAGCAAGACAGGAGAAAGAAAGGCATTCTAAGCAGTGGGGAGAATATATGAGAAGGCTCTGTCTGAGTCAGGAAACAGTATGACTCTTTCAGTGAATTAACTGGATTAGTACAGTTGGAGCTTCAGATTTACGGTGGGGGAAATGCAGGAGATGAGCCAGATGATGAAGGGCCTTGTAATGATAAAGAGTTAGAACTAAATATGTACTGTAGGTAAAGGAGAAGTATGGATTTTAAGAAAGAAGCTTTGAATAGATTTGCATTTTAGAAAAGTCACCTTGGCAGGAGTGTAAAGGATGGATTAAAGGGAGTCAACCACTAGTAACCTCATTCTACAACCCAAAGTTAAATAAGGACATTACATCATCACATACTCAACCAGAAATCAGAAATGAAAATAATAATGCTTAAAACAAATAAAGTTAAATCATCAAAAGAAAATCATTTATCTTCATGAATGTATATTGTGGAATTAATATTTCCTATATATCTTAAAAAGGAAGAGGTTTCTAAAATTAGGTATCATAAATGAAAATTACATGGAACTAGTTGTTTCCTGAGAACCAGCTACTCTTCAGACATCTATCCCTTTTTGTAGACATAATACTGCTGACATGCAACATCAAAATGCAATAGAATCCTTGGAATCGGAGCTTACACTGATTACTGACAGGGACTTCTCTTTAATTTTATATATATGGAAACTGAGGTCCTAAGAGTCTAAGAAATTACCCAAGGCCATATGTTAGTAGGACAGTGAAGACTGGAATCCATGTCTTATGATTTCCTTTCTAGAAATTGCTGTAGTACATCATGTGTATAATTCTAGAATTTTGAATGATAATCCAAAACACACTCTGGTAGTACCATTTTCATTATAGTAATAATGAAATATAAACAGTAAAACTAAATTATAGTAATAACGAACCATAAAATTATTTTTATGTTTCATATGCCTCAGAAGAAAAACAAATCTAGTAGATGTATCCATACATCTGACAAAAAGAAATCTCTTCCTGAAATCTGTGTATCAATAAGAACACCTCCACCCCCAACACAGAGACAAAAGGTATTCTTGTCTAAAGAGTTGAAAAACTTCCCTTCTCAAACTTGGAAATAATTAAATTTGAAAAAGGAAAGGCCTGAGATTAATTTATCTTTATATAATTAAACATCCAACATCTTTAACATGTTTAAACATTTTACTTAGGTCTCAGTATTCTTATTCTGTTGTGCTCCCCACCCCCTACTATAATATTAGATTCTTGAAATACATTTTTTCCTTCATTAGTACACACAGTGGAAGTGGCAACACTGACAAAATGCCTTATAAATACTGTACATTTCACAAATTTGCATAGTGACCAAAATGTTTTAATTTTTAGACTTCCCTAATTTGCACTTAGATCCACTCACGGAAATAGATTCAAATAATATAAAAGCATAAAATTAATAGCGCTCTTCCATGCCTCTACAACCCTCTCTTAAAGAATCCCCCAAATACTCGGAAGTTTGATGTGTATCCTTAGAGACTTTTTAATGCTTATATAACAAAAGGTGCTAATCCTCAGAGTTAATATATATTTAACACCCAAACTGTACTGATCATAATTCAATCTTTAATAATTCAGAAGGTAGAGCATTACCTGATTTGGTTTCCAGTTATCACAACAGACATCAATTATATTATTATTCAGGGGTTATAAAAAAAAAAGTGAGCTGAACCCCAAGTACCCTGTTTCTTCATTATCAGCATCTCAATTATTTTATGTATTTATTTTATTTGCTTTCTCTCGATATAGGTTACATGTGAGCTGGAATCACTGTACCTCCAGTGCTGTGACACCTACCAGATAATAAAATATTTGTTGACTGATCAATATGTTTACTTAGAAATCATGAAAGCTGCTTTTTTAAAGTTACTGAAATTTGCTTAATTTATCATTTGTCTTTCAAAAATAGTGAGGAAAACAATGGTCTGTTTAGGGTTTTTTGGCTGTAGTTCTAACCAAATATCTGCTCAATTGATCAATTTTGAAATTTTGATCAATTTGAAAGTCAATCAGACAAAAACGAAAAAAAAATAAAAAACTTAAGCTCCTCAATGGGTTAAATATTGCTATGCAGGATCCCCTTGCATTTTTTTTTAATGATTGCAATACTCAAGATTTAAGTACATTAACCCTAATCTTTCTGGTTCTAAGATAAAAAGAAATCTCAATCTTAAGAAACTGTTACTAAGAAAATGACTAAGGCAGGCAAAATTCTTTGCTTTGGCATAGTCAAATGTGTGTTTACCCAAAATGACAGAATTACTGTTAATATGGGCTCCACTGCCTGCCACATCAGACTTCATTTACAGGCCTCTCTGATGAAGTAGCTATCTAACCTGAAGACTTGTCAAGCAAATGCAGACTTCCCAAGCCATACATCTTTTTAAAAACCATATACACGGGTCATTTTATTTAAATTTCACCAAAGTCTGGGCTAGTTACCAAGAACTCTGCATTAGAGTCAAGACTAACTCAACCTTTACCAAAAAAAACTGTTTAGCAGGATTCTCTAAAAGAGCTGCTAGTCACCCTTACAGGTCTCAAATGACGCTTCTGCAGAGCTCTAGCTTTGGGACTTCAAATTCCGATACATTATTTGGAGACTGAACTTCACGTTATCCCTCTCCACGAACGTTTTTCAAAGGACAGAGAGAAGCCCGAACACACCTCCCATCACTACTTGAAGCTCTGCCCAACACTCAGGCAAGACTTCAGGACAGATCTAATAATGCAGGATCAGCAAAGCAGACTACCTAGGAAAGCGAAGCCAAAACCACACAGTCTTCCCTATCTTCAGCGGCTGGCACGCTTAACCTTAGGACACTCGCCTCCCAAAGAACCTAGAGTCTATATACCCACCTAAGGTGCTGCCACTCTCTCGCTCCCAGAGCAGCGAGACCAGCAAGCCCCCACAGGGATCCCGGAGCAGGGAAAAGAAAACTGCAGAACAACCCCAAGATTTCTCCAACTAAGAAGCAACGCGGATCAATGCTCCCACTGAGCACCGAATAAATCTCACGTAGAAAGAGACCTGTTCCAGGATGCTGACCAGCCACAGGCTGTCTACTGGGCTGGCTCCGGATGCCCCTAGAGCCCCCTCCTGCCCCGAGCCGACCCAGTAGTGCCTGCTGAGCCGCGCCCTCCATTCGAGATCTGCCGGAGACCCGCCAACTCGCCCTGTCGCCCCCTTAAAGACTGGAGACCATGCCAAGTTACCGCCCCCCTCTGGGCAAAGCAGAAACCCCAGTAAAGACGCCGGTCTCCGCCGAACACCATTCCGCCCCCAGCAGCCCACCAAGGCGGCCCGGCCCCTGCAGGGGGCAGACACATCGCCCTCTCGCCCGGAGACCCGGATAAACAGAGCCCCCTTCCCCGAACCCTAATACGCTGCTTTGTCACCCAGGGATGCGAAACACTCCCGCTCAAAGGACCCCCAACACCCCAATGATCTGCCCCTTCAGAGATTCAGGACCTGCTAAACTGAATTCTCTGCCCCCAAAGAGCCTGCGACCACGGTAAGAGGACCCCTTGTTCCGGAACCCCGCTACGTCTCCTCGAGGAACCCCAGGACCCTGACAAATCTCCCTTGACCCTGAAGTGGGACCCTGTGCGCCACCACCCACCCCCAAGCCAAGCTGGAAGAGCCCCAGTAAACCGCCCCCTCGCCTCAGGAGCCCCGGCACCCGCCACACCGCCCCTGGGCGCCCGCACTCGGGTCCCACCCCGCCGCCTCCTGCCCCCCGCACTCCCGAGCCCCACCAAGCCTCGCGCCCACCAGGCAGCGGCGCGCAGCCCGCGGAGCCGCCCCCGTCGGGAGCCAGCCCGCCCCGGCTGCTCCGAGTCCCGGCTCCCCGACCGGTCCGCAGCCGGGACGCGCTCTAGGCTTACTTACCTGGGAGCGCCGGAGGGCGAGCGGACCGAGGAGCCCTGAGGAAAAGAAGGCGGCGGCAGGGAAGGGGCGGCCCAGGCCTGCGACTGCGGCAGCTCTAACCTCTCCGCGAGGAAGCGCTTGTGTGAAGAGAGCCCTCCCGCTTCGCGCGCAGCCGGGAGACCGAGCTACAGCCGTGCCCGCCGCTCTTCCCGCGAGATCCCAGCCACGGCAAGGGGCGGCCGCGGAGGCTCGAGTGACAGCCCGGAGAGCCTGTCGGCGGCTGCGCAGGAGGCGGGACTCGGAGCCCATTGAGACCAGTTGTAAAATAGAAAAGGTGATTCGTCCCGCCCACCGCTTCTCCCCTCCCCCGCCCCTCACAATTAACTAGGGGCAGAAGTAGCAGTGACCTTAAATAGTCAGAGGCGGTGGCGGATCGCGGCAAGGTGTCTCGGGTGGGGAGGCTGGGCTTGTGTCTGTCGGGTTCTGGTCAGCCTCCGTAGACACACCTGGTTCAGGGAAGAAGCGGGTCTTCACACTGGTGTAGGCTGAGGCGCCGTTACCCTTGGTTACAGCGCGGCCCGAAGTGCACAGAAGGTTCGCACCTTCCTGGTTGAAGGCGCACCCTCCTGGGGTTACCCGGGTGTAAACCTTACCCCCATCTCGCCTCTCATCCCTCTCAGCCTCAAACAGGGCGCCATTGTTGAGATGCCCGTGTTTTCCAAACCCCAAGTCAGGACAGCTGGTCTGACAAGGGACTCTCTTCTGATTCGTGCATTTATTTCTACTTAAAGCCTTCTAGAAGAGTAAAAAGTAAATCTCACTTGAGTCCCAGTATAACAAATTCCAAAATTGCATGAAAAGTCGCATCACTGTAGATAGACCCCAGTGTCTGGTACACGCAGGGCACTGAATAAATGTGAAAGGAATGAATGAAGATTGTGATATTTGACTATTTGAAATCTGGACCCGCCCCCAGAAAATTCGGGCTTTCTTAGCCTTTTCTCTACAATGACAGCCTATCTCTTCACCAGTAAGCCCAATCACTCCATTATTATGCCTATCCTGTAGCCTTCATTCATCTTCCCGCCCTCCCTCCCTTACCCACAGCAAGAAGCGCCCTTTCTCCTCATCAAGGTTAACCCCTGCACCTGTGCACTGGATCTCAGCCATTCCCGGATTTTGTTGAATCATCTATCCTTTCTTTCCCCATTATCAATTTTCCCTCTAATCTGGCTCTTTTCTCCTACAAACACACTCAGTCTCCTCCAACCTTTGAACAGAACAAAACCACCCTACCTCTTCCACCCTCTAAAGCTACTCTATCTCTTCTCAGAATCACATTTTCTTGAGACATTAAAGTATGTTTGCTGTCTCCACTTTCTCATCTCATTTTTCCCACTACAATGTTGCTTTCACCCACACAGTCTGCTCTTCTCTCAATGGTCACAAAAGACCTCTTTCCTAATGGGCAAATATTCTATTTTTGGACATCTTTCCCAGTGACCTCTCTACAGCTTTTGACAATGCTGGCCATCTCCTCCTTTGGTGACTGCCTAACTACATTCTTCTCATTCCTTAGCTACTCCTCTGATTTGGGGGGGGGAAGGGGGAGGTCCCCTTTCATGGTCCAAAAATGATTATGTACTGGTGTTTCCTTATCTTATAGCCATATCTTGTCCATAATAAGAAAAATGACCACACATAGTTGCACACTTTGAATGCCAATAAGTGGCTCAGACAAGAGCTGTTAGAAGAGGCCCGTGGAATGTGACATGTGACTATAAGGCTGAGTCTTAAAACAGTAGCATGGCCCATACAAATGCAGGACAGAAATGGAGGCCTTTCAGAGAAAAATAGTGTGAACCGAGCCTAGAGGAAAGGACATGGGCCAAGCCTGGCTATGGGTCGACCAGTTTGGTTGATGGAAGATTCCTGCAGAACAGCCGTGGGAGGTAAGATTAGAGAGGACTCAATATTAAAAGGCCTTCCAAACCAAGCCAAGCTGATTCAACTTGGTTCTGTATTAAATGGGGAGCCAGAACCAACGCTGACATTTGTAAGGTCCACAAAAAGGCTACGTGTAGAAGCCCACAGTTAAATGTATAAATATGTAAAAGTTATAAAACAAACTAACAAACTGTGAAATTTAATATATCTCTGTGTGTGTGTGTGTGTGTGTGTATATCCTTTCACCTTGAAAATATACTTTCAATACAACTTGGAAGACCAGGTTTGAAGTTAGAATTCTGGGATTTCTCAGAGTTCCTTGCTAGAACAGGGAGAGCTGGTTTCCACACAGAGCATCCTTCCCCACTTCACTTCCCACAGCCAGTTAAGCCCCATACTCCATAGGCACTCCAGCCCACATGTCCACTTTTCCCTCTACAAAACTGTTATTTCTTGGCCACTCCACAGGTCCAGGAGTACATATCAGAAGATCTGGGGAGAAGCCCACACAGGCCCTGGAAGTGGGCTCACAGCCATTTGGGCAGAGAATTCTGGCTTCTGCATACCTGGAGCGAGGTCTGAAGAGGTGAAATCGGCTCCAGATGGACACATTCCTTTGGCTTGATGGCCTCCTGCTCAGTATGTAGGAATGCAGCTGGAGAAGGGCCAGAACAGAACCCCTTAAAGGCAGGCCCCTCCCACCCATGCCTAAAGGTGGTACCAGCAGAACCACTGAATTTCTTTAGGAGGCTAATGGCATATATAGTAGATCTGTATCTTGAAGTATAAATCTGTGTGTTTTCTATGTTTCCTACCCCCTCTCCTCTTGCACTGGTATCTTAATGGCAGGAATATTCTGGAAAGAAAACTCTTCTTGACTCTGTCGCTATGGGGCATCTTCTCTCTAATGCATAATTTCATACACTATACCATTGTATGATTCCCTTATCAATCAGTGTATCAGAAACCTGGGTTTCTCTAAATGTGAGAAAAGACAAAAGCTACGAAGCACTCTTAGCCTGGACTACAGCTTGGAACACTTACATTCGACTTCTAAATTAAAGTGCTTTGGAAGTAGAAGCTCTTGAAGAGGCCCTATATGAAGGGTACACAGGCAGGATGAGTACTGAAAAGGCACTAAAGCCACTGCAGACAGGGGCACCCCTCTCACCATCTGTCTCTGTGGCACGATGCTTCACTCTGTGGCCTGACAGTCACGCTCTGTCTCCCAATGTCTCCATCTGGTCCCAAGTGCTCCCTTCCTCACGTCGTGCAGTCAGGGCTGCCAAGGAGCCAGAACCACCATGGTCTCTGTTTTCGAGATCCAAGCGGAGAATTCCGCCCATGAATCCTTGCATCTCTTGGTGGTACAGCGGGTGATTTCAGCAGAGCGTTGGCACTCGCTTGATCCCAGGACTGGAGTCTGCTGACAGCTTCACTCTTACCATCTGTGGCTGGTCTTTGCCAACCAGCAGTAGAGCACAACCAGCTAGCTTCTCACTCAGCTCTTTGCCATCTGCCGCCTGTATCTGACCTATCAGTCCAGGGGAGCGCAACCAAACACTCCTATCCCTGTTCTGAATCCATCCTTACTGGGGTCCCACTCTCCTGGCATGCCCTGGGAAAAGCTACCTCCTGGCCACTGCATATTCATGAGGGGCATAGAAGACAGCATTGTTTGAGAGGCTAGAAGAAGAAATCTGGCTGTCTCAGACCCAACCTCCATTTCATCCCTGTGCAGCTTTTGGGGGAGCACCTATCTGGTTAGGTTGGAAGGCTACAATTCTGTATAAATTACCCCAAGAATGAAGGAGCAGTATTCATCTGTCCATTTGCTGGCCATGTACTAAACCTCTGAGTTTGGTTTGTTTTTCTGCAGATATCCAGTCACAAAGGCAGAAAATCAAGAAAGTTGTAGTGCTTTTAAAATATGTCTACAAATTCTTTGATACACACCCCTTCAAGAGGGGGAGCTTAATTCCCCTCCCCCTGAGTATGGGCTAGACCTACTGATTCACTTCTAACAGAGACTACGGCAGAAGTGACAGTGGATGACTCCTGAGACTAGGTTGTAAGGGACGCTGCAGCTTCCTCTGTGGTCTTTCTCATTAATCACTCACTCTGGAGGAAATCAGCTGCCATGTCATAAGGACATTCAAGCAGAGGCCCACATGGCAAGAAAACTAGGCCTCCAGCCAATAGCTATGTGAGTGAGCCATTTTGGAAACCCTAGTCCCAGTTCAGCCTTCAGATGCCTGCAACCCCAGCCAACACCTTGACATAACCTCATGAGAGACTCTCAGCCAGAACCACCTAGCTATGCCTCTCCCAGATCCCATACAGAAGATGTGTGAGATAAGACACTTCTCTTGTTTTAAGCCAGTTCATTTTTGACATCATTTGTTGTGCAGCAATAAATAGCTAATACAAGAGTGTTAGAGTAGTTTGGTCTTCTACTCCTGGACAAAAATCTAAACACTCACATCCTGCCAATCATTGGGCACTAACGTCACCTAACGGGCAAAGAACACTGAGTCTGTAACCATACTTGCTACATCTACAGTTCAAGTGGTGCGGCTCCAAAGCAAAGTGGAAGAAACCATTTCTTGGTGGGAACAAAGATCCCAGTGCCTTCAGACTATTTAGAGCATCACAGCAATTAGAGATAACAACAACTGTGTGCCATTTGGAGGCAGTTAATAGTAGGTCTTGAATAGTAGGGAACTTTTCACTCAAAAAAACCTCCAGTGTTTCACACATACTACTGTCATCCAATCTTATGGGAAAGTATATGTTTCCATGAAAACAGAGAGGGAAAAAACCCTCAAACATCCTCTTACCCATCCATATTAACTAAATATGAGAAGTTGAACATTCCATTGATAGGGGCCCTGTCAAAATTAAATTGACATCCTGACACCATTAAGTGCCCATGTGAGAGCAGAGTGCATTTGACAGCACGAAGATTGAAATTCTTTCTGAATAAAAAACTGTGTTTCTGAAGTCTTACCATTGTGAATTAAGATTCAGTGGGAGAGCAATTTCCCTATTAAATAAAAAATATGGAAAAGCCATTGAAAAAGGAGACCAGTTAGCCGAATTACCTATACTGCCTGTCTAAATTCATTTTACATATGTAAGAACTATATAGATGGGCCATACATACAAAGAGTAATTTGCAAGTTGACTGAGAGAGAACTTACAGCCAAGAAGATATATTTGAGATTCATTTGCATCTCCATGATTCAAATGACTATAACGCAGATGTGGTGATCTTCCATTTCCTTTAGCAGCGAGGGCAAAAATGAAGTCTTTATATAAGATCCTAGAAAGACTGAATTCTACACCCTTCTCTCACCCCTCACCATCAAATTTTAAAAATCGGCCAATACTTATTGAACAGCTACTAAGTGCAAGGCAATGTAAAGATACAAAGTATAAGCCACAGTTCTTGCCATTAAAAAGAAAAGTCATATGGACTAGATGAGAATCAGAAATATACAGTGCCTTGCATGCGGGAAGTTCCCAATCACTAGCAGATAAGTTGATAAAAAAGTATCCTAGGCAGCCACTCTTGGTGACCCAGCCAACGGCAAGGACCTCTCCCTTCCTTCCTTCTAACAAAACCCTGCTTTTCAGCAATGTCCACAATAGCCAAACTGTGGAAAGAGCCAAGATGTCCATCGACAGATGAATGGATAAAGAAGATGTGGTATATATATATG
>NC_138377.1:96839696-96856870 GCF_054177405.1 Leptonychotes weddellii | reverse complement strand
GGTTCTAGAGGGGAGGGGGGTGGGAGGATGGGTTAGCTTGGTGATGGGTATTGAGGAGGGCACGTTCTGCATGGAGCACTGGGTGTTATGCACAAACAATGAATCATGGAACACTACATCTAAAACTAATGATGTAATGTATGGGGATTAACATAACAATTAAAAAAAAAAAACCTGCTTTTGCTCAGCCGTGTCCTCAGCCCCAGGAACAAACCCAACTCAGCCATTCCGTTCCCCTTTGCCAGATATTCATTTTCCCTGCCTCCTTGCCAAGTGATCCAAATTTCTTGGATGGCCTCTAAGGCAGCTTTCCTTTCTCTGGAAAAGTTCTCTCTCCACCTGCCCCCTTCTTCCTTCTGCTTGAAGTTCGAGCATTAGGTTGTGGTGTCTGGGACTGTGGCAACCATCTAGTGACCATGGGGAAATAAATACATGAAGAAGGTAGACTAGAAGAGCAACAGAAATTTTGAGCCAGGAGAGACCACTCGAATTTGGAGGGGTAGAATGGATTTAGGCTGTCTCTTGCCTGCCTGGCACCCATTCCTCCTTCTTCTGGTAACCGTATCTCAATTTTCCTTTGGGGAGCCACCCAGTTGTCACTCTCCGTGCATGCAGATCTGTGAGGCTGACCCCATCCATGGGTCCCAGGGGTGGACACATGACCCAGACCTGGTTTATTCAGAGCACCATAGCAGTTGGCTCAGATGGGCATGTGACCCACCCCTCCCTGGGACTTCTGTTAGAACTTTTAAGAAAGATAAGTTTGTTTTCTCTGAGGTTGTTAAGCTGGTAGGATGTAAGCCTTGAGTTTCTGGGGCTACCACATGAACCTTAGTGTCCACCTAAATCCACCTAACTCAGAGTGAAATCAACAGATTAGAACAATCCGCAGAGGGGCACCTGGGTGACCCAGTCACTTAAGCGTCCAACTCTTGGTCTCAGTTCAGGTCTTGATCTCAGGGTTGTGAGTTCAAGCCCCACATTGGGCTCCACACTGGGCATGGAACCTTCTTGAAAAAAAAGAAAAGAAAAGAAGAATCAGCAGAATCAGAAAAGACAAAGATTACTAATGATATTTTACCTAAAATCATACATAAAGTCTATCATGGACTTATGGATGACATGAACTAATAATTTTTTTTTTTTTTTTTACTTAAACCAGTTTGGGATCTGCCTCACTATTTGCAACTGAGACTTCTAATGCAGGTGACTAGGACTACTGTACACAGAAAATGGGATATGAGCTCTACTCTCAGGGTGGATAGAAGTTTGATAACAGACTAGGAGGGGGAGCTTCTGGACAGAGCAAATACTATAAACAAAAGCTTAGAGTCAGTGAGTAAAAATGTGTGCTGGAACAAACAATTCGCTTTACAAAGCAAGCAAACACAGAAATATAGGTCAGAATCAGATTACAGACAGGCTTCAAGGCCAGGCCGAGTCTGAGCTTTATTCTGTAGCCAACTCCACATCAGAGGCTTTTAGCTGAAGAGTGTTCTGGTCGAACCAGTGTTTGGGGAAGATTAATCCAGTAGGATCTCACAGGTTGGACTGCAGTGAGCAAAGCCCAGGTATGAGTCTGCCAGAGATGAGATGACCTCAACAGTAAGTGACCACCCAGCAGGGCAGAACTAATCAGTGGGGTTTTTTTTGTTGTTGTTTTTTTGTTTTTTACTAAATAGTAAGGGAACTCTTGATGAAGGCTTGACTTATAGACAGAATACTTACGTTTGGTCACATTCCACAGATATTTACTATGAGCCCAGCACTCTGCCCGATGCTTGGTGCAGAATAATAGATAAGACAGCTGTGAAGACTAGTCAACGAGGTATACTTCCATGAAACAACTAAAGACGATTGTGATAGGTGCTATGACAATTATTGGGTGTTGTGAGATCCTGTATCAGGGAACCTAATCCCAGTCTCATTAGGTTCCTAGAAGTCAGGGAAGGCTTCCCGGAAGAAGCAACATTTAAAATGAGACCTGGGACAGGAGGAAGAGTTAGCATGACGGAAGGGGCTGACAAGTAGAACGCTTCAAGCAGAAGCACGTTAAGGTGAAATGGTATTTTTACCAAACATCTGACGAAATTCCAATGTGGCTTTCCTGCAAGGTGTAGAAAGAGTCTAAAGGGTTAAGTAGGAGGCTACAGCCGGCAGGGTCTTACGTGCTGTGAAAAGGATTTGGAGCTTTATCGGAAGAGCAATGTTAGCATGTTTTTCTGAGATCAGTCAATTCCGGGTCTCTGACTTGATCACAAAAAGGAGCCAGGGAAAGGGCCAATCTCATGCATATTCCAAGTGGGTGGTCACCAGATGGTGGGACTCCAAGGTTTTGTGAAGGTCCTCTATTTTGCAAATATCTCCCCTGCTTGCAAACTGATGTTGAAAATTTCATGAACAGGGAACCATTTGCTACAACAATGAAAGATCAAATGTCAAATGCTAATTCCTCCAGGAGGAGAAGCACAGCCACTTAACGTTTGCTCTAAAGTACACACAGCTGATAGCTGAACTTCCCGGAGAATAGGTTTTGAGGTCAAAGAGAGGTAGAGGACAGGAGGAAGAAAATCGGGAAGCAGAAAAGTCACACTGAGAGGGGAGAGGGTTACACAAAGAAACACTGGAGGCACCAGAGAGAGTGCCTAGTACATAGTACGTGCTCCACACATGTTTGTAGGAAGAAATGAAAGAAAGGAAGAAAGAAATCTCATAATTCTATCAAGGCTTGGTATCTATTTCAGGCAAGCAGATTGGCTCTTCTCTCCCTGAGGCCGCACAAGTCATGCATTGGGAAGACCAGGGGCTAGGAAAGGAGACAAGAGAGCACAAATCCATTCTCCAGAAATCCAGAAGCATGCATGAAGCATGGCTTGTGATCCAGCTGGTTCCCTGGACCACAAACTTGGACCATGGCTTTGCCTTCCGATGAGGAGGACATCCAGCTTTTCCCCGGGAAGCCCAGGAGCCTGGGGAATGGGCAGGGACAGAGCCCCGCGAGAGAAGCAAGCAGATAACCTTGGCAGACACCACATTTCCACACCTGCCAGGTGGAAGCCCAGCACCTGCACTGTGGTGACCCGATGTCTCTGAGGCCTCCCTTGCAAAAGCCATGGCCGTCTTCTGAAATTTCTTTATTAGCACCTGTTCGTTCGTAACCCCTAGAGGCTTTAAGTATTTGATGTTGAATCATTATTACTGACCAAGAATTATCCACACCTATAGACTTTTTCACATATGATGGGGCACAAAAGTCCGAGAAAAACTGTTTTTCAGTAATTGAGGATGGTTTCTTTTCTCCTTTTTGTGCAATAGAAAAGATAAGCCTCTGATTTTCATTGTCCATATTTCAACTAAATACACGTTTTCGCCATATTCTTATAAGCCTCTGCTGTCAGAATAAAAATCCTTCTGGAATAGCCTAGTAAATGCACTGTGTTAATGGTAACTTGACCTTTCACTGATTTCAAATTAACCAACAGGGAAACAGTAAGTTACCTTACTTAAAGCATTATCTTCATTAAAGATTATTAGATGGGTAAGAAAAGGCTCCCTGCAAACCAGCATGTGCTCTGTGCTTATAACAACCCGGCATCTTGAAGGTAGTGCCATTAAAGGATTATGTTGGGAAGCAGGAAGCTAGGATATTAAATTAAGGCTATGCAGCTATGACCCGCCGAATGAGGGGGCACCAGCCACCGGCATGGAGTCAGCAGGTAGCTCCTTCAGCATCCGAGCTCCCACTCTGGGGAAGTGAAACCTATGGGATCATTTTGATCAAAGGTGCAGTTTTGATACACCTACATGAAGGAAGTAGAGTCACAAGATTTATTACATCCAGATCCCAGAACCAGGGGTGGGGGTGGGCAATAAGCCAGGGGAAGGGCAGTCCTGGGTCCCAGGTCAAGAGCGAGCAGGAACTAAGAGAGCAGGGTAGCAAGCACCTATTACGTATAAGGTAGTTGGGTCAAAGGTCACTAACTTTTCACAGGCTCAGCTCTTGAGTGGTTATTTTATTTTATTATTTTTTAAGAAAATTTTTAAAGATTTTATTGATTTTGAGAGAGAGAGAGCAGGGGCAGGGGCAGAGGCGGAGGGAGAGAGAGAATCCTCTCTGGACTCCCGGCTGAGCTCGGAGCCCGACGTGAGACTTGATCCCACAACCCTGAGATCATGACCTGAGCCGAATTATCAAGAGTCAGATGCTCAACTGATTGAGCCACTCAGGTAGGTGCCCCTATTTTAAAAGGTGCCTCAGGAAGAGCAAAGCAGGAAGGGCTGGGATCTGCCAAGGAACCTTGGGGGAGGAATCCTAAGCTCAGGTTATCTAAATATCCAGACTCTGGGTGTGAGCAGGGTTGTCATACTGTAAAATGCCTAGGCAGCAACTCAAAATAGCTGTTTTTCCATCACAAAGGTCCAGAACTGAATTTCGTGATTGGATATCTCTGCAAAAATGAACCATGTTAACAATGATTCCTTCTCCCCAGTGTGTTCTAAAGATTGTTTCCATGGCAATCTACATTGTTTTGTCTAAATTATTCTTCATACCATTTTTTTTTCCTCCATCTAG
The DNA here is from genome assembly GCF_054177405.1 of Leptonychotes weddellii. Taxonomy (NCBI): domain Eukaryota; kingdom Metazoa; phylum Chordata; class Mammalia; order Carnivora; family Phocidae; genus Leptonychotes; species Leptonychotes weddellii. The sequence goes on along the minus strand of NC_138377.1, from coordinate 96,852,297 downwards.
ATATTTGCAAAACACCTATCACTTGAGTATCTCTTCTCTGAACAAGTCCCCAGGAGGGGAAAGAGAATATTTCTTGGAAGAAATGAAAGGCTGACACTTGTCAGAAAGAGCCCAATTTGTGGGATGATATAGGGCCTGAGGTTCTCTGTAGAGGGACTCCCCTGCTGGGATCCACCTTCTGCTCAGGGAGTGGGAAAGCAAAAGCCCTGGTCCTCATTGTCTGTCACCTCTGAGATGTCTTCTTAGGAGTCCAATCCTTTCTAGGCTTTGGACAGAATGATAAACTGGAGCAGGCAAGGTGGGCTGGATCGGGAGGAGACCGCCCTTAGGAAACTGATGTCCCCACTGCGTAGCTGAGACAACACTACTTGTACACCAAATGATTCCATTTCCTTCTGGCACCCAGGAGGATGTCCTTTTCTAGGTACAACCAGGAGCTCGTTCTAGCCAGTATAAGGGCAGAAGCAATGAACACCCTCTCTTGGCCAGGTCCTAACATCTCCTGAGATATCCTTTGCTATCTCCACGTCCTTCCATTTACTGGCCAGCTGGATCCAGAGGAACCAGTTAAGGATTCCAAAGGGCTGAGAAGATGGAGGGACACTGGATGGGAGGGGTGGTCCCAAATCACCGAGCGGTAGACTGTCAACACTTGAATTGATGTGAGTGAGAAATAAACCTGTTATGTGTTAAGCGACTGAGATTGGGGATTGTTTGTCACGTTGGCCCACCCTGGCATTGACTGATGAGATATGGCAGGTTTCTGGGCAGACCCAGCAACAGACGGCAGCAGGAGGTTTATGCAGGGAACAAAGTGCAGTGACCAGAAATAAGATGGACAGGAAAAGGGTCCAATTCCAGATCAGGGTCTTCAAGGTGATATTAGCAGCCATAGCCCGACATTTGCTGAGCATAACAAGAGGAGGTCTTGGGATCCAAAGACTAGGGCTCTGCCTGGACTCCAGCCTCCGGGGCACAGTTAGCATAGGGAGGGCAAGATGGGGCCATCATTCCAAAGGAATGAAGTGGAACATTTCAAAAGGAATTGGTCAGGGCAGGGGTTCGAGCAAGGATAAAACATAGACCTGACTAGGACCACAGCACAGGGCAGAGGCTTGGACAAGGAGAACAGGCGAGAAGCTCTGCCCTGGCCCAGAAACAGTATCCCCAGCAAGGGCGACTCAGTGGCAGTCTTCTGGGGTAAAACTATTTGGGGAGGGATGGGGTAGAGCTGTCCTTAGTGAAAGACACAGAGTGGCCTTGGCAACCAGTCAGAGGACTGCAGAACATGGAGAAAAGGCAATCAGTACCGTGGGAGATCAGGAAACCAGAGCTCAGGGAGTGAGAAAAGAGTGAGACCATCTGTGGGGTCAGGCAGTGAGAGACGGTGGGAAGAAGAGGTTAGAAGAGTAATCTGAGAAAAAGCAGCAAGAATGGAGCTTAATGATCAGTCAGCTGCCTGCTAATACCAGGCCAGACAGACTTCAAGGATGACAACACGTGGGAGATGAGAAGGAGCACCGATGAGCCAGCAGGTCAAGCAGGACCTGATCCCCATCACCAATCAACAAGGCAAGGAGACCCATCACCCAAGGAAACATGCTCATTCCTCCCTGGCAGCTCTGTGAATGAAAGGTATCAGCCCGTCGGTAAAACCTGGCTTTCCCTGAACATCACTGTAACCTACATGCTCTCACGGAGAGAATTAGCACTCATCTCATTTAGCTGGTAAGAGGTGGAATTACCACTCTAGCTGCAGGCACTGGACAATCGCCTGTTACTTAGACACCATAAAAGAGTTTTTATAGGCAATGAGCTATGAGATTGTTAACATTTACGTTCTGCCCCATGCCCAAGAGTTTGGCTTGTCATATGTGAAGGGTAAGAGTTCTGCAGATTGATCATTATGGGGCATACTGTATTTTATTGGGACAAATGGTTGGTAGCTCTTAGGATAATTAAGCTCTCACCCAGATACCAAGGGAGCTCAAAGGGACCAGGGACAGTACAGGCACATTGAGTTGGGCAAATGTTTAGTTCAGCCCAGGATTCTGATTCTGGTGAAGAGTGGTAGATGTTTCCCCATAAGACTCTCACTGTGGGCCAGGATATCATTGGCGATAGGAAGGATCTCCACAACAGCCTAGAGAGATATAATAACCTTCTATTTTATATGCTGAAATAAAATTTCTAATAAAAAAAAAACTCTCGGGGTGCCTGGGTGGCTCAGTCGTTAAGCGTCTGCCTTCGGCTCAGGTCATGATCCCGGGGTCCTGGGATCGAGCCCCGCATTGGGCTCCCTGCTCAGTGGGAAGCCTGCTTCTCGTCTCCCACTCCCCCTGCTTGTGTTCCCTCTCTTGCTGTGTCTCTCTCTGTCAAATAAGTAAATAAAATCTTAAAAAAAAAAAAAAAAACTGTCCAAGAAAGAACACACTGGTTTTTAAGCTACAGATAATCTCGTTTACACTACAGTGTATATGACTGATAGCAGGCACTTCCCAGAGCAGATTTTAATTGTGGAGAGGCAGAGAGCATGGTCTCAGAACTGGGGATAAGGTGGGACCATGAGGAAGGAGAAGCTCACAGGAAGGTGGGTAGCAAGGGATGCTACCGGTACTCCTTTACAATGTGACCTCAAGTTACTTCTCTAGCCCCCTTCCCTGCTTGTCTGGCCATCTTTCACACCTGTCCCCCAACACTGACCAGATGCCTACTTTTTTCAAGACACATCATGTCCCGTTATATCTCTGTGCTCCTATGTGTATCCCCCATGCTTGGAACTGTTCCCACCCCGCAATCTCTGCCTGGACAACTCTTGCCTCTCCCACCAAAGTCAGGTTACATGTTTTCTCCCCTGTGTAGCCTTCCAGTCTACCAGGCAGTTCCTGTTGCTGCTTCCTCCGTGTTCCATTAGCACTTTGTTCAGGCTCTATTTCAGTGCTGGTTGTTTTAGACAGCTTCTCCTTTGGGCTTTGAAGCTCTCAACGGCAGGGACCATCATGGACTTGTCTCTGAATTCTGTGTCCAACATAGGACCAGGCTTTGTCACTTCCCAATAGCTGGCTGCTGGATCAACAAAAAATTTTCTATTTTGCAACTTCCCCCACCATCTGATTCTTTTCTCAGGCTCCACCCTGTCTCCTTGGCTCTCTCTTGGTCTCTCAGACCTCATTTTTCTCGTTGGTAAATTGGAAGTGAATACACTTAGGTGTTGTGAGAATGGATAAAGAGAAAAGTGAACTCCCAAGTAGGAACAATCAAAGCATCAAAGCCACCTAAAAGAAATATTTCTATATTTACTTGACTTTGGAAAGGATTTAAAATGAAATGTTGATTCATTAAAGCACAACAAAACAATCATTTACTAAGTACTGATTATACTTTGGATGCTGGACTGGAGCCTAGCCTTTTACCTTAACTTTAATGGGATTTATATACATTTTCCATTGCAATTTTCTGAGAACAGATGAGACCAAATTTTCATCCACTAAAAGATTCTGTTCTCCTGGGCTGGTCACACACCACTAAGATGAGGATTCATATTTGAATCAGTCTATTCACTAAATGAATGACCAGCTAATTCAGAAAGATAAAACCCTGAGCCAAAAGCAGCATGGTAAATTGGAAGGACTGCAAATCTGAAGGAATTGGTTCAATAAGGTCTGCCCTTCGGAGATGCGTACCAATTCTTGGTCTCTTCATCTTTCAAATGAAGAAGGCTAGGCAGACTGTATTTTCCAAAGATAGCCACTATATTATAGCCCCTTAAAAAATTATTTATTTATTTATTTATTTGAGAAAGAGAAAGAGCATGCATGAGCAAGAGAGAGCAAGGGGAGGAGCCTGCTGGGGGCTCGATCTCATGACCTGAGCTCATGACCTGAGCTGAAATCAAGAGTCGGATGCTTAACCGACTGAGCTACCCAGGCACCCCAGTATTGCCCTTTCTATCCCATCTTGTCTTCTTCCTTGATCGTGGTTGAAACCTGGGGACTGCCTCAACCAGAAGCAAGACTTTGTGGAAGCAAGACTTTGTGACTTCTGGGTCTAGATTAACTTAAACACTGTGCAATTCTGCCTTGTTCTTGGGACACCAGCTCTTCGAACTCAACTGCCATTGTGTGAGGAAGCTTAAACTAGCCCATGTGACAAAAACCACCGAGAAAGACCATGTATAGGTGCTCGGTCAACAGACAGACGTGAGTGAAGACACATCCAGCTGAGTCTAACCCTTGGCCATTGAGATACTCCCAGCCTTTAAGTCTTCCCAGCTGAGGTCCCAGACCATTATGGAACAGAGAAAAACACTTCTCAGTGAGCCTGTCTGAAATCCTCACCCAAAGAATTCCTGAACATAATACAATGGTTGTCTTATGTTATCGAGTTTTGGGATGGTTTATTATGCCTCAACAGTCACTGGAATAGAAGGTAGTATCTACCCTGACTACCTCACAAAGTTGTGAAGATCAAATTAGATTAGTACGTAGATCATTCTCTGCACATTTTTAAGTAGCCTGTGGATAAAATTCAGTAAGCTTACATGAAATGACTGTGCCTGGCATTCGCTAACCCACCCACCCCCACTCTTGCAGGTTCTGCGGCACCACCAGGGCACAGTAAGACCTTGAGGAACCCAGTTTGAAAACCACCGTGTTCATCCATTATTCTTATGGATGAAAAAAACACAGACCCAGACTGACTTGTCCAAAATCACACAGCTAGCTATGTGCTTGCTCCAATTTGTCATGCTGCCTCCAAAAAGAGAACTATTTAAGGTAGGACCATCCTTGTCTGAGAGCCAGAAAGTTTGCAAGCAGGGACAAGCGAGATCATTGTGCGATATTTCTTTTCAAGTCTCAAGCAGACACTTTGAGCTGTTGCCCAAGCATGCCAAAGACAAGCCTATTTCATTTCCCTCATTCCCTCCCCTGCTCCTCTCCCACTCAGTCCTAGGAGCATAGATCATTTCGTTGGGTGAAACAGAAAGACCGAGCTGCATGCTCCACATTGAGCTCTGCAGGCTGTCAGCTCAGTGATGAATGGGGAGCTGAGCTAATGCAGAGGTCCGCCTGGTTTGGGTGAAGCTCTGTTTGATCACCCATCGTTGGCATTCACAGAGAGCTCCTAATTGTCGCTTGGTGAAACGGTGCCTCACTGTAGTCGAGTGTTGGCGGGGGGGGGGGGGGGCTCTCTCCGTTATTAACCTTTACGTTGCCCCTAAAGCAGGGAGGGCAAAGGCAAGCTGGGATTGTGATCAAGTTACATTTAATGCACTGCCTCTCATACTCATCTAATACCTCAACTATTTCAATGGAAGGGAAAAAAATTAATAAACCCCCAAACCAAACCAAGCAGGAAGGATAAAGGTGAAAACTATTGACCTGAATACAGTAATGTCTTTCCATCTGATGTGATCCGTTCCTCTACCTGGAAAGGCCCTGTGGGTATTGAGAAGGACCCCTGACATTCTGAAAGCCACAGATTCATAAATCACTGAGTTTGAAAGAGGCTTTGGTGCTTGTCCCCTGAAATAAGGGTGTCGTTCATTTAGGATTTATGGCTCTGGGGAAGACGATTTATCTAAATGGCTACAGAGAACATTAATGGGAGACTTTAGTCTTTCTGATCCATAGAACTGGGAGCTTTCCATGGGGACCCAGGACTATCAGGTTTAAATGAACCTTCAAAAAAAATCTATGGATGTGGTAATCACTGAACAATCATTTGCTTGGAGTATTAGTGTCTGCATACTCGGGGATGAGATAATGAATTATCTCTAAAGGCAAAGCAAGATGTTTATTATGGTGTTTCATGGCAGACTGTGGGGATTTTAAGTTTCAAAAAGATTAAAAATGAGCATTTTTATTACTATAAAAGTGCATATGCACTGAATAAAACCTGGTAAATACAGAAAAGTCTAAAGAAAAAATTAAATCACCCCACCCCACACTGCAGTGATAATCATGGTAGATATGCTGGGTGTCTTTCCTTCCAGTGTTTTTTCCTGTGTGAGTATGTGTACACACACATGCGTGTGCACACACACGCACACACGTGTGCTCACATACTTGATTTTATGTCACATGAACAGATAAAATTTAAAATTAAGAACTTCCATACTATTGCTTTGCATTCTGCTTCTTTACTTGACATTACGTGATATCATTCTTCAAAAGTACGTTTTGTAGAAGCAACATAATATTTAGTCCTATGTCAATACCATAATGCATTCAACGAGTCCCTTATTATTAGACATCTGGTTGTTTCCGGCTTTCACGCTGTCTCCGAAATTTTCTCTAGAAGTGAGATTCCTGGATGAAAAGATATATACTTTTTCACAAGGCCCTGGACACAAACTGCCTGTCTCGTGTTTGGTCACTTCACGTTCTCGTTTCTTTTGCAGTGGGCCATGTGTGAGCTCCGGGGCCTCAGCCTGGTTTTTTAATCCCTCCTCCAAGGATGGTTCATTGGGTGCATCATCCACTCCCACTAGGCCCCAGTTTCCTAATTCCTAATTTGGTTATTTGTCCTTGTGTTTACTTACTCCCACACCTTTCCTGCAAATCTGTTCACTCGGTGTTCCCTGTGTGAATGCTGCTTTTGCCACCTGCACTCACGTTCCCCTTTGTCTCCCCCTCCACGCACCCCACGCACCCCACCCACCCTCAGGGTCTAGCTGAACTCTCTCCTCCCCCACCCAGCACTCCTGGACCACTCTAGCCCCAGGCTTCTCTCCTGAACTGCCCCATAATTTATTGTCTTCACACCACTCCTCCGACAATTAATCACCACTTATCAGCTCTATGACCTTCAGTAATCCCAGAAGCTTGTCGTGAGAATTTAATGAGATCAAGCCTATAAAATAAATACCTATCACAGAGGGGGCACACACTGCAGCTGAGCAGTAAATGGAAGCTCTTATTATTATTATGGCCAGTTTGCTTGGTGACATTTCTTCTGCTCCATTTTGCATACACCCCCCCTCCACTGCTATTTAACTGTGTGTGACCTGGATTCCAAAGTCCCCGAGGGCAGCTATTCGCAGGCACCTAGAGCAGGATCCTTTCAGAAGAAGCTCTCAGGGAAATTGGCTGCTTGTGACCAGGTAGTAGGTCATCCAAGTCTCTCTCCCTTGCTTTCCCCAACTTGTTCAGCTTCATAGATGGCCTTGGAACCCCCAAACTCTGAACGTTTCTGCCTCTTGAATGACCACCTAGGCTTCTGATGCACACAGCAAAATTCAGCAGGGGGCAGTGGCCCAGTCAAGGCCAGGTTTATAGTTAGAATTTGATTGAGGGGTAGGAATGTGACCAGGTAGGTGCATCAGAGTTTCTGAGTTGGAAGACAGCATGGAGGTCCCTTGTCCCTTGGACCCATTTCCTGGATACGAGATACCCTAATGCTGTGTCTGGGTTGGTGGGCAGGAGAGCTGAGCTCTGGCTCTTCTCTGTCTGATGCTTTGTGTCCTGCACAAGTCACTACTCTTTTTGGTTGGTTTTTAGCTTCCTCATCTTGAAAACGAGAAGGTTGGACTCGATAATATCTAAAATGCCTTCCAACTAAATTTTATGATTCCATGAAGCAGAGAGGTTAAGAAACTTTCCCTAAAACATGGAGAGCAAAGACTCAAATAAAAATACGACTTACATCCCAGCACTTTGTCAATCCACCAGTCTATCTCGCCAACCAGAGGCACTCACATAGTGCCATATGTTAGGCATCTGGAAGGATCACAAACAGGTGTAAGTCAGAGGTCCAGTTCTCCTAGAGATTACAGTCCAGCTGGGAACACAGAAGCAAAGGGAAAATTACAAATCTGCTGGGTTGTCCCCCAATATCTATTCCCCCTCTTCACTCATGCCATTAATAGAACTACCAGTTTTAACTGGATATATAGTGACAGAGTAAAGTTCAATGTCTTAAGCTTTGTTGCAGCTAAGTGTGGCCATGTGATTGAGTTCGAGACAATGGGACGTGATCAGAATTGTTCTGTGCAACCCCTAGGTCATTGCTCTCCTTTAACTCATTTTTCCCTTTGCGCACTGGTTGGAATAGAGGCATGGTGATGAGCCGTCTTGGACGCACTTGAAAGAAGACACTATTCTAGGGATGAGTACAAAGATAGCTGCAGCCTGTGTCCCTAGTGTCCTGGGGCCACCACAGGACCAATTATTCTTGCACTGTTAAGAAAGGCAGATGTATATTTCTGAGTGTTAAATGAGGCAAAAATCTTATTTTGGGTCACTGTTACAGTTTTAAAACATACATCTTAACTAACATATGTAACAGTTGAGGGTCAAAGGTATTCATGGGATACAGGTAAGTGGGCCATTCCTAGAAACTGGTGGTCAAGGTCCTCAGAGAGGTGACAGAAGGTGAGCTGAGTTAAAGGAATGATGGGCGGAAACAGAGAAGAGCCCATCTAAGTGAAGTCTGTGATGTTGAGCCACATCACAGAAATGGGATTACAGGTGGTAATTGAGAAAGGGACTAAAGGGAGGGTTTGTATAAGACAATGGTTTCCAAACCAACTGGTCATCATCATCACCTGGGAGGCTTAGAAACAGATTCCTGGGTCCCAGCACCAAATATTATGATTACAGTAAACTAGGGATGGGATCCCAGAATCTGTCTTTTAAAGCTTCCAGGTGATTCTAATGATGGAAAGCACTGTGTCTGCACCAAGAAGCAGCTAGAATGGAACCAGATCATGGAGGGTCTTAAACACCGTGCTGAGTGTCCATTGTTCCCCCAGACCGCTCCAGGCACCCCCTAAACTTCTTAGATTGGGCTTTAAAACTAATTGTCAGGGAAGAGGAATTCTAAGAGAAAGTCCACACGGTATACTAGAAATAAGTCAGACCTGGACTTTCATTCTGGCTCTAGCCCCTGCCAAGTGTGTAACCCGAAGCGTGAGTCTCAATTTCTTTATCAGGAAAAACAGAGACAGTGAGCGTTGCTGTGGAGATGAAATGGGAAAGTGTATGCACAAATATCTAGCTCAGCGTAAACACCCAATAATGTCACTGAAACGTTAGTCGCCCCTCCAGGCACTATGCTCTTGCTCTGCGGGCTGTGCACGAGGCAGAGTGGTGGGATGATTCCGGGGGGATGAAGTGGGGATGGTGGTCTAGAGACCTGCCTCCGGCATCCGGTCCTGTTGGACCTTGGGACCTTGGGACGCTGGCGCTCTGCCAGAAGTGGGCTATGCCATCATGAGTCACTGGCCCCTGGATCGATAATTCAACCTTGTTATTATTTAGCACTCTGTGGTCACTGCTGGAGACCCGCCAAAGTCAGGCCTGGCCTCTGTGACACCAAAGGGCTCTCGTGGGCATCCCTGCAAGCTCAGCCTTCAGCCTTGATTTCCATTAGTTCAGGATGGCGGAGAAAGGGCACATTCTGGAAGCTCCCAGGGTTCTGCATTGTGACTCGGTGAAAATAAAAGGGCTTAATTATTTGGGGCTAAAGCGCACAGGCATTTGACATTTTGAAAAATGGTTTTGTGACATTTCTTTGATAGGTCTGGACCAAAGGCAGCTGCTTACTCTTTAGGGAGGTGACAGAAAAGGAGAAGGGGCGAGAGCAAGCGAGGGATCTCAGTATTTTAACAATACTCCCTTATATTTACAGAGGGCTTTATACTTTGTAAGGCGGCTTTTCATTCATTAGCAAATTATCTGGTTTGTATAGTTACTCAACAAGGGAGAACAGGGCGTGAGGAAATACTGTCATTCACTAACCGGATGAGCCTTGGTAAATTAACTTCTCTGGCCTCAGTTTTCTCTCCTTTGAAATGGGGATGTGGCCTGCTGTGCAGGTAGTGGTGACAAAGAAATGAGATGCAAATTGTATAGGTCCCCAGCATAGCTGCTAGCACAGAGTTTCCTTAGTCTCCCATTATATAGATGAGAAAACTGAGGGGAGAGAAATAAAGGGATAGATAGGAACCAGTGTCTGGATCATGCCTGGTCCAGGGATTTTTCTTACTACAACGTATGGACCCTCAGAAAAGGCCATTTCACGAAATAAAACAAAACCCTGTTTCTCTTATTTCCCCCTAAGTTCCATCCTGGGAAAAGAGTCTGAAACGGAGTTGTGGGGCTCCTAATACGCAACATGAGAGGTGAATGGAAGGAGAGCAGCTTACCATGAAGGCAACAGCCAAGCACATGGATGAGGGGAAAAGGAAGCTCGTGGAGAGTCTGGCTTCGGGCAGGGCGTGTTCTCTGCCAAGCTTCCAGTGGAACCAACTGGCAGAGGGCACAGATGAGCAGCATCCAGAGCTAGAGGAAGTTCCCACACAAGGTCGGGATGGCCCGCTGCAGCAATGCATCACCAAATCATGGCTGGGAGTTATCTAGATAGACTGAATGAAATGAATGAGACGAAATCCAAAAGAATGAAAGCCAGGGTCAGGCGTGGAGTTTAAAAACCCAACAGCACAAAATACCGAATGAGGAAACCTGACTCAAAAGCAGAAGATGCCGAGATGACAGCCCATCGGGAGTCAGTCTGATATAGCAGAAAGAGTAGCAAATCCGGAGGTAGGGATCCCCCCACTCTGCCCCGACTCTACAGAAGCTGTGAGTCCCTTGACCTCTCTGGGCCTCAGTGTCCTGTAAAATTAGTGGTTTGGACTACCTGATGATTCTTACGGTTTATTGTAAACTTCACATACCACTCCACCTCATATTTTGCATGCCAAGAAGACTTGGCAGTTTTAGTCGGCCATAAATTCAATAAGAGGTAATAGTACGGCAAAAACGTGGCTAATGTGAACTTAGGGTGCCCGAGTAGGTGTTTGGTGGTCACGTGAGACAAGGCAGGAGCCCAGCCGACCTCAACTGCTGGGTAGACCTCTTTGTAGCGGACAGCTTTGGAAAAAAGCACATTTTGAGAAGTCTACAGGAAAACTAGAGTCTGTCCAGAGAAAGTTTGTCAGGATTGTGAGAGGCCATATTTGAATGTGGAAAAGTTGAGAAACTGGAACTATTTACTCTGATGAAGAAAATCCTGGAAAGGAACATAAGAGCTATAACCCCAATATCTAAAGGCTGCAGCTCCAAAGATGAATCGGGCTTCTCCCGAGCTCGCTAATTTCTGCAGTCCAGACGAAGTGGGTCAACTTGAGCTCCCCATCCGAGTCTGCCACAGTGGAGCTGGGACAGGAGTGCCATTACCCAGAGAGAGGGCAGCCTGCGCCCGGGGACCGGCTTCAGGGAGGCGAGCCAAGGCTTCTAACTGGGAGCTCTGAAGATTCAAATCAAGGAAGCAGCAGGAGGGCCTGGAGATGAGCCGCTGCCGGATGAGAGCCGCAGGGGGAAGGAGGTGACGAGGGGAGAGGGCCGGGCTGCCTCTGGACCTGCCGCGTCAATTACGCGGCCACCGCCGGCAATTAGCAAGAGGGCAAGAGACAAAGCAGCGCGGCCCGTGGGCTGCCCTCCGCACCCTGAAGGGGAGGCAAGTGACCAGGCTCTGCCGAGCTCGGTGGTCTCTGGTCCCTGTCAGGCGGGTCCTGGCGATTGTTGGACCCCAGAGAGCAGAGGCTTGTCGAGATCTTTCTGCTTCCCCGTCGGCCTGCTCCTGGCCCTGCTACAGACATGCCACTAGTGTCGATAAACATCTTGTCAAGTGCCTGCGTGAATGGGTGGAGGAACAGCTGGAGCTCAATAGACAGTTATCGACTTAATTAATTAATTAATTAATCACTGGAAAATTGACCTGGCCTTCCGTTCCGCTCTCAGGAGGGTGCAAGCATGACAAGTAAGCTCACGGTGGGGAGAATATGAAAGTGCCGAAAACGAAGGAAGCAAGGAACATTTTGGAGGAAGGTAGAGAGAGAGAGAGGTGGGGAGCAAAACAGAACGCAAGTAAAGCTTGGTGAGAGGGGAGCGTCAATCCTGGCAGCCAGGAGTGGCACTCCATCCATCCGTCCATCTGTCCATCCATCCATCCATCCGGCTGGCTGTCCATCCATCCATCCATCTGTCCATCCGTCTATTCCATCCATCCATCTACCCGTCCGTCCATCCTTCCATCTGGCTGGCTGGCTGTCCGTCCATCCATCTGTCCATCCATCCATCCATTCCATCTAGCCATCCATCCATCCATCCATCCATCTACCCATTCCATTATTCCTTTATCCATCCCTTTGACCAGCCTTTCTTGAGGGCCTACTGTCACTCCAGCTTGTTCTAGAGACTACCTAAGACAGCATGAGGAGTAAAATCCAGCTGCTGCTTCTCTACCAGAGGCTCATGTAAAGAATACGTCTCGGAAAAAATAAAATAAGACGTGTGATGATTCCAGATCATAGACCAACTCTGTAGTTTCCTAGGTCACCAGGGGCTGCGTTGGAGGGGACCTCGAGGAATACTGTTTTTAAAAGATTCATCTGGTGCCTCCTACCCATTCTGTGGCACCTCAGACTTCCTTCCATGTAGTTCTGGGGGTTCCCAGTAGATGACACATTGTGTGTAGGGGAGCCTCAGGGCACCGGACAGCAGGCTGCTCATCTGTTCTGCCTTGCTGAGCTGAGGTCTTTGGTTACCACCGATGGTACATACAGCGGCCACAGGGTGTGCCTGCCAAAGCCTGG
>NC_138377.1:96814934-96839596 GCF_054177405.1 Leptonychotes weddellii | reverse complement strand
ATTATCCTTAAATCTAACTTCTGTGACTCCTCTCTTCTCTTAGGATAAATGCTCTCCCAGGAGGCTCCTTTATTCCTGATGTAAATAGACCCCTAGTGGGCCTGCCAACAGTCCACCAAATTGGGACTCCCCTACCATCAAGGGATGAACCAAATGAGTGGTACAGAAAGTGGTACAGACACTTTGTGCATCCTGGGTTGAAGGTTCTAGGGCCTTATGTAAGCTTAGCAGGCCCTCGCATGGGGCAGTCACTAATTACTGATACCCGCCACCCATGCTGGAAGGGCACGGTGCCGTCACTAATCACCGATACCCGCCACACGTGTTAGAGCTGCAGGTGCTGCATCCGTGCCCTCCCTGGTCAAGATTACCGTTTGCCTCTAGGAGAGTAGAGAATAGTAGGAAGCGGAGGGACTTAAGACTTGGTTATACAAATATTTGATTGTGGATATCTCATTATATCTTACAACAACTCTGGGAAGGAGATATTACTAACAATCCCTTTTACAGGTGAAAACCTAAAACTCAGGGAACGTGAGGCATTTGATTATAGCCAGAGAGCTACTAAGTGGCAGAATCGGGATCCACACCCTGGTTTGCCAGATCCCAGGAGCTATGCTTTGTCCACCGCCCCGCGTGGTCTCCTAGAGGTAGGCTGAAATGAGAGGGACACAAGACCATCGCCGAGGACTTGGGTCTTATGCTGGACAGAGTTTTAACTAAGCACCACACATAAGCAGGCATTTCGGTAACTCACCATGGCCATGACAAAGGCTGATACTGATAAGGACTGTGGGGATGTCGCTCAGTCCCCCTCCTCACAAAAGCTTAGACTTCATAGCAGTAGAGAAAGGGTTAGTTGCCCCTAAATGCATCGTTATAGGTGATAGATTATCAGACTCCTGATCATTTCAAAACTCACATATTCATCTGCCTTATCCACAGGAGCCCTCAGCCAGGAGATTTACCCAAATGCTTTTCCTAAACGCAGGCTCTGTCTTTGTCCTCTTTGCTGATGCCAACCTCGGCAGGGCAATCACCTCTGACTGCTGGCTGCCCTTGACCGCTGAGGAGTCCGCATGGAGTAGCTGTATTTTATGCATACAGCTTCCCCATGACGTTTTACAGTTTAACAAACTATGATACACATACGCTTCCATTCCACATCAGGTACCTCCAAATCTAGCCACTCCAATTAAGGGGTGTTAAGGTTTCATGAGAGGCGAGTAGAGTACGCGCCTGTGTCTGCCCTACTCCAAGCCCCACACCCGGCAGTTTCTACTTCCCTCGTTCCATGCCCCTCTGAGGGCAGAAAGTGGAAATCTAGCCCAGGTCCCCTCCTTTCTTCCAGCAACAACTGTACTGAGCACTCAGTCCAGTGCTGATCTCTGTGGAGAAGATATGAAAGGACAGAATTCACAGACCCTGCCTCCAAGAGATGGGGACACCACCCAGGCACACCACCACCACGTAGCATAGAATTAAGTGCTGGATTTTGAGGTGTTTTTAAAAAAAAAAAAAAAGAGGAAGAAGAAAGAAAACAAAAGAAAAAAAATTAAAATTAGAAGTAAATGTAGAGCTACATTTTTAGGGACGTCCTCATGAAAAGCGGTGGGGGGATTAAATCTAGCTCTTACAGGAGGCTGGGATTAGAACTTGAAGACAAATCTGGACTTGGGTCTGGGCTCAGTCCTTCACTAGCTGGGTAACCTTGGCCATGTGCCTCTTCTGAGTCTGTTTCCTAATCTCATCAAATAGGATAATCATATTCCCTTCTAGGACTGTGGTTCTGGCCCCCTTCCTGCCCACCTGCCCCACCGAGCGCCCAATAAAGTGTCAGAATTTCATGACAGTTTCTTAGTGCTGGTTCTGAGATCCTTGATGTCCTGAGAACAAAATTTTTGTAACTCATTTGGCAGCCACTTCTGATCTGACCTGACGTATTTGGTGATAGAGCCTGGCCTGAGTTAATGGTCTTATTTATCCCACGTATCTATTTCACAACACAAAAAATTAACGTCTTTGATTATGGCATGCCACCTCGACCCCACGGGGCGTGATATATAGCGCACTATGTACGTATTCGTGTTCGTATACTAAAATCTGAACAGTTCTGTGCTCTGGAATCCCCGCTGGCCACAAGACACCCACATTATTATCATCACAAAGCCTCAGCTAATGGGAAGCAGCAGGCTTTTCCAACCCACTAACCCCTGTGACAGTGACAATTGCTATGGAGGGCAAGGCTTGCAGATTTTTTTCTGCAGAGGTCCAAGTAGTAAATATTTTAGGCTTTGTGGGCCACACATGGGCTCTTTTGTAACTATTCAACTCTGTAGCATGAAAGCAGCTACCACAAATGGGCATGGCTATGTTCCAATAAAACTTTATTTACAAAAACAGACAGTTGGCTGGTTTTGGCCCGTGGGCTGTGATGTGCCAACTCAGATGTAGGGGAATGGGTCTGAGAACTAGAATGAGCCCCAGAAGTCACCGACTCTACCCCACTCCCATTTCACATTCTGAACTCTGAGAGGGGCAGGAGAAGGCAGAACCAAGTCCAGAGTCTAGGCCTGTGGCTCTCTCAATACCCACGTCATTGTGGTATGTTCCCGGAGTGGACTCTGTCCGGCCGCACAGCCCTGTGACACCTGGGAGTGGGGCAGAGGGCCAGTGTGCCTGTGACACCTGGGAGTGGGGCAGAGGGCCAGTGAGCCTCTTTGATTCTGACCCAGAGCCAGGGAGCACTGGGAGCAGACGAGAATCTGAATGTCTTCATTCAACTAAATGAAAATGCCAACTCGGAAACCAAAAGCGATGAGAAGTATAAAACCCAGTCTCGGTGCTCTTCGTCTCTCCAGGGCGTCTGACTGCCTGCCTGGGCTGCAGGGGTAGTGTTACCAGCCAAGGAAGACCACAGCCGAGTGGCAGATGACAGCCGCCCGGGGCCTAGGGGCAGGGCAGCCCTGCTCGCCATCTGCATTTATGCTCCTTCCCCTTCCTCAGTCAGATAGGCAAGAGCCCTGCCTTTTGGCCAGGTCCCACAAAGTGCCACCTCCTTCCCCAGCCTCATGCCAAGAAGCAGGCAGGCAATGACAGATGCTCACTGAAGGTCCCGGGATGGGATAGAAGTCGCCAGCCCGCACCTGCCAGGAGAGGGGCAGCTTGGGGCAGAAGCTGCGCAGCCGGCCTGTGCCCAGGACACCAATGGGAAGATGAGGCTCTGGGAGCGGTGACAGAATCGTAGAGCCTTAGCACAAAGGAGCTTAGAAACACTGTACTTCAACCCCTGCTCTCATTGGACAGATGGGAAGACCAAGACCCAACATCACATACTCATGAGCAGCAAAGTGGGGTCTATGCGCTGAGTCCTGATTCTTGGCCCAGGCCTCTTTCCACTGAATGCATGTCTTACCCAAAAGGCTTTTGTCCATGGGAAATGTGTCAATCGGTGAAAAGGGACATAACAGTAGTATATTTACTTCATGGGGCTGTTTTATTTATTTATTTATTATTTTTTTTTTAAAGATTTTATTTATTTGACAGAGAGAGATATAGCAAGAGAGGGAACACAAGCAGGGGGAAGGGGAGAGGGAGAAGCAGGCTTCCCGCCGAGCAGGGAGCCCGACGCGGGGCTCGATCCCAGGACCCTGGGATCATGACCTGAGCCGAAGGCAGTCGCTTAACGACTGAGCCATCCAGGCACCCCCATGGGGTTGTTTTAAAGGTTAAATGAATAACCCTAAAGTAAAATCTTTCCCAGAGGTGGGTTTCATCACTTGGGCTGTTCTGTTGCTCCTTTGTTGGTTCAGACTAATTGAATTTTTTTGTGGATGAAAAGAATGCTCTGACCGGTCACTGATGGGCTCAGCACGACTTCTGCCTTTGTATTAGCCAAGAGAGGGGGGATGATATGCTGCTGACTATATATATATCCATCCATCTGTATTTGTCCTCTATCTATATCCTCCATCTTCTTTATACTCATGTGTGTACACACACACACAGCCTTGTCCTCGAGACCGGCTCAGAAACAAACCAAACCAAACGATCACCTTCCAGGGGCTACCCCCTCCCTCCCCAAAAACAGAGAGTGTGGGGATCAGTAGCCTGGAAGGCTTCTCAGGCACCCCTCCTTCTGCAGTAGGCCTCCTCTCAGGAGCCCCAGGAGATATCACCAATTGCCTGGAAGCTTGGTCTTCCTTCCACACTGGCTCCCTTTCTCTATTATCCAGATGGAGACAGCATCACAGAGAAGAATTCAGGGGCTGGGAGCCAGGATGCTGGGTTCACATTTCAGCCCTACCCTTTACT
The DNA here is from genome assembly GCF_054177405.1 of Leptonychotes weddellii. Lineage (NCBI taxonomy): Eukaryota > Metazoa > Chordata > Mammalia > Carnivora > Phocidae > Leptonychotes > Leptonychotes weddellii. The sequence goes on along the minus strand of NC_138377.1, from coordinate 96,835,282 downwards.
TGGTAGGTGACCTTGGGCTAGTTAACTTCTCCGGATGCCAGTTTCCCTATCTGTAAATGGTAGCTACCTTATGGGATTGTGAGAATTCACCAGTGAATACACTCTACGTGCATGCTAAGCACCATACGAATGTGGGCAGATAGCATTCCACACCCACAGCCTGCATCTTTACTTTTCCCAGTCCCAAAATGTGGGGCAGGCTTGGCCCTCATCGGACTGGGCCCCGACTCTGCGCCCCAAACCTGATTTACACCTTGTGACGCCACCCCTACTCTCTTTTCTACCCCGCCTCTGCACTTCGTGGTCCCCGGGGCCCCTGTGGAGAGTGGGCTTTCCCTCCTCTGAAACCCTAGAGCCCACCAACTCTGCCCTTCTCGGGGTCCACCCTCACGCACCGCTTGCCCTGCAGCCTTCCTTCTGTTTCTCTTGAAGAGGAAGAGCTTGATCTCCAAAAGTTTTATTTCGGGACCCTTGAATATAACTTCCTACCATGAGCCAGCTCTGCTAACAAGTTCAGTCACTGTGGACAGTCACACCCTGCCCCTCCTTCCTTCCTTCAATGTTTAAAACCAGTGCTCAGCTTTCAAAAGTGGCTACTCTTTAAAGTATATAACATTTTCTCTCTAGCAAAGGCCTCAAGGCAGTACTTAAGCACCTCAGTTTGGTTCTCAGGACACCTTGAGAAACGCTCAGTAAAGACAGACCTATTGGTCAGTTGATTGGCTGGCTGATGGATGGCCCTTCCAGTGAACCAGGCACAAGGCCCTGGGGCCAGCTCACAGGGCAGAGGAGGCGAGTCCCAGGCCTGCAGCATCCAGAGGAAGTGAATCTCAACTCCGCCCTGGTTTCTTTGATCTAACTTCAGTTCCCCCTCTCCTAGGGGCACACTTAGGCCCAAACTGGCTCCTGCAAAGATCCTGCTGGGATCCTGCTGGGATCCCCACTCCATCAGGGCCAGACAACCAGCTCCCGTGAGTACTGGAGCAGGCTTGATGAAGTCTGCCTGGCGGGGGGACCGTGGCCCAGTTCCCCGATCGATGCTGCTCAGCAGAGGCCTTTCAGAACAGAGCCAAAGGAAAATAGAAAGGGTGGTTTGCCCAGTAAATGGGACTTTGCTGGATGAGGATGGTTTTTTCTTCTTTTCCTCTTAGTTACTTGTCAGTTATCCTAACTGCTCTTTCCTCCTCTTTTCCCTCATGTGCCTTCTCTCCTTCAACACAGTAAAAGGTATTGTGTGTCCTACAGTAACAAAGCAATAAATTTCAGCTTTGTTACATCTGCCACAAATAACGTTTGGAAAAAGAGGAGGTATAAAATAAATGAATGGACCAGTGGATGGATGAGTGGGTCACAGTGAACAAAGGATTCTTTTTTTTTTTTTTTAAGATTTTTATTTATTTATTTGACAGAGAGAGAGAGAGCACAAGCAGGGGGAGCGTCAGGCAGAGGGAGAGGGAGAAGCAGGCTCCCTGCTGAGCAAGGAGCCCGATGTAGAACCCGATCCCAGGACCCTGGGATCATGACCTAGCTGAAGGCAGACGCTTAACCAACTGAGCCACCCAGGCACCCACAAACTAAGCATTCAGCTCTTGAGTTTGTGTGCCTGTTCTTGGAAGGGATTCTTTTTTCACCTGGTTTCCTAAAATCTTTAGGACAGGAACAAATTAAATGCTAGCCAAACTTCCCTAAGAATTCTGTATTCTTTAAGTTGGGGGTTCCTCACTTATATTTGTGGGTTGCGTTTGTCAGGATATTGCATTTTTTTTTTAAAGATTTTATTTATTTATTTGAGAGAGAGAGAGAGCACATGAGAGGGGGGAGGGGCAGAGGGAGAAGCAGACCCCCTGCTGAGCAGGGAGCCTGATGCGGGACTCGATCCAGGGACTCCAGGATCATGACCTGAGCCGAAGGCAGTCGCTTAACCAACTGAGCCACCCAGGCGCCCAGGATATTGCATTTTTCCTGGGTAATTTATCTATAATGTAGGTATGCTGTCACCAGGTGGCAGGTGAGTGGTGCCCCCTTTGTGGTCTGCTATCCCAATGTCTGGAGTTTCCATAGTCAATACTAAGAAACACAAAGTGAACTCCCTCTTTAACAACTGGGGAAACTAAGAATTAGTGGGATTAGGGGAGGGGGTCCAAGGTCATGCAATGAGTTAGTGACGGAGCCAAGGGCTAAGGGAGACAAATGGCACGTGTTTCCTGGAGCCTAGAGCAAGGTTCTTTGGAATTAGAGTCAGTTGACGGCTTCCTGCAGTTGGAGGGGTAGAGGAAATTCCAATGATCGGAATTGCCAAGAAGCCCCCCAAATTGAAGCCACCTTCCCCATGGATGTCTAATTTCTAGTTTGCTAATATTTGTGAAAAAGGACAGAGTGGTGGTTTCTCTCCTTCAGATATATATATTTTTTAAGACAAAGAGGAAAAGAAACAGAAAACAAAAAGATGCTGGGAAAATTGTCAGACTATGGCTGGAGAGAAAAGAAGTTGGTTTGTAGAAACTGGGAGAAGATGAAGCCCACGTCTTTGGACACCCCAGGCCACCACTGGGGTAACAGGGGGTGTGGATCTAGGTTGCTGGAGAGACGAAAACCAGATGCTGGATGGTCCCTGGCCAGAATGCCTGCCTGAACCATCTCCAGTTCCTGGGCCTGAGCTGTAGCCCTCCCTGGGTCCTCAGAAACCACCCCATCCAACAGAAGACACCTCCCCGAGGCCTCAGTGCTGTTCTTGGTGGCCTGCTTCTTGCTGGGCCCCTAAGTGGTCTCTCCGAGCAGGACAGGCTATTTGAGGAGGCTCAGGAAACAGATCCCTAAAACTGCCCTGAGTTCTGCAAATTGCCCCAGTTCAAGATCATTCCCCTGCCTAAAGCAAACCTCAGCCTGCATCAGCAGCATGTGGAGGACTGTTAAAACCCAGAGTACTGTGCCCCACCCTGGCCTGGCGTGGGGCCTGATAATTTGCCCTTCTAACATGTTCATGGATATCGCTGATGCTGCAAGTCCTCCCATTGAGAATCCCGGCTTAAAGCATGGCCCTTGTCACCGGCTCCATGTTTCAGGAGATGAAGTGGTGCGGCGAGATGGGAGGAAGGCTCTATTGTGGACGAGCCACACTAGGCTTGTCTCTTGTTAGGTGTCCATGGGCAAGTCACTTCGTCACTTTGTCACTTCACCTCTCTTGGTCTCAGTTTTCTCACCTGGAAAATGGGACGTCTATTGAATAGTATATTCTTTTTCTGAGTCTTGCCTTGGACACTTCGTGAAATTGATGTCCTTTTTCTTTCTTTTTTTTTTTTTTTTTAAAGATTTTACTTATTTATTTGACAGAGAGAGACATAGCGAGAGAGGGAACACAAGCAGGGGGAGAAGCAGGCTTCCCGCTGAGCAGGGAGCCCGATGCAGGGCTCGATCCCAGGACCCTGGGATCATGACCTGAGCCGAAGGCAGACACTTAACAACTGAGCCACTCAGGTGCCCCTTGATGGCCTTTTCTTTTCAGGGCTCCTGTCCCCCTACATTGGAATCCCCCAGGGGCTCGTTAGAAGTGCACAGCCTCTATCCAGCCATCATTTTGAGTAGAGACTGCTAGCTTTTCTTCCAAAAGCCATTCTCTCCTTTTTCCTTTAGTACAAGATTGGCTGAATGCTGCTGATCATAGAGCACCCAAAATAAAGACTACATTTCCCAGCCCCCTTTGCAGTCAGGTAGGACGACAATGTGATTAATTCTGGCTGCTGAGATGGGAGTGGATACAATGTTTGCAGCTTCTAGTTTATACCCTTATGGGGGAAGAAGTGTGTTCTGCATTGTGCCTTTCCCCCTATCTACTAGGACAGAAAGTACTGAACCAACTTCACTCAGGCAAAACATATTCATCCAGTATCCACCATGTGCCTGGCACTCTTGTAGGCCCTGGAATACATCAGTGAATATAAGGACAAAGATCCCTGCCCCGATGGGGTTGATAGTCTAAGAGGTGGAGTCATACAATAAACTTTTGGGGGCCACCATTCAACCAGCACCAAGAAACATGCGATACTATGCCTCCAAATGTGTGCTTGGCCACAGGGCTCTGCGAGTCAGATGGACTCTTCCAGTCCTTGGGGTGGGTGTCCGTGAAGTGTGCCAACCAGCTTTGGCTGCTGAACACAATGTGAGGGGTGCTCCAGACCTGGGTAGGTGCCAGTGTAGACCGAAGTCGAGGAACAGCCCCTCCTGTACCCCTTTACTCTTACAAAACAGGTTCACCTCTTTTTACCTTATCTGATCTGAAATCAACCCACATAGGAAATAGTCATAAAACCACATGGAGACCTAAGAATATTTAAAAAGCAATACATTATCAAGGCACCAACCTCAATGTCTCTGTTCTCCACAGAGGAAACAAGGGGTGATGTGAGCATGTGAAAGAGGATACATTTTGGCTGGGCTTTGACGGAGGCAAACCAACTTGGGAGGCTCAGTGCTGTGAGGTCTGAGGATTATAAAAATTACCATTTCTGGGGCGCCTGGGTGGCTCAGTCGTTAAGCGTCTGCCTTTGGCTCAGGTCCTGATCCCAGGGTCCTGGGATCGAGCCCCGCATCGGGCTCCCTGCTCAGCGGGAAGCCTGCTTCTCCCTCTCCCACTCCCCCTACTTGTGTTCCCTCTCTCGCTGTGTCTCTCTCTGCCAAATAAATAAAAATAAAATCTTAAAAAAAAAAAAATTACCATTTCTCTGGTGTCCCAGGAACGAATGTGCGGGTGCTGTGCATACATTATCTTATATGCCCACAGCTCAGGGTAATGCTAAAATATTTAACAGCCAGGAAGGCCTGACACCAAACCTGCCAGAACGGACCCCAGCCACTTCTCTGGAAGCTTGTCTGCAGGCTCCCGCTGGGTGGGACATGACCTTCAGGCTGCCAAGTCTGCAGATGTCTGGGGCTCCCAGAAGTGGGCAGCTAGAATGTTAGAGGCTGATGGAAATCCAGAGGCTTAGGGGTGGTGGCTTTTCACCAACCCCTGTGGATGCATTTGAACATTCTAACAACTGGAATACCTCTACTGATGTGCGCAGGCTGAGTAACAATCTTGCAAGGCAGGCCCTAGTGTCCCATTTTGCAGGGGAGGGTGCCAAAACTCCAAGTGGGAGGAGATTTCCCTGAGGGCCCATGGCTGGCAAGTGAGATCCTTGGCTGGGAAGAAAGGATGTCAGAGTTGCCGGGAGAGTGTGGGAGCATCTGTCTGGGCCACAGCTTCGGAGAGTGAAAGAGTTCAGCTAAGAAATCTCCCTTGACAGTTTTCATCCGAGGAGCTTAGAGAAAAGCAGCCACTCATCGCTTAGCTTAAAAGGGGGGTGGGGGGAATCCTCCAAGCAGCTTCTTCCTCCCCAGGGAGCCCCAAGTCTCATGTTAAATATGATGAAAACTTATCAGCCGTGCCCAGACGTTGAGGCCTCCCTCCCCACAAGGGACAGTGCAGCACTCCAGCTGCCCAGCTGGTCAGTCCTGTGTGCAAGGCGCAGAATGGAATGGAATGTCCAGACACCACTGGGCGAAGGGCCATGGAACAGAACATTTTGACGTGGCGGCAGGAAAGGGTTCACAGAAATCAAACAGATTGGCCAATCATATTTAGGAAACACTTGGCATGTGGGGCATTAGCAGCGTAAGGGGTCAGCCAGGAGTTCTTGAGTGGGATTTCAAATCACGCACCTGGCAGGAAGGGGGAGGCGGGGCGTCCCACCCCTGCTCCAGCCGCAGCACCTCTCTGCCATTTGGTTTATGCATTAGGGTGCTGATTCCTATTGCAAAAAAGGGTTCCACTGCTTAAAAAAAAAATTCTCCTGGGTTGGCAAACCACTGACCTCATTCCTTTGATGTATTTTGCTGCTGATGAACGAGAGGCACAGAGCTGGAATGTCTGGCTATCCCACAGGGGGTGTGGTCTCCTGCGGGCTAGTCCAACATTCTGTTCCCTGGCCCCGCCCCTCACCATGTGCCCAACCCTCTGCCAGGCAAAGGGGCAGGGGAAGAAAAGAAAAATCATGCTTGTCTTCATGGGGTGGGCACATTTCGTTGTGGAGAAAAGACTGAAATCCCCAAAGCTGTTATCCCTGGGTGAATTCTGTCTGGCAGATAGTCCAGGCTGAGGAAGCTCAGGGAGGGGGAGGTCAGTTGTTCTAGAATGTTGGTGACGGAGGGGTGACCAGCCGGGCCCCAAAGGATGAGCAGGACACGGACAGGCAGAAAGGCCCAGGGGAGACGCTGGGGAGGAAGGGCGGGAGGAAAGGGGGGGGCACAAGGTGGTGGAAAAGCCCTAACTGAGGAGGGACAGGAGCCATGCCCCTTCTCAGACCACAGCTGTTCCTCAACCGTATGACAGACAGACCGGAGCCGTGGTTCCCAAACTCCACCGGCTGACAGCACCACCTGGGGGCTTTTTAATAAGGCAGGGTCCTGGGTTCTGCCAGTTCTGAGGGAGGTTGTTCAAGTTCCTCACTTTGCGAATCTCCAGACCCCCAAGTGTCCCTTCCAGCTCTAAAATTCTATGACTTTATGGCGCTTCCATGGGCATGTGGCGCTCTTTCCATAGAACTCAGAAAGCACACTATTCTCCACCAGAGAGGAGATCCTTGACAGATGTGTGCCTGTCCAGAGCCTGCAGGAACAAGAGCGGCATCCTTCAAGGAGGGAATTGGGCTGTCTCCCCGATCCCTCCAGGCTCTGCAGGTCCCCTGGCACAGAAGCTGTTGACTGGTGATGCTTTTGTTCCTGGTGGTTATCCAAAGCCTGATGCCTATTGTTTGAAGCTGTCTGTGCCTGGCGCTTCCCTTTGATTCCAACCATTTCCTCTCAGCCCAAAAGCCCCGCAGTCTCCCCGCCTGCACCCCGTCTCCCATCTCCAGGGTGCACCATTAACAGCTGGCTGAGCCATAGGCTCAGGACCAGGGCATACATTGCTTTTTTCAAATTGAAAAATGATTTTTATTGGATATTTAATCTAGGCTTATGGGCAGAAAATCAGGCATTATGCATTAGAAAAAGAAGAAGAAAAGTCACCCCAAATGTCATTTTAATCATACCCACTATTGAGATGCTGAGATACATTCCTCCAAACTTTTTTCTATTCCCCACACGTCTCGCCTCACGTTTCTTTGAGAGAATAGAAGCCCCCTTATCTTCTGGCCACCAGGCTTTGCACTTACCTCCATCTGTACATGGGCTAGTCTTTCCACGTATCGCGATGGAAGAGGACTTGTTGTGTCAAAAACCAATGGCACTGGATGCCGTCCCTTCTCTCCTCCCAGTGACCCCATCACCCTTCCCCCAGCTCCTTTGCATCCTCAGGGTCTCCTGCCCTGGATCATTCCCAGTGGCACACAAACTTGCTCTAATTATCTCCTCTGTTTAAAAATCCTCTCCTTGGGGGGAGGGGCCTGGGAGGGCTCAGTCAGTTGGGGGTCCGACTCTTGATTTCAGCTCAGGTCATGATCTCAGGGTCGTGGGATGGAGGCCCACATCGCATTGGGCTTCATGCTCAGTGGGGAGTCTGCCTGAGGATTCTTTCTCCCTCTCCCTCTGCCCCTCCCCCACCTCTAAAATAAATAAATAAATCTTAAAAAAAAAAATCCCCTCCCTTGGGGCACCTACCTGGCTGGCTCAGTCAGTAGAGTGTGCCACTCTTAATCTTGGGGGTTGTAGGTTCGAGCCCCACGTTAGGTGTAGAGATTGCTTAAAAATAAAGTCTTTTTTTTTTTTTTAAGATTTTATTTATTTATTTGACAGAGAGAGAGACAGTGAGAGAGGAAACACGAGCAGGGGGAGTGGGAGAGGGAGAAGCAGGCTTCCCGCTGAGCAGGGTCCTGATGTGGGACCCTGGGATCATGACCTGAGCAGAAGGCAGACGTTTAACGACTGAGCCACCCAGGTGCCCCTTAAAAAAAAAATCTTTAAAAAATAAGTAAATAAATATCCTCTCTTTGACTGCCATATTAGTTTCTTGGGGCTATTGTAACAAAGTACCACACACCGGGTGGCTTAAAACAATGGAAATGTATTGTCTCACAGTTCTGGAGCCTAGAAACCCCAAATCAAGGTGTTGGCCATGTTCCCTCTGAAGCCTGTGGGTGAGAATCCTTTTTTGCCTCCTCCTAGTTTTTGGGGGTGGCTGGCAATCCTTCTTGTTTCTCAGCTTGCAGCTGCATCTCTTCAATTTCTCCTGCTGTCCTCATGTGGCATTTTCCCCTGTGTGTCTCGGTCTCTTCTCTCTTCTAAGGACACTCAATCTTTTTGGATTAAGAGCCCACCTTAGGGCGCCTGGGTGGCTCAGTTGGTTAAGCGACTGCCTTCGGCTCAGGTCATGATCCTGGAGTCCCGGGATCGAGTCCCGCATCGGGCTCCTTGCTCGGCAGGGAGTCTGCTTCTCCCTCTGACCCTCCTCCCTCTCATGCTCTCTGTCTCTCATTCTCTCTGTCTCAAATAAATAAATAAAATCTTTAAAAAAAAAAAAAAAAGAGCCCACCTTACTCCAGTATCACTTCATCTTAATTTACATCTTAATTACATCTGCAAAAACCCTATTTCCAAATAAGGTCACAGGCACAGGTACCAGGGGTTAGGACTTGACACAACCTCTGGGGGTCATAATTCAACTCACAACCACCACCACTTCCCTCCTGCCCCTGCTCATCTCTAGTTCCCTCCCCGGGTGACACATCCAAAGCGGGTTCCATCTCCCTGCCCCCACCCCTGCCCCTCCCAGTCCCACTCCCCAACCCTCCTCGATACCCTTGTCCCTCCGCACCATGGGGTCACTCGTGTCATCATCCGAGCCATCACAACCACAACACTACCCTTCCAAATGCCAACCTGGTATCTCTGTTCCCACGCTTGTCCCTGGGTTCATTCATAAAAATTCATAAAAATATGAATCAGCTCATGTCATTGCTCTGCTGAAAACCCTCCAGTAGCTTTGTATCGCTCTTGGAATAAGACCCAAACCCCTTACATGGCCTACAAGGGTCTTCTTGGTCTGCCCTGCCTACTTCTCTGACGCCAACTCCCCCATGCGTCCCTTCACTCGCTGGTCGCTCTTTAGGGTCTCTCCCCTCCTCCTCCCCTAGAATGTGATCTCCAGGATAGCACACACCTTGTCTCTTTTTATGTGGGTACCCTCAGTGTGGTACCTCATGGTTGACAGCCTCCAAGATGACCCCCAATGATCCCTGCCTCCTAGGACTCATGCTTCCAGTGTAGTCCCCTCCCACAAGGAATAGGGCAGATGTGCAGAATCAAAGGAATATTGCAGAGGTGACAAATTGCAACCTCAGGTCATGAAAGACATTGCGATCTTTGTCCTGTTCTCCAGGATCACTTGCTCTGGGGGAAGCCAACCGCCATGTCATGAGGACACTCAAGCTGTCCTACAGAGAGGTGCATGTGGGGAGAAGGGGAGGCCTCCTGCTAATGGCCCCATGAAGGAGTCATCTTGGAGCCTCATCGAGACCACAGGTGACCATCGCCACCGCTGACATTTTGACTATAACCTCATGAGAGGCCATGAGCCAGAAGCCACTTCTGAACTCCCCGCGTACAGAAACTGTGAGGTAATAAACGTTTGCTGTTTAAAGGCACAAAGTTTTGGGGGGTAATTTGTTATGCGGCAATAGATTACTGATACACTTATAAACATATTTTTTTTCTTTAAAAGGTAGGATCATAATATACATGCTGTTCAGAAAACAACTTTTTCATTTAAACAGTATATCATGAACATTTCCATGAGAGTAAATCCATGTCTATAATCATTTTCTGATGGCTGTTCAGAATTTGATGGAATAAATGTACCACAATTTAGCTACTTGTGCGTCTAAGTCTCAGAGTGTTCACTACTATAATAAAAATTGCAATGGACACTTTTGTGAGTTATTCTTTATGACATCCATGGTTTTCCTAGGATAAATTCTTAGAAGTGGCATCTCCGGGTTAAAGAATATATTTTGGGTTACATATTTTCAAATTGCGTCTCCAGAAAGCTTCTGCAATTCTTTCAGATAGGGTCTGAGAATGCCTGTTTAGTAGGCAAAGTCTTCAAAAACTTTTACTATTTTGCCCATCTGATAAGTTTTTGAAATGGCCTTTGATAATGTGAACGAACATTTCTTTGATCCTTAATTACATAGGCTTTGAAACTGTGAGAGAAAAGCCCAGTGTGGGGAGGACTCAGAGGTGAAGGCCCCTGTCAGCACACGTCTGTGCCCAGCCTCTCCCCACCCCCACCCCTAAACAGCCCTTGGGAGAGCCTGCACTTCTTGTGTCTCTAAGCTCCCCCTTTTTTTCTCCCCAGAGGGTGGGCAGAGTAGTAGGAAGGGGTTTCCTTCTGCAGACCAGGCTGGGGTCTTGGTTTGCCCCTGCAGGTGAAAGCTCAGCCTCTGCTGGGCCTCCCAGGCTGCAGACCTGACACGGCTGACTGGCAGGGTAGGGTCTAGCTGTCTGACCTCAGAAAGCCCTGCATCCATTTCCCCACCCCCAGTCCATTTTTCCCAAGGTGCTTGAGGAAAAGGAAAGAAATGGCATTTAAATTAGTATTGGCACTGACTAAACTTGGGTTAGCTTCCTCGTCAGACTGAGGCATTTAGAGCTCCACTCATCAGGAGGAAGGCGGGTGCCGCGGCTCTCAGGGAGACTTCCAGATCTCCTGCTTGGACTCCACACGGTGACATGTGTGATGGACATGCTTCCCTCTTTCCGGAGTGGGGAAGGGAGGGGAAGCGGAGGAAAAGGGAGGAGGGGCAGGCCAATGGGGAGGGGAAAAAGGGGAAGTGGGGAGGGGAGAAGAAAGGAAAAGGGAAATAGAGGGGACCCAGGAGGGAAGGAGGAAAGAGTAAAGAACAAGAAGGCAGCAAGGCAGATGGGTTATCGGCACACACACTGGATTTGTTTGGCACTTAGTGGTATCGCCAAACTATTCAACTCAACTCCAGAGCTGGGGTGAGAAATGCTGATTTTATGGGCATTCCTTGCAGGGAAGGAGCGGGTTGTATCACACCCCAAACGCTCCCCTTTTCCTCTCCCCTAACTCTCCCATAGCCTATTTTTGAAGTCCATTCAATTTGTGGGGGCTTCAGATCTTCATCTCTGCCTGGAACCCCACGGAGCAGGACCCCCCCCCACCACCACTGCAGACTGGCCACACCTCTCACACCTGGAGGCCTTCCCTCTTCCGGGCTCCATCTCCCAGCTCCCCTGGGTTATTCTAGAAGGCAGCTCAGCACTCTGGCTGGATTTATGTGGTTCTCCAAAGGCTTCTGATTCCCTCGAGCCCCTACAACACATCAAAGCCCCAGGTAACGCATCCAGCCTCTTCCTAACTTATTTTTTTTGCCCAGGAAAGGGACAGATGGCGACTGCCTGGTGGATGTTAGGGTGTCCTGGAAAAATTCACCTGTCCTCTGGAGCCGCCCATTCCTGGAGCATGAGCACTCTGACCTGTTACACACCTAGTGCGTATTTACACATTTCCACATGGCTCACAGCTCCTTAGAGATGGGCCGAGAGGCAGGGAGGAAGAGAAGCCGTGGGTTGTCTCCTGCACTTGCTGGACACTGGACCAGAAAATGTAGGACTTGCTCAGGGTCACAGGGTCAACAGGGTCTGAGGAGGGATCATGGCTCCAGTTCTCATTCAGGTCTCTTCCATACCCCATGCTCAGGGCTGCATCATGATTTCCCTGGGCCCTAGGCATTTTTGCTTTCATGGATCCTTTCTGCCATAAAATAATATTAAAAATGATATTTTACGGGGGCGCCTGGGTGGCTCAGTCGTTAAGCGTCTGCCTTCGGCTCAGGTCATGATCTCAGGGTCCTGGGATCGAGTCCCACAATGGGCTCCCTGCTCGGCGGGAAGCCTGCTTCTCCCTCTCCCACTCCCCCTGCTTGTGTTCCCTCTCTCACTGTGTCTCTCTCTGTCAAATAAATAAATAAAATCTTTAAAAATGATATTTTACGATTGCATTGGTATGAAGACAAAATTCCAGCTGGATTCATTATTCTATATTCATTATGATAATGTTCGGTTTTTTTTCCTCCTAATTTTGTAACAAACGAAAAACCTTTTCATGGCCCCTGAAAGTCCCGTGGGCCCCAGGCACGGTCCCTGCTGTCCTAAGGGACCAGTGGGCCAGTCCTGCTGCCTCACATTTTTTTTAATGAGTATTAATATGTTATATTTATTTATTTAGCCTTTAAAAATTATCTTATTTTATTTTATTTTTGTTTTATTTCAAGTTTTTATTTAAATTCTAGTTAACCCTGCTGCCTCGCATTGAACACTCTGTACAGAGACGCCGTTGCCTGCTTTTTGAAGTGTTTCCATGATGTGGAGAAAGAGATTATTAGGAAGAAGAAAGGATCGAGCTGATTAATAATGTAAATGCCCATGCACCTCACTGGCCTCTGGGTGGAAAACAGGCAGAGAAGCCAGAGTTGATCCCTAAGTAGCCAAGGCGCTGGAGTCCAGCGTCCCCTGGGGTGCTTGGTTCCTCCCCAACCTCCTAGTATAACCCCCTTCCTGCCCCACTGCCACCACGATGAAACTGGCTTCAGGATCTGCGCGATGCCCCAAACACTTGTCTAGGGCCACTGCTGAGACAGACTCCTCTCTTTCTCTCCCTGAGGGTTCACACCAAGGATGCTTATCATGAAGATCAGCAGGAGGTGCCTTGTAACTGGGGACAGGGACAACATTCCAAAGTGACCCTGGGAGACAGTGTTCAATTAAGAGGCTAAGTCACTGTTTCTGTGCGAGCCTTTGAAGTTCTCAGGTAATGGCCTCTATAATTCTACTTCAGGTAATTACCAGAGTCACAGCTTGTCTTTGGCCTTCAGGGGAGAGGCAACTGGAGCAGAGATGGCAAATGTGGGTTTGCCTGCTCCCGGGCCCCCTGCCCAGGTCGGAGCAGACATTTCCACTCGGTCACGCGCTCCATCGAGGCTGGAGTTGCCCCTGGAATCCTTCCCAAGCCTGACAGTGCAGTATTCCAGTGGCACCTGGCGGACCACCCAAGTTTGCGTCCTGCTGGACACCTGCTAGCCATCTCTGATCTCAGCCGTTCCCTTTAGTCCTTGTCCTCCATTCTTTCTGGAGCTTCAAAGAAATGTGTTCATAAAGAATCCAAACAGCACTGCATATTTTTAACCCTCGAAATAATAGGTATATGTATAATATATATATATATACATATAACATATATATTATCACTGTATGTATAAATAATCACTGTCCCTATTTCACAAAGGCAGAAAGGGAGGCTTGAAGAGGTTGAATATTTAACCCAGAACGTAACAACTAACCAGTGGTAGAGCTGGGGTTTGAATTCAGACCAAGTAGCCCAAGCCCAGAACACAGCTTAATGGAGATGCGAATTCTCATAGGGATAAATCCTTACATTAATGATGAGACATTGACTCTGGGATTCCTGGCAGTGGGGAGCTAAGAAAATCGGGGTATCATTACTCCAGAACCACATTATGTGAGCCTGCCTGGTGAGACTGAGATCTTCATGGGCTCTCTCATCAAAAATCTTACAAGAAAGGGAAGCGGACTGCTGTGGGGCCATGTATCTGCTTCTCCAGGGCCACCTCTGCCTCTCCTGGGAGGCTCTCAGCCGTGTGTCTTTGGCTCCTGGGCAGACTCTGGCCATGTCTGGGCAGCCTCTGCATCAACTGTTGGCTCTCTTCTTAACTCCAGGGACCCAGCGTTACAGGAAAGCTCTCCACTTTTGTATTTCCACCAGTCATCTCCCCAGAGGAAGCCTCTGGGCCTGTAAATCCTGCGCAGGAAAGAGGTTCGAATGACTCAGGGGGAGGTTAAGCAGAGTCAGCCCCGCCCTGCATCTGGGAAGAATGGCGGGAAGGCGGGACCGCCTCCAAGCAGGGGCAAACAGAAGGGTGGAGTTTGAGGGTTGCTCCTTCTTCTCCGTTCGGCTCCTCTCCTCTGTCTTGGCCTCCCAACCTCTTCCAGTGTCTTCCTTTCCTGGTCCGTGCCTGTGGGACTCACAAATCCTAAGCCCTCTTCCCTGCCAGGGTACTGGACGCAGACTTCTTCTCTGTAAGGTGGGGGTGGGTTGGGGAGAGGATCTTAGCATCCATTAAGCACCTATTACAGCCAAGTACTTTACATAGGCCCAGCACGCTTCCGCTGTGCCACTCTGCTCTTCTCGTGGCCAAGTACTTTATAGATCTTTTTTTTTCTTTTTAAGATTTTTATTTATTTATTTGACAGAGAGATATAGCGAGAGAGGGAACACAAGCAGGGGGAGTGGGAGAGGGAGAAGCAGGCCTCCTGCCGAGCAGGGAGCCCGATGCGGGGCTCGATCCCAGGACCCTGGGACCATGACCCAAGCCAAAGGCAGACGCTTAACGACTGAGCCACCCAGGTGCCCCAGTACTTTATAGATCTTGTTTCATCTTCAGCCCTTTGAACTGGTTGTACAATCCAAAGTTTACAGCGGTACAAAAAAAGTTGACAAGATTAAGTTATTTGCCCAGGGCCACACCACTAGAAGGCCGACCTTGGAGTCTGTCCCAGGTTTGTCCGGCTGCACTAGCCAGCCAGGACCTTCCCTCCCCACTCCCTGTCCCTGTCCCAACTTCCTCCCAGCCCATCGAGCTGAGCCGTACATCAGAACTATCACACGCATGTGTTTTATCCTTCTGGGTAACACCCTCCCTTCCGTGTGGTTACCAGGGCCTCAGAATCACCAGCAGCGCCTGTTAAACCCAGATCTGGATTCAGGAGGTCTGGGGAGGGGCCTGAGAATTTGCATGTCTAAAGAGCTCCCAGGTGGTGCTTCTACAGCGGCTGGGGCGGGGGAAGGGGCGGCGCAGAACACACTTTGAGAACCGCTGCTCTGAATCCTAAGCTTGGGTATCTAAGGGTGGAGTTTCAGCCTTATAGCAGGAAAATATTTGAGGCTTGAGGGATTTTTCCAGCGACCCTGGAATCGTACCAAGTAGGCAGCTGCCTCCTCATCCCCAGGCAGGCTGCTTTAGCTCCAGTCTTTGATGTTCTTCAAGGAGGAGCCAGAGAATGTGCTCTGTGACTCCATCTGGCCTTCGGGGAAGGAACGTCCGTGCCTGGTCCCCGGCTCTGGCCAAGCACACGGGGACACAGGAGGAAAAACCCGGATGGCAGCTGCGGAGGGAGCTTTTCATGAGCAGGAGCCCTGTTTGTCCTGGGGGTGAATCTGACAGGGGGCTGACAGGCCTCAGCAGCTGCCCCCACCTGCCCAGCAACCAACACAAAGCTGTGGGGGAGGGGGGAGGGCGGGTTCAAAGGCAAAGCAACTGCTTACCTCCGGGCACCCCACCAAGGGCCAGGGCCGGGGGGAGCTGCTGCCCTGCCTGACACATGGAAGGCAGGCACAGGGAGCTTCCTGCTCACACCGCTGTCCCAGGAACCGTCTCCTTACGAGGGCAGCAAACTCAGGTTCAAGAGGCCTTAGGGAATGAGGACAGCGTCTGAAGGCCCATGAAGGCTCCAATACTGGCCCCCGCCCATTCTTTCTTTTTTTTTTTTTTATTTATTTGAGAGACACAGAGATCGTGAGAGCGAGCACAAGCAGGAAGGAGAGGGAGAAGCAGACTCCCCGCTGAACAGGGAGCCCGATGTGGGGCTGAATCCCAAGACCCTAGGATCATGACCTGAGCCGAAGGCAGACGCTTAATCAACTGAGCCACCCAGGTGCCTTCACCCCCCGCCCGTTCTAATAACAGCTTAACATTTATTGGGCATTTACTAGTTCCAGGCCCTGGGCAAAGTACATTAGATGGCTTATATCATTTACTTCTTACAATAACAGGATCATGACTTTACTATCCTCATTTCTCATAGGAGGAAAGTGGATGTCAGGGAGCCTGAGTTCCTTGCCTAAAGCAGCAGAGCTGGGATCTGAGCAGAAACCTTCCCTCTCCAGACCCCATGCTCTCTGTTCTGCTGCTCCCTTTCTGAGCTTGGATGCCCGCTGACTCCCTGTTCAGTCACACGTGCATTCATGTAGCCCCCCACTTCAACACATCAGACACAGGGGGTAAGAAAGGAAGACCCAGTCTTTACCCTCAACGAATTCCCAGGTGTGGAGAAGAAAGCAATGCACAGAGTGAAACATGCCCTGAAGGGTTAAGTACAGGGCCCGGGGCTGTTAGAGGAGGGAGCCTTGCCCAGAAGGGCAGGCAGAGGGCCCTGGCAGCATCAATAGAACCAGTAATGCTTGAATAAGTGACTGGATGAACCAGTCTCCTGACCCCCGGTTAAGGCTGGCTTAGTCTGATGTGACATGGGTTAGGACAGGTAGTCCCACTTAGGAGGCTTGGGAGCCTCCTATTCTGGGGGTTTTCACTTTTGTGGCACTTTGGAATCGCCTGGAGACCATTCCAAAATTCCCTCTGCCCTGCCGGTCAATCAGAATTCTGGGCTGGAGACTTCCCAGCTGATGCCAACGTAAGGCGGAGGTCGATGACACTGTTCTAGACAGTTCATGCGCACTCCCAGAGAGAGCTCAGCAAGCTCTTACACACTCTGTGTAATGAGCCAGGGTTCAAGGAAAACTAGAGTGGGCCCCTGCTGATTCTGGAGTTTGAAGCAGAGCTGTTGCAAAGAAAGGCTGAGAAGCGCTGGTTTTGCTTCCCTGGCTCCAGATCAGTCTTTGGCGTTAGCTCTCTTTCCACGCTCGCACTATTATGGCATCAGATCCCTGGGTCTGCTCTTCTGGACCGTGGCTGATGTGGAAGAAATGCTTGCCTCCGAGCAGGACACTTGGTGCATCTCAGGAAGACTTGGGAGAAGCTTTTAGGTAAAAGGATGTTAACAACCGCAATGGCCATTTCTGAGCTCTTACTAAATGCTGCTACAGGCCAAACCGTGTTCCTTTAACCCTCACACCAAATTCAAGAAGGAAGTATTATGATTATTCCCATTTTAGAAATGAGGAATGTTCTAGGGAGACCACCCAGCCAGTAAGTGGAAGAAGCAGGATTTGAATCCAAATGCCATGCCATCTATTGAGTATAAAGGAGTCACTGACATGAGAAAGGGAGCTTGGACCTAAAATTTACGGGGAATGAAGGAGGTCAGATAAAACTGCAAAACCAGACTCAGTGGAAGGCTCCTTCTATTTGATCATTTCCATCAGTACATGTGTAACATCACACCTCTGTCTTTTAAAAAGCTCCTTGGCCCCACCACCCCTCTGATCACTGCTCCATGTCCCTGCACAGAGCAAAGTTGTTTGTATTCGAGTAAGAAGATAGATACGTGTGAGGGATGAGCTGGGGAATGGCGCAGGGGCATTCCCTGGGTTGGGAGGGCTCTGTGTCCTTGGAGCTGCTGTGGGGAGCCTATCCTTGTCTTCCTTCCCCCATTTCTCTCTCTGCCTCCCCAGGAGGGGCTCTGGCGAGCCTGGGGCAGACGCAGGGCTGCAGAGGGCCAGACAAGGGTGGGAACATAGGGAGCCCAGGCTAAAAGCTGAGGTAGGGGCCTGGGTCCTGCTCACTAGAGGTCCGGCCAGCACTGCCTGACATACGGTCATTATTCAGACTCGACTCTCCAACAGTTGTGCCCTGGGTTATGTATTTGGGATCTGAAAGAAGTCATACTTTGTAGGAAGCCCTCACTATGTGAGACACCATGCTAGGTGTTTAACATACTTTATTTCATTTACACCCCAAGTAGTGAAGTAGGGAATGCCGTCTTCGTTTTATGGAGGGGGAAACAGGCACAGGGAAAATAAAGTCCTTTACTGAGACACCCAGCACATGTTAAGTCAAAACTTCAGTCCAAAAAAGGGCTTGGGGGGAGCCTGCCTTGCTGGCGTTATCTCAAAGAATATTCCAGAGAGTAAGTGGGTGGGAGGAAAAGGTAGTTTCAGTGGCAGAAAACCCACCCAGACTGTCATTTCGTGCCCTTGGAGGTAGACAACCCGGTTCCAGCCCAGATACTGGGTCAGCTCACGGGGAACGTGGCATGATGATCACCAGATCCACGCATTTCATAGCCGCCTACGTCAGGAGGAGCACCTGAGGCCGTCATTTTAAACAGGATGTAAAGAAAAAGTGAGGGGTAGCTGGGGCAATCTCATGATCTATGCAGCTTGGTGGGGGAGCTTCTCAGGGAGATGGGGTTTCAGA
The DNA here is from genome assembly GCF_054177405.1 of Leptonychotes weddellii. Lineage (NCBI taxonomy): Eukaryota > Metazoa > Chordata > Mammalia > Carnivora > Phocidae > Leptonychotes > Leptonychotes weddellii. The sequence goes on along the minus strand of NC_138377.1, from coordinate 96,817,115 downwards.
ACTGCTGGGTCAGGGTGGTGGTTGGAAGGGGGCTTTGGACTCAGTTGCTTTCTGACCTGGCTCGGCTTACCAGCTGTGACGGCTAACTTCTCCCAGCCTCAGACTTCCCTTCTGTAAAATGGGAACAACCTTTCTTCATAGGGTTGTTGTGGGAATTAAATGAGATCGAATATGTAGAGCCCCTGAGACAGCCCCTGGCACAAAAATGGCAGCTCAGCGTACGGTAGCCAGCTAATAGAGAAATGGTTTGGCTTTCGGAAGTGAAGGGACCAGAGCTATAGCTCAGAGCTGAGCTACCCTCAGACCTGAGAAGGGACAAGGTCAACATCTTGCCAGCCCTTCAGGATTCTTGGAGGATCCCAGGAATTCATGGAGCTTCTCCACAGATTCCTAGAGAATTCTGCTCCCAGGATGCTAAAAAACAGACGTTTCCTAATATCTGGATGTGACTTTTTCCCCTGCAGCCCCTTGTGAAGGGAAGACGAGAGGCTTAGAAACAGCTTCACCCATTAAGCAAGATGGTGGGGCACTGATGGTTCAGTGGTAGAATTCTCGCCTGCCATTAAGCAAGATGGTCTGCAAAAAGTGGGGACCACAAGGCATGTCCCTGCTTTCAAAGAATGCACTATTCAGCCAAGAATATGGAGCAAAATCACGAAGCATGTTATTAAGGATCAGAAGGAATGTTCCAGGCAATAGGCATGTGAGCCGTTTGATGGAGACAGATCTCCGGAGTCTGGGGTGCGGCAGGGAAGGCTGAACAGCAAGTGTGCGGTTTGGGCTGGCCTTGGCAGGAAGGATTTTACTAGGAGACAAATGGAAAGGGCTTTTAGTTGTTCTTTTTTTTTTTTTTTTTTTCCTCCCAGATGGAGCTCCTGGCGTGAGCAAAGGTGTGAGGGCAGGAAACTATAGGGCATGTTTGGAGGCAAGCCGACGGCCAATATCTATCATTTATCTATCTATCATCTATCTATCTATCTATCATCTATCTATCTATCTATCTATCTATCTATCTATCTATCATCTATCTATCCATCCATCCATTTATTTATTTATGGGGCGTGAACTCTCCACCCTGAGATCAAGACCTGAACTGAGATCAAGAGTCGAACGCTTAACTGACTGAGCCACCCAGGCGCCCCCAGGAGGTCAATTTTTAAAGGGCAGCCTGGGTCCAGGCAGGGAGCAGAGGTGGGGGGGGGTGGGTAGTGGGAGAGGCTGTGCCCACCAGGCCAGGGCAGGCAGTGAAAGATGTCCAGGACAGGCACCCGGAGGCTTGGACTGGGCCGTGTGGGCAGAGGGGAGCCGGGGCAGGGTCTTGAGTCTGGGAGTGGTCTGTTAAAACTTGGCCAAAGTGTAACAGGTGGATCGTGGGGTAGAGGCAAGGACATAGCAATGCAGGGGTACAAGAAGGGAGTGGAGATGAGGACCCATCCAGCTTGTTGTGGCCACAGGCACAGACAGCAAGACGGAGAGAGAGAGAGAGAGGCAGGTACCATTGGAAAAAGACTGGACAGGGTGATGTGACTCACTCTGCCCGAGCGAGCCAAGGGGAGGCTGGAGTCCGAGGGGACTCCAGCTCTCCAGCTGGAGAGATTGGATAAAAGCTGTCCTAGAACCACGGAAGGAAATAAGGTGTGGGGGAAGGAGCTGAGTTTTCAAGGGAATCTGGCAGGAAACCAGAATGCAAACCTCTGTGTGTGGAACTGGGAACGAGGAATCTGGAGTAAGACAGGTCCTGAGAAGGTTTCTCTGAGAATCCAGAGGCAATGCCAACAGTATCAGGTGCTCTGGGGAAGCCCCAGAGCAGATGCACTCCCACCCCCGCTGCTGGACCCCTCCACCCCCTGTGCCCCTCAGTCATGAATAGAAGCTCCAGAAACAGCCCCAGTACTGCCCTGATGCCCTCATCCCAAGTCATCATTTAATTATTTCACTCCAGATAACAGGAGCCATGTAATAATGATGTTGTGGCACCCAACAGCAATTGAACAGTAAAAAGGTTAATTACATTTATTTTTTAAAAAATCTGTGCAACTACTGGGAATTTACCCCAAAGATACAAAAGTAGGGATCCGAAGGGGTACGTGCACCCCGATGTTTATAGCAGCAATGTCCACAATAGCCAAACTGTGGAAAGAGCCAAGATGTCCATCAACAGATGAATGGATAAAGAAGATG